>NC_047675.1:18175050-18485206 GCF_011762505.2 Arvicanthis niloticus | reverse complement strand
TCTCGTCTGGCTGGAAATGCTGAGAATATATTTCATACATTTCTTTCAATCTGTTAGCGATAGCCTGAGTTGGGTCTCGGGAACATGACCTAAAAAGTAATATGAAATTATCCAACATAAGTGTTTCAGCTGGTCTCAGAGACACAATGTCTAAAACTATAAATTTCATCGACATAAAATGCTTTGAACAGATACTATATACTTTACAAATAAAGGAAATCCCATACTTCCTTTTCAAAGGTGGCAGTACTACTATTTGGAGTGGCAGAGGTATTTCCTGTATGGAGCTGTACACTTTACTACACTGTGCTTAGCTGTCTTGCCCTGGGGCTCATCTGATGCTGTGGCTGACCCCACAACCTTCTATATCCTGTCATTAAACACCAACCAAACTGCCCTCAGGTGACTGTCTAATGGGCAGCAAAGCCTCCAGGAAGAACTCCTGTAAAAAATAGAATGAAGGGGTATAGAACCTACACATACAAGCCAGTGCTGGCTTTTTTTAATTCTTCCACGTGAGGTTTATTTTATTGGCTTTTAAATCTTTTGTGTCTGGAGTATCTGTATGTGTTCAAATATTTATGGTACACATGTGAGAGGTCCTGTGTAAATGTGTGCTGGTGTGTGTGTGTGTGTGTGTGTGTGTGTGTGTGTATGTGTGTGTGATCAACCAGAGGTTATTCCTCAGCAGATGTACATGTTGCTAAAATGGAGTTTCCCATGGGAACCCGGTGATCGCTGATTAAGGCAGGATGGCCAGCCAGCAGGCCACAGGACCCACCGCCACGGCCCTAGCACTGAGGGAACAAGCCTATTCTAGCACACTGCTTCTTACCTGAGAGCTAGGGGGAAAATCAGGTTCTCATAGAGAGAAAGCACTTTACCAGCTGAACCAGCTCCCTCGCCTTCTTTCTCACTGATTTTTTTTATTAGCAATAAATGAGGCTTTTATAACAACTGTTTTAATTTGATCACACACATATATATCAGAACTTGGTCAAAAGAATGACCCATGGTGAGCAGTGCCTTGGGGAACTGTGAGAGAGGCACCAGGGGAAAGAGAGCCTTTTACCTCACACCTTGTTCCCTGCACTGTTCTTGGATGCAATTTCATGCCTCCTGTGACAAACATTTACATTAAGCTATGACATGCTTATTCTTGTTGAATGTCAGCTCCTAGTCACACATCTGGTCAGTGTGTGCTGCATCTGGATATGTCCTGCCTTGTTTTCATGCTTTCCCACATATAATTTATAATACATGCCAGGCAACTGTGTTTGAATCGCTCTGTCCTGAGAAAGTTCTGGGAAAGGACTGCTCTGTTAATATTTAGTATGTGTTTACTGGCATTTATTTACATGATTTTCTGAACTCAAACAACCTTCCTTGGATTATTGCTTTCTTTGTTACCTTCATGTATAAATGTACATTGAAACAGAAATAGGATTGTCTACAGCATCTGACTGTAGTCCACCCTATTCTTTCAGGTCCTTAGATTCCAGGTCAGCTGACAAGATCTGCACAGGTAGGCTAAAAAGTCAATACATATATATGACCAAATTATAACAACTATATATTTAAGCTAGTTTGGCTAACTTGATCATATACACATATATAATTAAGTATATATGATCAAATATATATGCATTGCAAAACTTTAGCCAGCTCATAAAATTATAAAGAAAATAAGTTTCCTACTTGTGAGACATAACCAGAGATAACTATGTAATATAGTACCAGAGTTTTATTTATGAGCATACACATATACCTTAAAGTTTACCAAATAAAAAAGGTTGGTTTAATTTCTTGCATTAGTTTGGTTAGGTTAGCATCTACTGGTAATATGCAATTACACTAATAATATCTATAGCTAAAGTTGTCATGACTAGAGATTATAAAAAGATCTGAAAGATATAGCTACAACATAGGCTTTTATAGCACGTACAGAAAATGCTTCTCTCAGCTACTGAGGAGGCTGAGGCAGGAGAATATTGAGTTTAAGGCTATCCCGGGCTACATGGTGAGTTCAAGTCCAGCCTCAGCAACACAGACTCCATTTCTGTTTTTATATGCTTTATAACATGGCCTCACTCCTTAACTCAGGCTAGTCTTGAACTATGATCCTCCTGCCCCGGCTCTTAGAGCATTTGCCTGGCCAAAACCTCGTTTCAAAGAAGTAAATAAATGATTACTCCTTCAAACCAACATCCAGATTGGTGTTTAACAAAACTAGGTGCTTTAACCTAACCAAACTGATGCGAGAAATTAACTACCATATAATATATAATTCAGAGTCATATCTAAGTATTAGATTCCAGAGACCAATTTTCTTATTTTTTTCCCCCTATGAGGAAGCAGATGAAAAAGTGATCACCCGCAGATTGTGCACGGGTTCTCAGGACTATGCGTACACCCACGCTCCTAGAACATCTTGTCAATGGCTCAATACCAAGTTAACTGGAAAAACAAAAATAAAATGCTTCTAAATTCAAGGCAAATAAAGGCCATCGGAAACGATTATGACTTAGGAAGAAGTCACCGAGGCACGGACTGCTCAGTGTTGATCACAATCAAGTTTAAGGATAAAGAAGACTGAAAATCTAGAGGAAAGGTGACCATCCTTGGACTCCGTGAGCCTCGTGAGCTGTGGGTAGAAAGTATGGAGGTTTATAATAGATGATGTCTTCTTTGTTATATATGTACCACCAGAAGAAGCTGGTGGTGGAGGGGATTTATACCATCAAACCATAAATTCTACAAATTTTGGAATCAGCTTTTCCAAATAAACCTGCCAAAGTTACACACAGAAGTACACCCTGAGCTGGGATGTCGCTCAGCTGTGGACAGCATAAAGCCGTGAGTCCCACCAACATGGCATAAGACTGCTGGTACAGGCAGGAAACCCCAGCACATGGGAGGTGAAAGCAGGAGACTCAGAGGTGTCAAGGTCGTCCTCCACTGTATCTGTAGTGGGAGGCTAACCTGACTACAGAAGCCCTTGTCTCAAAACAAATAAAAAACACATTCTCGAAAAGTCATTGATATTCCTGTCAGACTTGGGAGAACAAAGGAACTAACTCAAGTCCTTTCCAAGTTAGGAGCCTTTTCAGAGCTCACAGAAATTAGGTGATGAACCCACTGAACACCCTAAGTCTTTTCAAACTGAGCCATCCTTCAGAGTCGTGTTCCAGACCAATCTGCCCATCACCATGGACACTCTGCTTCCTTAAAATTTTAAAACAGTTAGAAATTAGACAGTTAAATTAATTAGTTATCTCTAGCCCCTGCACTACAGCAATGCCACCTCTAGCTTGCCGAGTTCCAGCAAGAGTAAATAAGAAGTCTCTAGATCACAATTCACATGTAGCAGTCAGTCCACGGATCCACCGGTGGGTAACCATAGGCAGAACTGGCTATAAAAACCACTCACAACGTGTGGCCTCTACTGGTGAGCTGTCAATAGATCACTGAACCTCTGACTCTCCTCTTCCCAAGTCTGAGAAATTGCTCAAGACTTCAGAGCAGAGCTATTAGTGTTTTGCAGGAGGCAAGTGAACTTCTCTGGCTGGTCTATTTGAAGGTAACAACCTTGTGTGTGCTATCCATGTTGAACGTACAATGATGCCCCCAAATACCTGGCCAACACAGCACATATGTGGGCCATGTGCTTTGGACTCCACCATGAGACAGACATAGGAGTCCATACATCAGGAGTTCAGTGTCATGTGTGGCTACTTAGAAGGTTGAGGTTGGTTTGGGCTACATGAGACCCTGATATACAGTTTTTCCTAGTCTTACTTTTACCAGTAGTTTTGCATGGAGTCAAAAGTATGTATGTCTATGGTCAGGAGTGAAGAAGAGGTACAGAAACAAAGTACTGACTGGTTTTCACTTTCATGTATGTGTGAAATTTTTTGTTTGTTTTGTTTTTCTCTGTGTAGCCCTGGCTGTCCTAATACTCTGTAGACCAGGCTGGCCTTGAATTCAGAGATCTGTGGGGAACGGGTACTGCGGCCTGCTAAAATGGCGCCTAAGCTTATGAATGGCCTAAGCTTATGAATGGCACCCGCCAAAGCTTATGAATGGCGCCTGCCTAATTTTATGAATGGCACCTGACTTCCTCACACTCTGCCACCGGCTTACACTGTGCAGACTCGATGCCACTAGTATCAGGCCATTTGACGTGTGCCAATGGTGTGTGCCCACGTGGCAGGCTCTGAGTGACCAGGCATGGTGGATAAAAGGGAAAGTGGAACTGGGATCAGGGGGCTTCCAGAGAGATTGTAAGAAAGGTTCCTGAGTAAAGCTGCGTTGGGAAGAATCTCGTGTTGTGTCACTCCTTTCTGTGGGTCAGAACGGGTAGCGACAAGTGGTGGCCCGTGGGGGAATGAATTCAGAACCCAACGCAGTCAGGGCAGCTAGCTGGTAAGGTTCCCAGGTAAGTGGGACAAAAGAAAGCTCTCGGTTTAGAGACTATAAAGTTCCCAAGCAAGTGGGACAATTAGGTTCTCGAATAGGAGACGATATTTCCGGTTTTGGGACGAGTTAAAGGAAAAGTTCCCGGTTTTGGGACGAGTTGAAAGTGAAAGTGAAAGTATAAGTTCCCGGTTTTGGGACGAGTATGGAAACTTTGGTGTATGCATATTTCTGTTTGGCAGCTCTGTGTATGTGTGTCTGTGTATGTGTGTGTGTGTGTGTATAAGGGGGAGAGAAAGAGAGAGAGAGAGAGAGAGAGAGAGAGAGAGAGAGAGAGAGAGAGAGAGAGGAGGAGAGAAAGAGAATCTTGACACAGGCAGAAGACCGTAATGAGACTGCTGACGCTACTGCTAGTGTTTAATGGTAGTTTTACAATGGTGGTTGCTTTTATTCTTTGTGTTGGACCTCTTTATTTCCTTTTGCTCTGATTGCCGGAATAATGCAGCTTACGTCTCCTGGAGTCTTTCTCACAGGAAACTGGTCTGGGGAATTTGACGAACTGAACTGAGGCAGTCTATCGTTCACATCACTTCAAGCAATGTCCTACATCAGGGAGTGGGTGGGAATTGGGGAGGTTGCTATGTGCCTGGTCCCCATCAGTTGCCTATGCCCATGATCAAGCCCTGATGATACATTTGCAGCAGTGGAGCTGGGACAGTCGCCACAAGTATGGCTGACTATGATGGGAAAAAATTGAAAATCGTTATGGAGATATGGTTTGATGAGAGGGACCACTACCCAACAGTTTGAGGAGGGCTCTATGTACCTAGATTCACAGGGTGTCAGGTGGCACTGCAAGGGATGTCCTTGAATTATATCAAGGTAGATTCCCTGAGGGATATGCCTGATTGCATGGAGGTTGACACCAAAATCCTTCCCCCATGAAAAGGCGTCGGGACGGGTGGGTATGATTAGTGGACCTACTGCACAACGACAGAGGTCCGAAAATCATTACAATGTCCCATATTTGTCATCCTAATGGGGATCAGGCCTCTACCCTTAGAAAATGGTAATGAGTACCCTATCCTCTTTTTGTCTGAGGTCGGTGAGACTTCTCATCAAATCAATATAAAAAGGGGGATCTGTGGGGAGCAGGTGCAGCGGCCTGCTAAAATGGCGCCTAAGCTTATGAATGGCATCCGCCAAAGTTTATGAATGGCACCTGCCTAATTTTATGAATGGTGCCATTCCAACCCGCAGAAAGGAGCGACACAACACGAGATTCTTCCCAACGCAGCTTTACTCAGGAACCTTTCTTACAATCTCTCTGGAAGCCCCCTGATCCCAGTTCCACTTTCCCTTTTATCCACCATGCCTGGTCACTCAGAGCCTGCCACGTGGGCACACACCATTGGCACACGTCAAATGGCCTGATACTAGTGGCATCGAGTCTGCACAGTGTAAGCCGGTGGCAGAGTGTGAGGAAGTCAGGTGCCATTCATAAAATTAGGCAGGCGCCATTCATAAGCTTTGGCGGGTGCCATTCATAAGCTTAGGCCATTCATAAGCTTAGGCGCCATTTTAGCAGGCCGCAGTACCCGCTCCCCACAGAGATCCACCTGCCTCTGCCTCCCATGTGTGGGGATTAAGGCCATACACCACCACTGCCCAGCTTGTGGATTTTAATACAAATGTGGAGATGTAAAATATTCATACAAGTCAAATGTTATTGTGATCAGGTTTCAGGAGCTCAATCTCATAACAATTACAAAAAGCATTTCTTGTTAGGAAAAATAATTAGCCTGGCTTGATGTCATGTATGTTCATAATCAGAGTTCTCAAGAGACAGAGGTAAGAAAACCATAAGTTCAAAGCCTGTTTGGTCTACATAGTGAATTCCAGACTAGCCAGGGTTGCCTAGCAAGGACCTGTCTCAAACAAACAAGACAAAGAAACAAACAACCCCCACCCCAAAGCTTGTAAAACAAAATTTAAAAAAACAGATTTATAGCCGGGCAGTGGTGGCGCACGCCTTTAATCCCAGCACTTGGGAGGCAGAGGCAGGCGGATTTCTGAGTTCGAGGCCAGCCTGGTCTACAGAGTGAGTTCCAAGACAGCCAGGGCTACACAGAGAAACCCTGTCTCGAAAAACAAAAACAAACAAACAAGAAAAACCAGATTTATAACAATTACAATGATTGATATTATTTTTTTCTGGAAATTTTTCAGCATTTCATTTTTTTGAGTATGTAAATTTTCTTACTGATAGGAACTACACAGTGTTTTTGTTATATGGTAAATCCTATCCATTAACTGTATGTATGTATGTATGTATGTATGTATGTATGTAGTATGTATGTACATAGTATGTATGTATGTATGTATGTATGTATTTATTTTAAATTATCTTACATGTAAGCACATGTTTTTTTGTTTGGTTGTTTGGGTTTCAGGTTTAGGGGAGGGTGCAGGCAAGGGGTTGTAAAGAAAAGATCTTATTTAGCCCAGGCTGGCCTCAGACTCGTGTAGTAGAGGATGACCTTAAACCGCAGAGCTTCCAGCTTCTACTTCCCAAGCACTAGGAGGCAGGAAGGGGCTGCCTCAAGCAGGATTCCTGCCTCACTTCCTGTTCCTTTCGATTTGCTGAGGACAAACATAACTACTTTCAAAGGCAGGTAGACAGGGTCTACTGTAGTTACTGTCTCCTACACCACATTAAATATGTCTGAGCAAAGAAGATTGTCTTCTACTTACATAGCTTCTTAAAATTTGCTTACTTGCTTATTTTTAAAGCAGGGTCACACTCTGTGGGCCAGAGTAGCCTCAGATGTGTGATCTTCCTGTCTCAGCCTCCGGAGTCATAGGATCACAAGCACCATGCACATGTACACATTTTATACTGTCATGTCATTTACTGACTAATAAGACTAACTGCACACTTACTGTGAAATTGTAAAAGAGTAGCGTAAGGCACTAATGCTGAAAAATTACGGTAGGAAATTGAACAATGGTCGACAACTAGCTCTTGGAAGACAGATGTAACTAAACCAACCTGAGTAACTGCTCCAGCTTCTCACTGGGTGCATTCCTGAGGCCAGCCAGCATGGTGTGAAGACGGCTCAGGCTGTGTGCAGATGTGGAGACGGGAGTCACACAAGGGCTGTTCTCCTGAACATACCTCACGCCAGTCAGTGGTGTGCAGACTCTAAGCGCTTTAGACTGGAGGAGGAAAATGGAGGGAGTGTCTTTAAATTACACCACAAATAGGAATTCAAGACAACGAGACTTTCTATTCATATATGTTAGTGCCTCAAACATCACCATTCGGGAATTTAAACATAATTCCATGCAAAGGTTCCATTCTCCAAAGATGTGGGAAAGAACAATACATACTCTAGGCAACTAAAATTGTGTTAACTGTAGAGATTAGGTATGTGCCAGGACAGGGCAGAGCACAGAGGCACAAGGTACTCACTCACTCACTCACTCACTCACACACTCACTCACTCACACACTCACCCACACTCACTCACATATTCACCCACAGACACACTCACAAACTCACACATACTCACACACACTCACTTAATCACACACCCACACACTCACCCACACACACACTCACTCACACACTCACTCACACACTCACACTCACTTGCACACTCACACTCACTCCACACTCACACACTCACTCACACAAGCTCGCTCTGTCTACTAGCTCTCCTTCTGGGAGCTCACACTTGTAAACATTAAGAGCATCACTCCCTGCACTGACACACTCCACAGCTTCAGTCCACTGCTGAAGTCTGACACTCAAGGATGAGCACAGGAAAGCAGTGGCTTAGATATGGCCTAAATGAGAATCAATGGATCAATTTATTTCAATCTCATGCAGGGAAAGTTCTCATCACTCTCCCCTGGCTGGCTTTCTTTTCTTTTCTTTTCTTTTCTTTTCTTTTCTTTTCTTTCTTTTCTTTCTTTTCTTTCTTTCTTTTCTTTCTTTCTTTCTTTCTTTCTTTCTTTCTTTCTTTCTTTCTTTCTTTCTTTCTTTCTTTCTTTCTTTCTTTCTTAAGATTTATTTATTTTATGTGTGTGAGGAAACTGTTGCTCCCTTCAGACACACCAGAAGAGGGCATCTGATCCCGTTACAGATGGTTGTGAGCCACCATGTGCTTGCTGGGAATTGAACTCCAGACCCCTAGAAGAGCAGTCAGTGCTCTTAACTGCTGAGCCATCCCCTGGCTTTCATTGCTAGAATCCAGGACAGTTTTTCTCAAGTCGAAAGGCCTTCAGAGAAGCAAGTTAGCCAACATTCTTGAATACACAGATGAAAAATATGTGAACTTGTGTCAAAGAATTTAAGCATGAGTACATAAACTGGCAAATCAGCTTCTCTAACTGTTCAAAGAAACTCTAAAAGGTGAAGCTAGCTTGGAGAATTTTTAATAGTGAAAATCCAGCAACCGTCCCTGAGCGATGACTGTACTCATCCTAAACTTTTAAAAATGCCCAGCAAAGATTTTACTCAGTAACAGAACTTATTCAATCTCAGGACACAGAAAAACAGAAGATGCTCACTAAAGGGAAGTAAACATGTGTTCCATATGCCTTAAACAACAGCAGAGCCATGACCTTCACTTTGTTTCAGGGAAATCATACTGCTGTTTATCGGCCACAAACGGCCGGGGTGGCTCGGGTCAGAGCTGCTATCTTGGCTTCCTGTGGCACCCAC
This sequence comes from Arvicanthis niloticus, assembly GCF_011762505.2. Taxonomy (NCBI): domain Eukaryota; kingdom Metazoa; phylum Chordata; class Mammalia; order Rodentia; family Muridae; genus Arvicanthis; species Arvicanthis niloticus. Next base: position 18,476,058 of record NC_047675.1, on the reverse strand, counting down.
TTCCCTGTGTGTGAGGCACCACCTGCCTGTACTGTGAGACAAAAATGTCCTGGTGCATACGAAGAGCTCCTAGCAGCCAGAAACAGAAAACAGTCTCACTCAACCACAAGCAGCACTGGTCTCGTAGAAACAAAGTGTGACAATCACAGCTTCCTGCTCAAAGTCCTCAAGGCAGCATGGGGCTTCCCATGTTGGTAAGGGGCTGAGCTTCACTGTCCCCTGCTATTGTCACTCAGGGGGTACTGTCTTTTAACTCAGGTATAAAATACCAGGCCAGGTGCGGTGGCACACACCTTTAATCCTACTCAGCACTCAGAGGAAGAGGCAGGTGGATCTCTGTGAGTTCGAGGCCAGCCTGGTCCATTTAGAGATTTAGTTCCAGGACAGACTAGAGTACATAAAGAGATCCTGTCTCAAAAATCCAAACAGCAACAGCAACAAAACCCCAGGATATACCTTCTCCCAGTAGAGACAGGGTTTGGGGTGCTCCAGAACTCTGCCTTCAGATGATTGGTTCTCAACCTTCCCTTTAATACAGTTCCTGACCACCATCATAAAATTACTTCGTTGCTACTTCATAACTTAAATTTGCTACGGTTATGATTATAATGTAAATATTTTTGGAGACAGAGCTTTGTCAAGGGGGCCATGACCCACAGGCTAAGAACCACTGGTTCAGATATTCATTCTCACTGCTGAGAATCTTCACTATGATTTTAACCATCCAGACCCACGTGACTCCAGAACATACAACCAAAACTTCAACCTCCCCAAGAAGCTTCACTGATACGTTTCTAAAATGCTCACCCAGGCAACTAGGTCTCAAATGCTATGTGCTAATAACCCTCACGTTTAAATATACACCAGACTTGCTTTTCCCTCTTGATAAATATCAACAGTAAAATTTTAGGGATAACTACTACGTGGCATGCATTATCCACAGCACTAGCTTCAGCCCTCCTGAAGCTTGTACTCTAATGGAAAAAGACAGAACAGCTCAATTTTACCCAAGGCATAATACTAAGAGCAAGAACAGCAGAGTCAGGGAAAAGGTCTTGAGGATGGGGTATGCTGGGCTATTCCTTTAAGGGTAAGTAAGGGCACAGGCTTTGATCTGGTGGCAAGAGGAGTGAATCATGCCTTTAACCACAGCACTCATGCAGCTGAGGAGGCAGGATTGCTATAAATGTGAGGTTAACCTGGGATGCATTAGGAGACCCCTGTGTTAGAAAAGAAAAGAAAAAGGAAGGGAGGGAGGAGGAAAGAGAGGAGAGGGGTGAGGGGAGAGAGGGGAGGGGAGGGAGGAGGGGAGAGGGGGGAGAGGGGTGAGGGGAGAGGGGAGAGGGGGGAGGAGGGAGGGGGAGAGGGGTGAGGGGAGAGGGGTGAGGGGGGAGAAGAGAGGGGGAGGAGGGAGGGGGGAGAGGGGTGAGGGGAGAGGGGTGAGGGGGGAGAAGAGAGGGATAAGGGGGGGAGGAGGGAGAGGGGAGAGGAGAAGAGAGGGGAGGAGAGAGGGGGAGAGGCAGAGAACAGGCCAGTATCAAGCCTAAAGCTTCTCAGTTACAGGAGATGAAAATCAGAGTCACTGGTCTCCATCAGTCTAAAACCTGTTTTGGGTGCAACAGAATTTTCTCAGAGAATGACTGTAGATCCACAGGCTCCAATTAGGGTTAATTAATGTTTTCTAAATGTCTCTGTGACCACTGTGCAGGGTATGCACTACTGCCCATTTTTTCAAAAGCAAAGACTGCCAGCAGGATGCATCTGTTTAGACTAACAGTCAATTTTCTTCTCAGACCTAACTAAAACCTTTGAAACAACTTTTACTAAATAAAAAAATAAATCAGTAAGATAACTTGAATTTTCTTTTAAACATCTAAAACATACATACAAGCAGGATTAAGAAAAGACAACAGAAACTGGTTCCCTCTTGCCTCAGCCCCATCTCTCCCAGGACTTTGAAACGTGGTCATCACATGGAGCTCACCTGTTTTCTACTTGACTTGACTCACCTTGTCAAGACGCTGCTGCAAGATGTCTCTCATCTGTGCTCGCTCAGCACTCTCCGTACCCGAGGCAGCACTTAGACACCGTGAGAGAGTCCCAACTTCCTCCTCAGCATCCTCGCCAAGAAATATCCGTTCATCCAAATTCCCAGCGGCTAACACGTATTCTTCATACGCCTTATTAACAGCCTTACTATGGGGAAAAAGGAACACCATTTCAGCTTGCGTTCCACGCCACTCAGTGTTTTACTACAAGATCTGGTAAATTTCCTAAAGCCATTTATCTCTGTAGAGTAACTCCTCATTACAAAAACTGAAGAGAAGATGTAGCTTGCTTTAATCTGTGTGTCCAGCACACACTGAATATATTTTTTCAATAGTGTGTCAAGGTAGGAGCCCTGAACAAACATGCCTCCAATAAGATAATAATAATCACTCAATATTCTAAATTATACTAACCTGAAGTATAAACAATGAACTGGCATATGACCATGCAGGAACACTACCTCAACTGTTCTTAGCACCTCTAAGGACATGGTATTGCCACATTTGTTACCTCTAAAGATCCAAATATGTGTCTTCTTTTCCTTTGCTTAACTTTTTTTTTTTTTAGAGACTAAGTAGCCTCAAACTCACAATCACCTTGCCTCAGGTCCCAAGTGCTGAGATGTCAGCCATGTGCCCTGATGGCTAGGTACAAAAGCATTTCTTTCGTCTTTTTTTTTTTTTTAAATATGTATGTATGTATGTATGTATGTATGTATGTATTTATTTATTTAATGTATAAGAATACACTGTCGCTGTCTTCAGACACACCAGAAGAGGGCATCGGATGCCATTACAGATGGTTGTAAGTCACCATGTAGTTGCTGGGAATTAAACTCAGAACCCCTGGAAAAGCGGTCAAAACTCTTAACTGGTGAGCCATCTCTCTAGCCTACAAAAGCATTTCTTAATTTCAAAATTTATAATCCATAATCTTGAGTAATAAAACTTTGAACAGAACAAAAACAAGTTTCACTGAGCTTAAAGACAAGTGCTTATAATAAGTAGAAGTTTCCAGAACTGTTATGGCTTCTATGAGTTCTGCCATAAAGCATTAAAAATGGCCAAACAGTACAAACACTGAGCACAAGGGCTCTGCACAAGTAAACTAAAATATCAGAGCAACCCAGGCATGGAGAGGCAGAGGCAGGTGGAGGTTAGCTTGAATGGGAGGCCAACCTGGTCTACAGAACAAATTCCAGGACAGCAGGACTAGTAATAAAAACCCTGTCTCAAAAAACAAAAACAAAACCCAAGCAGCTGAACAAAGCTAACCCAGCAGGTCTACAGCATTAAGTACTCACAAACTCTCTCCAAAGTTTCCTGGTTCCAGGAAGCCAGTAAGATTTTCTTCCTTCCCCTTGAGGAGCTACGATGAAAAGAAAGGTCCTTGGGTTATGTGCAACCAAGTCTTTATCCAGAAAACATCTGTATGTTGTTATTTACAAACCTTTTTTTCAAAAAGTTTCCTAATATAGGGTTTCCAGAAATGCTCCTTGATCCCCTTTGCCTCCAGCACCAGACCGTCATGTAAGGAGCAGAGCTTCTCAATGACACACGGGGGATCAGAGGAAGGTTTAGAGTCCTTGGGGTGGCTGTCCTCTAACAGGCCTATGATGTGTAAAATCACAAGACGGAGACACTGGTCAGCATCAACTAGCTAACATACAATACTCTGAAATGGAAATGTTAGTCTGGTCAGAATATGATTGGCATGTATAATTTACATATACCTCAGTTTTACATTTAGTAAAAACTAATTTACATATACCTCAGAAGATGCCGAGAGATGGAGACAGAGCTGGATAGATATGCAGCATCCCCAGGACAAACAGACAACGAGGGACATGCTTCGTCAACCTACACCCAGTGCTCAGGAGGACTGTCATGAATTACCTGAGCTGTAAGATCCTGTCTCACATAGGGGAAGGACTACATAAATTATAAATTAAATACCTTTTAAAATGGTGGCGGAGATAAAGGACATCACCACTCAAAAGATTAGTATGTGACTAAAGGCTGTCAGAAAAATAAAAAGTTGGGGGAATATCTAAAAAAACATCAGCAATTGTGTTCTGCAAATGAGCCTTACATTCGAATTTATACATATATACATATATATATATATGTGTGTATATATACATATATATGTATATATAAATTATAAATATAATATATAACATAATATATAATATATATTAATATATATATTTCTGCCAGGTGAGGTGGCGGAAATATATATATTAATATATATTATATATTATATATTATATATTATATATTATATATTATAATATATAATATTATAACCTTTAATCCCAGCACTCAGCAACATATTGTATGACTCAGGTGGCAGAAGCTCTGCAATACTCATGTTCTCTGAGGCTAACAAACCTGCATCTGGGGATACAGCTCCCACGAGTAAAAATCATGCAGAAACGTGGGCTGTCGATAAACTTACCTTTAAAGTTAGGGTTCACAAGTTCTTTACGGTTGGAACATTGTAGGGCATTTCCATACACTAAATCTAATGCACACAGCAGAAGATGGTAGGAATTGACCAGATCATCGCTAATCATGGGGAAGTTTCCTACAGGGTTGTAAAAGTCACAGTTAAATCAGCATCCACTGCACAGTATTGTAAAAACAATTGCTTCCTTTAGTTATAATGACACCATACACCATTAGACCAGGCTGGCTCAAGAGTGATACTGTGTTTTGGCAAATTTACATTTTAGGACACTGATATTTTAATGTATGTCTAAGAATTTAGTGAAAACTAAAACTTACTTAAATTCAATATACATTCAGTAGGCATCTATTAAGTAGCTAGTATGGAACTAAAACTTTAATTATTATTGGTCTAGTCTTTGGAATTCTGTAACAAATTATTTTACATAAAAAAGTTTTTCTGCAGTGAAAATAACTAGAAATATTTAGAAGTAAACCACTAGTAAATGAGCTATGATTTTTCTCATATCCGTAATCTAAAGAGAAGAGAGCCTTTATTAGAGCAGTAATGGTAAGTGTTAGATGGTGTTAGAAGTCCGTGCGCAGCTTAGAACAGATCACTCCAGACCAAATGGTTCCAAGGGTGGGGGGGGAGGTTATTCAGGAGATAGGGCAAAGGTGGGGGGGGGGGGAAGATGGAAGAAGAGAAGTAGAGGCCAGCCATGACCACGTGGAGAGAGGGGGAAGAGAAGGGGGAGAGGGGACAGAGAGAAGCTAGAGGCAAGAGAGTAAGAGATTAAGAGATTAAGAGAGAGAGGAGGGGGCAAGCAGCCCCTTTTATAGTGAGCCAGGCCTACCTGGCTGTTGCCAGGTAACTGTGGAGGTGGAGTTTAGACAGAATACGAACAGTAAGGTTTTAAAATCCTTTCCTATATAGCAATAAAGGTCATTCACATTAATCCAACGGAACGCACATACAGACATTTGACTTCAAACGCTACTACTGTCCCAAGGATAACTGTCATGCTTGTAGCAAGAAAGAAAGAAAGAAAGAAAGAAAGAAAGAAGGAAGGAAGGAAGGAAGGAAGGAAGGAAGGAAGGAAGGAAGGAAAATGAATCGAGCTCACGCCTGCAGACCTGCCCTTCCTACAGTGCTGTTTATGAAGGATGCTGAACTGCTCTGTTTAACTCTAGCGAGCATCTGTCTGAAGAGCCACTGTCACACCTCAACATTGTCACACTGCAGACACAAAGCATGCATCACACTTTCACACACAGTCCTACCAGAATCCATCCAGCATACATGCTTTCCTTCATCTCAGTTGGGAAAGTCTGTTCCTCATTAGCTTCCTTCCAAAGAAAGTAACCACCTACCTTAGTTTTTTCTTTGGGGGAATAGGTTGAACCAGATAGATAGATAGATAGATAGATAGATAGATAGATAGATAGATAGATAGATAGATAGATAGATCCTGCTGCTGCCAGAAAGGCAAATAGTTATTAGGAGATTAAATTCTGCATTGGTATAACCAAGCTAACTTGCTTGCCTCTACTATAAAAGGTCAAATCTTAAAAGTCTACCCCTATTATACATAAAACAGGAAGCAACACTTCCTGGTTTTGAGCCATCACTAGCAAGCCTGGACTTGTTCTTGTGTGTGCTCGCTGCAGAGCAGGTACAGCAGCACCGTAACTCCTAACCACAGGAGGAAATGTCCCTAGAGGTCGAGTTCTAAATGAAATTTCAGGACAGTCCAAACAGGACATATTAGCCATCTCAAACCTTGACCTTATAAATGGACCATAATTTACAAGCCACTTTACCATTTAATCAAGAGATAAGGGCAAGACTTAACCTCTAGGTTTGGCTTACTTGTCCAGAAAAACGTCTTCTGTTTTTATGAAAACAGAAAATGGTCTTCTGCTCAAAAAGCCATTCATGTGACAGCTCAAACTTGTCACTTGCCATGCCAAATCAACGAATATAGAGAAGGAGCTTATTATTGGGAGTGAGATTATCTAAAACAACCATAGGCTACAGACAAAACACATCTGCCCCCGAAAGAAAGCAAGAACTGAACTAAAGCAGCTAAGTGACCAACCCAAGCACACCACATAGGCCACACTGAGCTGTGCTGCGCCTCTGAACTCAATACTAGAAACTTCAATCCAGCCCAGGGAACAGAGACTCCCAGCTCAAAACAACAAAAAACAAAAATCAACAACAAAACCCCCAAACCAAAGCTAAGTGCAAATGATTCTGGCTGAGACTCTGCCATTATTCTAATAGTTTATGCACTAGCAAATACATTCACCCCTAAGCACACACAAACTAGATTAAAATCCTAGTAGCCACAGTTATCCAATGCGATCGTAAGATTGCTATCATACGTAATGCCAGTCACATAAGCTAATATGGCAGCCTTCACAGAAAAGCCCTTGCTTTTGTTTTGTCATTGATTGATATCACATTTATTTTATTTTATTTTATTTTATTTTACATGTGTGGTGCTCAGGATTGAATACAGGGTCTTGTGCATGTTGGACAAGCACTCCACCACTGGGCTATGTCTGTCACTTCTGACTGCACTCAAGGCTGCCAGTACATATACAAAGACTCTTCCTTCCACTGGGCACACAGCTCAGGAATGATGGAAGACTCCTCTGTTGCCTTAGAGAGGACCAGCTGCAACTACAACACTCCCGGAGACCACACCTTCATGTTCACCCTCAAACAGGAAGACAGGAGAGCTGGGTTCAAATCCTTACATTATTCTTTTTTTTCCATTAATTAATTTATTTATTCACTTTAGATCCTGATCACGCTCATCCCCCCCCCCCCCCGTTTCCTTCCAGGCCCCCTTAAACAGTCCCTCCCTTTCTCCTCTGAGAAAAGGAGTACCAACTCACATCAAGTAACTGCAGGACTAGGTACATCCTCTCCCGCTCAGGTCAGGCAAGGCAGCCCAGTGAAGGGAACAGGATCCACAGGCAATAGAGTTAGACACAGCCCCATTTCCAGTTGTTGGGGGACCCACAAGACCAAGCTGTATATCTGCTACATATATGGGGGGTGGGCAGCCCATATATGCTCTTTGGTTGGTGGTTCAGTCTCTGGGAGTTCGAAAGGTCCAGAGTAGTTGATTCTGTTGGCCTTCCTGTGGAGTTTCTATCCCCTAATGGCTCCTCAATCCTTCCCCCGACTCTTCCACAAGACTCCCTGAGCTCCGTCTAACGTTAGGCTGTGGGTCTCTGTATGTGCTTTGGTCAACTGCAAGGTAGAGGCTCTCAGAGGACAGTTATGCTAGGTTAGTATCTGCAAGCATAGCCTTATCAGTTTCTGGCTTTTGTTGCCTGATCTTGAAGTGAGTCAGTTGATCTGATAGAGGGAATCTCTTACACAATAATTTCCCCTTATCCATGGCTTTATTTTTATAGTTACCTTTGATCAACAGAAAAAAAAACATCAAATTGAAAATTTAAGAAATAATTCTCAGATAGGCAGGGATGCCAATAATGAAAGTACTAGGGAGACTGAGGCAGGAGGGCCACAAATTCCAGGTCAGACTGGCCTAAAGACTCAGTCCCAAACAAATAAAAACTACTTTTAAAATTGCATGTTTCACTATTCTGCCCAGCTCTGTGGACAGCTCTGTCCTCCCTGTGTCGTGCATGTTCAGGCTGAATATGCTATGTGTCCATAAGCCAATTAGCTCTTTTTGTGGTTATTTGATCTACTGTCTCCATACAGCAGAGATTTTATTCAAGCAACCTGTATTTCACTTAGCAATGTTCCTAAGGTAGTTCAGCAACTTGCCAAAGAAAAGCCAGAAGGTGGAAGTGTTTCCATTAAGTGAAATGAGTGTCCTTAATTTAAATTTTTAAAAAGGTTTTTTAAAAGGGCTGGATACATGGCTCAGTGATTAAGAACACTGGCTGCTCTTCCAGAGAGCCCAGGGTTGAGTTGCCAGCAACCTCTTGGAGAATCACAAGCATCTGAATATCCGATGCCCCCTTCTGACCTCCTCTGGTATGCATGCACATAGTGACAGACATGCAGGTAAACGCCCATGCATAGAAAACAGAATCCTTAAAAGAGTCATATGCTGATGCTGCTAAGACTTAGAGAAAGACAGGTAATTTATAGAGACAGAATTTAGATAGCATCTACTATACTACCATAACTGCTCTGGTCTTATCTCTTACTGTGTTTGATGTATAAAGTAAACTTTATGTAGGTATGTATAGCAAGAATCATAGCATTCAAGGGGTGGAACTATCTTTGGTTTCAGATCTTAGGAGGTATCCTGCAAACATAAAGGGGGGCCTCTAGTATGCATGCAACTCCATCCAACTCTAACACTTTGTATCCCATTGAACTATCTTAGTGGCAGCAGTCTGCACAATCCAGAGAGAAAAACCTAACGTATGTAATTGTACCTTCTCCTTTAGACCGTTAAGCATTATCTATACAGAATATACCGAAGTCACAGAGGTGTACTTAGTGCATGTATACCTTGTATAGAGTAATGGAATGAAAAGAAGAGAGAAAGAGATTCTAAGTATCTGATTAAGTTTAGTCACACTTGTCACCTGTAGACATGCAGTCATCAGACCCATTCTGAGGACTTCAGTCCCACTCAGTGAATCAGACACAGTTTATGAAGAGCAGAGCCCCAAATACAGGCTAATGCAGTGTGCCGTGGTTCTGTTCGCAACTCGAAAGAACAGCTTCATGTCAAAGCGGTGTGGACAAGACTAAAGTGAGGGGTGTGCCATGTAGTATGAGGAGACGTGGATACTGTGAAGACAGTACCGAAGAGCCTAGGACGAGAAGTGAGGCGTTCCTACTGATTCATAATACAACAGACAAAATCAGCACCTAAAGCCTGTTAGCTAATTCCTGTTCGAATACACAGTACTCTTACCTTTTGCATATATAAAAAGCACCCAACAAAAATGGAAAATTTCAGATGTGGTACAGGGCTGTCGCCTGGAGAGGGAGAAAAACAAAGTTAGGAGACAAATAAGAATCACAAAAAGACCACACAAAGGACTCAAATCAGATATGAAACAAGCCCCAGGGATAACAGATGTAGCTTTTCATAGAAATGTACAAGACGCTCTGCCCCAACCAAATACTGAAAGCAAACAGCCGGGAGGCAGGAAAAGCAGCTCAGATGCAAAACAAACAAAAACAAACAAATAAAATTCTTTCTAAGTTTCTGGGGTCAAGATACATAAGGCACAAAGAGGAAAAACTACAGCTCTTGCGATGACATCAGTACAGCTGCTAACACAGCTTCCAGGCTGCGGGCAGTCTGGGGTTATTGCTTCTCCTCATGCACATGGACTGCAACCCTCTCCCTAAAATAATCCACACTATAAAATCATGAAATGTCATTCTGCAGTAAACTCTGGTCTGGGTGGGGGGGGGGGGGCTCAGATCTGCTGTAGCTTGGCTTTTCTGCCAAAATCTCTTGCCAGTGCTTAAACCAGATTTCTATTGGGCCCAAATCACAAGAGCCTCATCTTTTGCTTTATTTTTGTTTTCTGAGACAGGATCTCATGTCACCCAGGCTGGCCTTGAACTTGCTATTTAGCAGAGGCTGACCTTGAACACCTGCATCTGGAAAATGCTAGGATTACAGGTGTACGTCATCATGCCCAGCTTTACAGCAGGATGAAGAAGAGCAAGGAGAGGTTTAGTTCTGGTCCTAGCACGAGCAGGCACTTGTTTTCCTGGCTCTTTCTCCTTCATCTGTCCAAGTTACTATAGGTAGGAGTGGTACTGGATCTAATGTAGCAGCTTATTGCAGCACTCAGGAGGTAGTAGAATCTGTAGCTCAAGGTCATGCTTGATTATTTAACATGTTCAAGGATACCTGGGATACATGAGAGCCAGTCTCAAAATGAAAAAAAGTTAGGGCCTTTCTGCCACAGTATATGATAACCTATTTATGATTTTGATCAGCCTCAAATATAAAATTTAGGCCTTTTTGCTTGTAATATATAAGCTATCTAAATTTTAGCTCTTAACATTAGGGCCCTGGAAGTACCTAATCGATCTGTTCCTCAAGTCCCTCTTGCTGCCTCTGCACATACAAAACCTCTGTTTCCTCTGTACCAAAGGCCCCATCGCTATCTCTAGTCATCTGCCAAAGCCTACCCAGTTCTGCTTCCTCTATGCAATGGTATCAAACGGGGTCATCTAGGTTTATCTTGGCCTCAGAAACCTCACTTTTCTGTGTCTGCTGCACTCCCATGGCCTGTATGTTACTTCTTGTCTCTTGTTTTACTGTCAGCTCTCAGAAGAGAGACCATGGTTCTGTTTGAATGCCCATCCACTGCAGTTCTACCCACTGTCAGGTGCATGGACCGTCTGCTCTCTAGGAGATTCCCCATGTAACAAGGCTCAGACTCTTAAGGTTGTCATATTACATGCTCACACCTGAGAAGAGTGCTTGCCTCACCACACACAGTTACGTGCCATACATCGTAGTATGACTTTTAGCAGAAAGTGCTAGAAAGTGCCAAGACCTATAGAGTAAACGAGGTGGTAGAACATTCCTTCAATCCCAGCACCTACAAGATCGATACAGAAGGATAGCAAGTTTGAGGCCAACCTGGGCTACACAATGATATTCCTGCCCCCATTTTAGGGGGTTTTGATTTTGCTTTATTTCTCTCCTTTCGGCTGAAACAGAGTCTCTTTTATAGAGTCCAGCTGATCCTCCTGCCTCAGCCTCCTTAATGCTGGGATTACAGTTCTGTGTAACTATGCCCTGCCTCTTGTACATTTCTTATGAATACTGTTGTAGCTCTATTGAAGAGGAAATTTCCTCACATACTTTAAAAGCAAAGTTTCCCTTTCTGTTTTAAATAACCTTGGCTATTAAGTTTGTATTTGTAATTGTAATTGTAAGGCCAGAAAACTAGCTAGAGTAAGCTGGTTTTGTAGACCTGACCAGAAAACAAGTTCACAGTAGTTGAAGTTTCTTTGGTGTTGACTGGTTGTGAACGTCAAACTCATTTCAGGGACTACTATTCAGTTTGACATAAAGGTCAAATAATAGAAAATATCTGTATCTGATCAATACCAAGAAAGTCAACTGGAAAAGGTTCTTGGGGTCTGACTTGTGCAGCCTTCACTTTTGGTTGTTTAAATAAAAAGGGAAAAATTATATCAATGTAAAATCCAAACATTTTGAATTGTGAAAGAAACCAGGCAACTTCTAACACACGGCAGAGAGCAGCAACAAATTATTAGTCACAGAAATACTTTTTAAGCCAGTTGTGGTAGTACGTGTCTTTAATCCCAGGACTCAGAGACAGAGGTAGGCAGATCTTTTGAGCTGGAGGCCAACCTGGTCTACATAGTGAATTCCATGCCTCCAAGGCTACATAGCAAGATCCTGTCTCAAAACAAACAAGCAAAAAAAAAAAAAAAAAAAAAAAAGTCCCAGCTTCTCAGAAGGAGTTACTTATGAAAGCATTTTCCCAGAGATGCACAGACACATACCTCTGCTTTCTTCCTCTTTGCTGGCGAGGTTGTTCTTCTTGGGGATATTTAAAAATGTCTTGGAAAATGGGTTCATATTTCTTAAAAATCACGGCGGAAACAGTGAAGTTCCTTTCTAATCTTTCAGTACGTTCTCGAAAATGTGGGGGTAGATTTGCCATGTCCTCCCACTTCTTCATCTTGTTAAAAAATTCAATTAGGCTGATATTAAAAAATAAGAATAAGGTACTTTAGTAACGTAAAGGTGATGTTGTGCCAATACAAGCAAATGCCAGTACAGTAAACCAAGTCATTTCGTTGAGTTATATTTGGACAAGGACATAAAATCCAATGGACGCCTTTGAGGAGCTTAAACTCCTACCCTCTGCCTTCTTTCTCCAGCCCTCCTGACCTACTCTGCTCAGGTTCGGTTTCTTTGTGTATATGTGTGTGTAAGTGCATGTAGCTGACGTGTGGGAATGCACATGGAAGACAGAAATTGATGCTCTGTGCCTTCCTCAATGACTTTATCACTCGGATTTTTCTGCTGGGTGTGGCAGGAGCTTTTACCCATGGAGTCTTCTCATTGGCTCCAGCTCAGAGCTTTTAAATACTAGAACTACCAGGCTGGAGAGATGGCTCATCATACTTAAGAATATTTGCTGTTCTTGCAGAGGACCTGGGTTCAATGCCTAGCAACCACAGGCCACACACGACCATCTTTTCTACAGTCCCAGGGGATCTGATGTCCTCTTCTGACCTCCTTAGACACCAAACATGCACATGGTACTACATACATGCATGCAGGCAAAAATGCTGTACACATAAATAAAATGAACCTAAAAAATTTTAGAAAAATACTAAAGTTAGGATAGAAATAGCCAAAAATTCAATTTATACATCTTCCTAATCGATGTCTCCACACCTCCCAAATGTTACTCCAATTCTGAAGCTAGTCTGGTTATTTTTCCATACATATATTCATAAAAAAATAAGTAATATCTTTTGTTTGCTTTTACATTTTATGTAAAATGTATCATGCTATAAGTAGCATTCTACAACCTAATCTTCATTTAATGTTTCTGAGATTCATTAATGTCAATACCTGGAAATATCTAACTTATTTAGTTAATTACTAAAACCATTCCTTCCTGTGAACATACAATAACTCTCTGCACTCACTCAAGGAACTTCTGATTTCCCTTTAATAAAATGGTGTAGGACTGGAGAGGTGGCTCAGAGGCTAAGAGCATTTGTTGCTCTTGGTAGAGGACCCAGGTTCTGTTCCAGCAGCTCACAACTAACTGTAACTCCAGTGCCAGGAAATCCAGTGCCTTCTTCTGGCCTCCACAGACACCAGGAACACACGTGGTACACATACATACATGCAAACACTCATACACATATAAAAACCATGACTTTTTGAATGTTGCAGTAAACATCTTCAGATGTGTGTAGGAGTTTCTTTAGGATCAGAGAGCATGTGGCTTCAGTTTTACTACATAATCCCACGTACATTAAAACACAAGTTCTATGCACACGTATCTAAGCATATTGCCTCATAATTCATATTTATTTACCTTTTCAATCCGTGCTATCTTCAAAAGCTTCTCAATACCTTTATTTAAACTTATAGCATCATTATATAATAAGTTATAACCTTTAATGCATTACAATGCAAACATACTCAAGTTCGTACAATATGACCCTGACTCTGAAATGGTAAAGGAAAACCACGACTCAGATTCTAGATTCAGTTGTGTACATGTTAGATGCTCAGAAAATAGTAAACAAAGAGAATTTTCATTATCAGTGTGATTTCTAAGCTTCTTTTAAATTTAGCTACATTCTACATTTAAGCTCTTACCTCTGCTCTGAGCATCGAAGGATTCTAGTTAAAGATACATAGTTTCCTTCAACAGTCCCTTTGCTCACAGTTGGAACAGATTTTCTGCAAGCTACATATAAGGCACATGCTAACCAATGAAGATCATTTCCCTGAAAAAGAAAACAAGAGTTTTAGCTAATGACTTCTCTGTGTTTCAGTGTAAAACTTTGCGCACTCATATTGAAAGTGATATTTCTATGATGGCCCTGGCCCATGGCCTCTTCCAGTATGTGACATTGACATTCGTCCATGCATGGCACTGTGTCTCTGTTCCTTTACCTTGAAGCAGGTCTTATGCACCGTTACCTGATTGTCTCTACTGATATCACAGGTAAAAGTGATGCTATACCATTTCAAAGGTCACAGAAGAGAATGCTAATACCACCTGCTTCCATCTCTGAGGATGTCATAACCAGCATAGAAAAAGTGTGACTCCCTTCAACTGTCAGGCTGAGAGAGAGAATATGGTAGTGGCCAGTTATACACAGAGAGATGCCCAAGGAGCCCTGCCATGCTGAGCTGTACCTACCCTTGTCAGTACTCAATGCTTCCGGGTGAGACAACAGTAGTTCTGATGGAGAAATGTGGCATCTCCTTTGTACTGTATGAATTCCCACACCACAGCATGGTATCCCAGCAAGGATGTTAGGATCCAGACTCAGGTCTACATGCTTGCACAGTACATTGCCCATCAAGTCCTCTCTCCTCTCCTTAAACACAGCTCTGAGCAATGGTTTCATATAGTGTTTGGTTTGGAGGATGGTTTTGGCTTTGATTTGGGGCACTGCTGGTATTAGAACTCAAGGCCTCACTGCCATCCACACTCCACTGCGGCACATCCTCAACCCCATGGTGTCACAGTTTCCCCAACTGTATGACCTCAAGGGAAACTGAGCTTTTCAACTACTGAATTTTCCTGCCATCAAGATCTATTAGGAAGAATACAGGTAAGCAGTTATGATGTCATCTTCGTTCTAAAAAAGGGTTTAAGGGAGATGAGAGAATTTATAACTACATGTAACAGGAGGTGTTAGTGCTAGCTCTCCTTTCTCCTCTTCCTTTCCTCCTTCCCACTCTTAGCTCCACCCATGTCTTCTACCACCCAATCACCGAACTTTACTGCAAATACAATGTAGCAGGAAATTATCCGGCAACAACTACATCATTCCCAGAAAAGGAAAGAAAAAACAGTGTTACCAGTGAGAATGTTACAACACTTGAAGGATAAAGGAAACGAAGAAGGACTTTGTAAAGTAATACAGGCCCAGGGACCAACAATAGACGAGAAGAATCCTCTGACCTGGTTCATCATTAGCTCTAACAAGTGTCTGTTGAGAATTCCTTAACAGTCACTGTCGGGCTGAGGAGACAGCTTGGTGGGTCATGCTTCCCTGGCATGCTTGAGGTCTTGGGCATTAACTGAATAGAATGGCCCATTCTTACAACCTCAATCGGCTTGAGGATCAGAAGTTCAAGGTCATCCTCAACTATACCCTCAGCAAGTTCAAGGCCAGGATGCACTATATGAGACCCTGTCTCAAAAACAAACAAACAAACAAAAAATGGCAGCTGTGGGGAGAAGTCATTTCAAATTTACAGTCCATGGCCGTATAACTCAAGTAGATCAGCCTCGGCTGCATATTAGAGGCTCCATATTAGAGATCTCACCATGGGCAAACTACTTAAGCCCAGAGGTTTCATTTTCTTGGCTGACAACAGTGAGAATTAAATAAACTACAAGAATTCAGAAAATGGGGCTGGAGAGATGGCTCAGTGATTAAGAGCTCTCCCAGAGGTCTCTGGTTTTATTCCCAGTGCCCATGTGGTGGCACATAACTGTATAATGTCAGATCCAGGGGCTCCAACACCTTCTTCTGGCCTGTTTAGGTTCCAAGCCTGCATTTGGTACACAGTCATACATGTGGATGAAACATTTGCATAAAATAAAATTGTTTTAAAAAATCTCAGGAAAACAGTTGAGACCATTCTAAAGCAGATGGTAAGTATTAACTATCAAGTGACCTTTATTTTCTCTGTATGCTTTCAGACACCTGCTCGCCCACATTACAGTATTCCTTCCTGACTGGAAACTGGTGCATCAGGGAGTTTTAGGTTTCGCCTACTGCTTTATTCCCAGCACCTAGAAAACTATGGCAAGATACAGAGGCTCAGGAAATATTCCAAAATAAATAAATATTCTAAGGTTGTCCTAGATGTGCTATGATAAACACCATGACTAAAAGCAACTTGGAGAGGAAAGGGTTTATTTGAGTGACAGGTTACAGCCAGGAACTCCAGGCAGGAACCTGGGGGCAAGAGCTGAAACAGGTAATGCTTCCTTAGGACCAGCAGCTCAGGACCAGCAGGGCAGCATAAGCCACAGCAGGCAACATCACGTAGCAATGAAGGACATGCCCCATAGGCATGCCCACTGTCCATCTGATGCAGGTGACTCCTCAAATGAGGTCTCCCCCTTCCCAGGTGTGTCACGTTGACAAGGGTAAGCTGGGCTAAGAATCAAGATTAAAACCTCACTAACCAATCCAAATTTAAAAAATAGATAATAAACAAACAAATAAATAGAAAGCCTCGGCCAAACAAGAAATAGTGAATATGTTTTCAAAAATAATTTACTAATCCAGCTGGCAAGGTTGGGTAGGTAAAGGCGCTAGCTGACAAACAGATCTAACGGACCCGCAGTGATCCACTGGTGAAAAGATAAATTCTCCAAAGTCGTCCTCTGACCTACACACCTACACACACCTACACACACAACACACATAACACACACACTAATTTACTAAACATCTGTTAAATGCCACTTGCATATCTGACACCAGGCTTCATTTGACTCTGTGAATGGAAGCTTCTGCTATAATGCTTGTTCTTCATAATGCTATCTCTAAGGTTAAGTCAGAGTTCATTCGGGGGTATTTAATGCCCTTCAAACCAGAAGTCCTCTTCTTTGTCTGGCTACAGGAAGCACTGAGTCAGGAAGAAGGCTACGGCCTCTTCAGCCAGACTGCTTCAGTATATGAAATTTTCTGCACACATACACAACCATTGCTTTAGTTAAGGTTTAGGTAAGCACTTTGAAATGGGCACACATAACAAAACTGCTTACACAACAAAATGGAGTTTCACTGTGGTTAAAAACTTGTCCAGAGTCACTCAGATCTAGGTCTAAAGCTGCTATCTATCTTTCTTTCTTTCTTTCTTTCTTTCTTTCTTTCTTTCTTTCTTTCTTTCTTTCTTTCTATCTACCTTTCTTTCTTTCTTTCTCTTTTTGTGGGTGTAACAAATGGAGAGAGGGGAACTCAGTGTGTGACGATTTTTTTTTTTAAATGGAAATAAATAGACTCAGAAGAATGACACAAGTACAGCCATATTATAGTTAAATAACACCTTGCTTAGCCTTCGGATCGAGGGTCTCTTTGCCCTTATCTTTCCATAAGCTATATATAAAATCGAAGGGCCATACGCACAGGCAGCTGAAAAACAATCCGGACTTCCGTGTCACTTCCCATTGGCCCATACAGGGGAGGTGCCTGCAGAGTTGACAGGCACTGGCCCGAATAGCCATTTTCGTCAACTTCGAGCCCCGTCCCAAGAACGGAACATAACAAGCCTACACCTGGATGACAGCCAAAAAGAGTGCCCAAGCTCAACAACAAATGTTGTGTGTCTACACTCGCTTTATATCTGCCAGGGGGTGGGGGGCAACAAATTTTAAGCCGTTCTCACACGTAAGCAAGCCCGAAACTTAATGCGTTAACTCTGACGGGTGCAAAGCCAGGGCAGAGGCAATGGTGCGGTGCAAAGGACCGAGTGACTCCAGGGCCACCCCGAGTCCCCGACTTCCGTGGAGGGTCTGAGCACGCACCTCCAGCGTGTAGCTCTCGCTCATGCTGCGGTAGCTGCTCCAGGCCTCGGCGCGCGCCGTCTCGTCCATGTTGAGGCGGCTGCACAACTCCTCGAACCGCTGCTGGATCTGATGGCTCGGGGACCCCGCGGGCTGCCCGCCGTCCGCGGCGTCGCCATCCTCCTCCTCTTCCTCTGAGCTGGCTGCAGCAGCAGGAGGAGGCGGTGGAGACTGTTTGTCTCCAGATGCCATGTCACACCCCGAGGCCGCGGATCTTCAGATGCGCTCAGGGCCCGGGCCCGCAGCCATTCAAACCGCGAAGTGCCGGCCCGTCAGCAGCCCGTACTGCTACTGTGCCGCCCCCAAAGCTCCTCAGTCCCATGCGGGCACCCGTAGGTCTGAGTATGGCCTTCTGGGAAATGTAGTCTCGACCGGGATCTCAGTGGGACCAAAAGTCATGGAAGAAGAAAGCAAAAAACCGAGCTGTGTTTCATTTAAGGGCGAAAGAACGAGCCCTCTCCTGTTTTTAAAACTATCTATCGCTGCCCACCTGCCTAGGCAAGACCCACAGGCCAATCCAACAGAGAGGATTCCTCAAGTGAGACGTCTATGTCAATGCTATCTTTGGTTCAGAATTGACCTCACTAACAAAAACAAAATTAAAAAAAACCCAAACCCTCAACCAAACAAATAATCATGAATGTGTTTTCAAGAATAACTTAAAAATTATATTAGCCATCAGCTAAAGTTTATTATAGATAAAAGAAAGAACAGGGACATCTGGGTGAGTCCAGAGTGGACATGACTCTGAGCCACGTGACATGGGAGGGGGGACGGGGCGAAGGGAAACGAGAGAGAGAGAGAGAGAGAGAGAGAGAGAGAGAGAGAGAGAGAGAGAGAGAGAGAGAGAGAGAGAGAGAGAGAGAGAGAGAGAGAGAGAGAGAGAGAGAGAGAGAGAGAGAGAGGGAGAGAGGAGAGAGAGAGAGAAACCAGGGGCAGCAGCCAGGAGACCCAAAGGTACAAAGAGCTAGAATCTAAAATGTCTGGATTATGTAGGGAGGAGCAGCCCACTCCCTGAGCTGTAGAGTTGGGGGGTGGGGGGTAGGGGGTGGGGGGCGGGGGTTCAGGCTATGGTAACGGGTAGAGGTTGAGGGTTACAAGGATAACGGAGCAGCCAGGTCCTCTTTGATATGTTAAATAGGCACCTCAGCCATTTGTCCCCAGGTTTGAGCACCCAAGTGGCTCAGCAGCTATATTTGTTATTTGAGATGTTAAAGCTACAGAATCTCTAACTAAGCTTAGGTATGAGGGAAATTCCAAAGATTTTGCTCTTGGAGAAGAACCTTTTAAGGTACATTGCATGGGCTTGGAGGTGGAGAAGAGACTCTAGTGGAGATAAATACATTGATTGACAAGGGCTGGGGAGGTTCTCAGTGGCAAAACCTCGTTCACCGGAGGCCAACCCGTACAACTCAAGTTGGGGGGCAGGACGGGGGGGGGGGTGTATTAAAAGCCAGGAAAGGTGGGTTGGTTTGTAATCTCAACAGTGGGAAAACATAAACCGGTGGAATCCTGAGGCAAGTCTCATTTGCTGGCCAGTGAGAGACAGGATCTGAAAAACGAGAGGGGCCTGGGAAATAACACTTGAGGCTGTTCTGTGGCCCCCATACGCACGTGCACAGACTTGAATATGCACACCAATGGATTCAAACACATGCACACGTTCGCAAACAATACTGACCAAAAAGGTACTTACGTCTAGGTCCCGAGGACATTGGATTGAAGTCATCATCCATTAGCCATTTCAACAATTTTGTACAGGCTGGACAGACAGCTCAGTGGTTAAGAGCACTGGCTACTCTTCCAAAGGACCTGGATTTGAATCCAGACAACCATGTGACACTCACAACCTCCTTGAACTCCAGCTCCAAAGGCCTTTACACCTGTACTAATGTCCCCTCTCCATCATAATCAGCTATCTTGCCTCAAGACTTCAAATAAATGTGAGATTTTACAGTTTCAATACAAATTAATTACACTTAATGGGTAAGATTCCTCCATCCATGTTTATATTTTGATCTCATTTACTCCCCCATTTACTCTTTTGTCCCCTGGCTCTCCTGTTGATCCCCTTCCATGTCCCAACTAACCTCTTTTCTCTTTTATGCATTTATTATTTCATGACCCAGTGAGTTTAATTAGGGTTTTTCACAGGAGTGTGGAGGGTGGAGAGGGGGGAAAGGGGCTATTTACAGGCACAGAAGAAACTTACCAGTGGCTATGACAGAGAAGAAAAAAATGTCCTTGGGGAGAGTAGAGTCTTGTGAACTCCTCACTCCTAGCAACCTTTAACTGAAAGACCAGGACTCTCCTGCATGCTGCCTTCTGGTTGTTGGGGACCGCACTAGCCCCAAGTTGGGGCGGCCAAAAAACGTCGCAGCCCAGGCAAAATGTTGAGGCCCAGGCCGACCCACGTTTGGGCGGCCACTGTATCCCGGCCCAAGCTGCTGCTCCGGTCTGCAGGTCGGGTTTCAGCAAGAGCGAGGGTGACGGCAGATTCTACCTAATGTCTGAGATTCGTCTCTGATGATCCCTCTATAGTCTCTGATCTCAGTCTATATTCTCTGATCTCTGGTTCTGTCTTTTATAGTCTGACTTCTAAGCCACGCCTCTAAGTTACACCTTTAATCATGCCCTTAGGTCTTGTCTCTAACTCTGATCTCTACACTTCTAAGTCATACTCTTAAGTCACACACCTTTAATCTCACACACCTTTAATCTCACACACCCCAGGTATCTAAACCAAGATTATCGGAGTGTGCTCAGCTGTTGTAGGCTATTGTAATTTAAATCTCATGTCAGGGTATATGGCTCAAGATGGCTGCAAAGCTGATAGCCGCTTTCTGCTAAAAGTCGGCCCCCAACACTGGTGAGCAGACCTACGGAGTGGGATGGCTTCTCGGCAGATTTTTCCAGGTGTTTGGTCTGCCTTAGCTCCCACGGCCCTGCTCTTGCTGTCTCTGGTTTTCTGGCTTTGGCCCCTTCTTACACCCAACCCAGCTACATGCTTGATATATCTACATTACAGGGCATTAAGCTCTGGTGATTCTCCCCCCCCTCACCCTGCCGCACAGATATAACAACCATTACCAACCCTGCTGATACCTGTCTCTCGCACTAAGGCTCTCTTAGTTTGTGAGTAATGTCACAGTCCGACCTTTAACCTCCCGTGATCGCCTCCCTCCTTCAAATACAGCCCTCAACAACTCTGTGGACAGACCAGCAATACAGCGCAGCTCTTCCCTCTTCTGCTCTGGAGGAGTTTCAAGAGGTCTTATGGCCTTTGCCAAAGATTTCTCCTGGGGCTGGAGAGATGGCTCAGTGGTTAAGAACACTGACTGTTGTTCTTCCTGATGGTCCTTAGTTCAATTCCCAGCAACCACATGGTGGCTCACAATCATTTGTAATGGGATCTTATGCCTTCACATACATTAAATAAATAAATAAATAAATATTAAAAAAAAAATTTTACTTGGATATCCTGTTATGGGAGAGACATGTAGAGACAAAAAAGACCCCAAAATGACAGGACCCAAAGAAAAACAAAAATTCTCACTCTCTATTATTAGTTGGGCCATAACAGCTTGGAGCTTGACCCAGTGACTCAAGAGGACTCAAGAGGCAATGAGAAACTAAGGTGCTACACCCTAGATGACCAGTCTCGGGGAGAATGAGTGACTGCATAAAATTCATCTGCCTTCATTATAAAAAAAAGTTATCAATTAGTCTATGTGTATGGGTGTTTTGCATGCATGTATGTTTGTACACTGTATGTGTGCCTGGTACCCATAGAGGTCAAAAGAGGGTGTCAGATCCTCTGGGACTGGAGTTACAAGGGCTGCTATTTATTTATTTTTTCTTTTAAAAAAGAGTTTTTTTATTTGAAGTGTGTGTGTGTGTGTCTGTCTGTCTGTCTGTCTGTATCTGTGTCTCTGTGTGTGTCTATATGTAAGTATGTGCTGGAGATTGTGTGTGCCTACAGAGGACAGAAAAAGACATTGAATCACCCAGAGCTTGTTACAGGGGGTTGTGGGCTGCCTGGTGTGGGTGCTAGGAACTGAGCTGAGATCCTCTGCAAATAAAATGCATAAATTAAAAAACGTGTTTCTATACTTTTACAGCCTTTTATATCTCTTTCACACATTGAATGGTTCCTTTTGTCTTTTTAATGTGATATTTCATTAAGCAATAATGATCTCTTATTATATTATATTTAGAATTATAATACACAGTGAAAACAAACAAGTTTCTCAGTGTTCCTAAATTCCTGACATGTTATTCTTTGAGATTCAGGGTCGATGAATCAGCATTTCTCAGAATATGCAAATTTCAAAATTATAATGACTTTAAACATATTTCTAATAATCTTGACACTCTATTATTTGGATACCTAAGATTCATGTTTAACGAATACAATTCTGCCTAGCTTTTCAAAATAAGATTCCTGATGTGATATTAGACTTTTATTTTAAAGCCATAAAAGCTTGGACATAGGCCATACCTAGTTACTTTTTGTGTTTTATAAAGTAGATACAGCTAGACAATGGTACCAAAGTGTAAATTATCATTTTTAGCATCTACTTTAAATTGCTTGATGATACTGTTTATATAATGCAACTTTATCCCCCCATAAATTTTTATATTATTTATATTTATTTATATTTGCTGTGATCATCGTATCTCTTTACAGCAATGAACTAAGACAAGGTGACCAAAAGTTAACTTTCCTCCACTGATCAGTCATTTGAACTTTGTTTGAACTCGACACGGGTTAGTGGTAGGAACTTTTAAAGACCCCCTAGGTCCTTATCATTGGTCCTCTACCAGTCCTTCCATCTGCATGGACAAGTCAGGGTTTTGCCAACCATGTGGCTTTCCCCCTAATCTTCATTGGTTTAGGGCTCTAAGCTTTGGTTGTTGAACACTCAGAAGGAAACTTTTCAAGACTTAGTCTTGAGTAAGTGTTGAATTTTATTTTTTACTACTGTATAACATTTAGACATTGTTTAGTCAAAAACAGACTTTCTAATGACTTGATTTCAGGACTCAATTCTCTACATAGTTAAAAGCCTGACAAACTTTACTGCCCAAAATATAATTATGACAAAACATTATTTTTGTTTTTTTAAAGCCATTTTTGTAAATGCTACCAAGAGCAGATCAATACCCTGAGAGTCTCATTTTTTTTTTTTTTACTTTTATTATGTTTATTTACATGTATGTGGGAGCCTGAATCACAGAGGTCAGAGGATAACATGTTGAAGTTGGTTCTTTCTTCACATGGTCCCAGGATTGGTTGTCAGCATTTGGGGCAAGTACCTTTATCCACTGAGCCAACCTTCCCCCATTTTTCTTCATGTGAATGTCTAAAGCTATACATTTCCACTTACTTTGGCTACATTGTATTTTCATTCTTTTTTTTTTTTTTTCTTAATTTTCTTTGAGGTCATTTCTTTGATCCACTGGTTATTTAAGAAAACATTGTTTAATTTTTACATATTTGTGAATTTCTTTTTTTCTTTCTTTTTTGTTTTGTTTTTTCAAGATAGGGTTTCTTTGTGTAGCCCTGACTGTCCTGAAACTCACCCTATACACCAGGCTGGCCTCGAACTCACAAAGATTTGCTTGCTTCTGTCTCCTGAGTGCTGGGATTAAAGGCATGTGCCACCACCACCTGGCTCATGTGAATTTCAAAGCTTTGTTACTGACTTCTAATTTCTACTGTGGTTAGAAAGCACCTTTTCTGTGTTGCTCTTACATTTTGAGAGATTGTTTGATGGCCCATGGTCTATCCTAGTGGGGTTTGGGGTGTTGGCTCAAGCCTTGTACTTTCTTATTGGCCCTCTGTCTTGCTGTTCTAAGACACCATGACCAAGGCAACTCTTATAAGGACAACATTTAATTGGGGCTGGCTTACAGGTCCAGAGATTTAGTCCATTATCATCAAGGTGGGAGCATGGCAGCATCCAGGCAGGCATGGTGCGGGCGAACCTGAGAGTTTTACATCTTTATCTTGAGGGCTGCTAGACTGGCTTCCAGGCAGTTAGGATGAGGATCTTAAATCCCACACCCACAGTGATACACTTACTACAACAGGGCCACACCTTCTAACAGTGCCAGTTCCTGGGCCAAGCATATACAAACCATCACACTGGGTATTAGAAGGTCCACCTTTTCTTGTTTCTTGTGCACTTTTCCTTTCATTGTGTTGGATTTTGTTTCAGGTAACTTTTTAGTCTTGCAGTGTTGATAGCACTGTAAAAAAGAGGTGTATTCCATGCATATATGTCTTAAATAATTCATAATGTGTGAATTAATTATGACAAAGGCTGGCATGTTGAATCAGTGGAGACAGAGAGTAAACAATGCTAGGGCATTAATTATCTGGAAAATATTTAATTATGATTCCTATCTTAGTCTATGCTACCAAAAATAAATTCTAAGCCAATAAACACGTTAAATTTTTTAAATAAAGAACACAAAAGCAAATACGTATGTAATTTGGGGGTGAAATATTTTTGCATGAGAAAAATATTAACGATGGAAACCATAAAGGAGGGAGATCGAAATGACCACATAAAAATTTAAAACTTCCTACCCCTAGAGCCCTTGCAGGTGACTGTGTCACATGTGTGTTGTGTCAGTAGACAGAGAGGAGCACGCCTATGTCTACACTTGGTGTTCTGACCTAAGATCATCTGGACAATTGATTAGTAGCCTTGCACTCCCTGAAAAAAGGGAAGCTTGAGTCTGCCACCAACCTGGCACCATAGGGGCTTGGGCAGGGAGCTAGCCTGAGAAGACCACTAGTCTGGTACCATGCAGGCCTTGGGGGAGCAGACCATGCCCTAGATGACCCCTGCCCAGTGCCATGACATATGATCCAGGCATAGCATTCCTGAGACCACTCTTGAGATGACCCCAGACACTAAAGAGACCCTGGCAACCATTACGAGGAGCAAGCAAGTTGTGGAAAAAGGAAGAGAAACAGATGTGGGCACAGTGAAGAGGCAGAACTGGAGACTTGAGGGCAGTGAGGAGCAGCCCGATGTTAGTGGACAGTGGTGCCACCTGGGATCATGATGGGGTCCTGGTCTGTGCTCCCGCTAGGGGCCACATCTGGGTCCATAGCCCTGCAGCAGCAGGGGTCTGTTACCACAAAAAGCCAGGCAGATGACTCTGGTTTGGGCTGCCACCCAGAAACATGTTGATGTCTGAGGGCTGTGCAGAACTGGTTCTACCCCTCACCTGGGCGTCATGGGAGAGCTGGCCCTGGAGGAATGAAAGCAAGAGAGGTGGCCCTGCCACTTACATGCTGCAACACTCAGGAGAGCAGGCCCTGCACCTCACTTGGGCAGCACAATAGAGCTGACACCTGGTGGTGGGGGCAAAGTAGAGCCAGATCCACATGTGTGAGCATGAAAAGGCTGGGCCAGCAACTTGTCTGCTATGTGGTGACATAGGCAAGGGAGAATATACATTTAACTTTGATTCACCTGATGTAATTGTGGTCTCTGAGTCTTATTGCCTGCATCTGCTAACCTAGGCCTAGCCCTAAAAGCTTCTAGCCACCACACAATTCTATCTAGGCCTACAATGTTTTCAGCCTCCGAGTCTTAAACTGCTGAATAAGCAAGCTCACCCTCTCTTGTTCTTCCTGAATTCTGGCTGGCTGGGTTCAACTCAGCTGTTCTGGCTCAAACTCTTCTCCAAGCTGATTTCAATCTGGCTTCTCTCGGCTGCCTACTGAATTGATCTGTTTGGCCTCATACTAATTTTAGCAATCTGTTCTAATCTTCTGTCTCCTTCTCATTCACTGGCTCATTCTGTTTTCACCTATGTCTAGTTCTCTCTCCAACCAGTCTCTGTACAACTACCCCAGTAAAACCACCTTCTCTCTCTGCCCCGCCTCTTAAGTAGCTTCCCTTTCTCCTTTCTTCTTGTGAAAGCTGGGCAGATCCTGTTCTGTCAAATCGTTCTTTGAGTCATCACTTTGCCTGCCACTCAGTTTCAAATATGGATGCTTCCTTCTGCAAGCTAACTTTACCTTCATTGTTTGGGATTAAAGGTGTGTGCTAAGGCCTGAGCCACACCACTACTAGAAACAGGTATTTTCAGTAAATAACACAATCTTGGGGTTACACACTATGATTAAATATCCTGCAACAGGAGAGATGACGGCCCCCAACCCCAGCCCTTGCCACCTATGGCAGCCAGGAGAGCTGGCCACCTATGGCAGCCAGGAGAGCTGGTTCAGATGTCACCAGAGAGCAGGACCTGTATCTCACCTGGGTAACACAGTAAAGCTGGCCCTGGGTGTGGGGGTTGTGGCTGAGCCAGCCCTAAGCGTGGAGTGTGGGAGAACTGGTCCTGCCCCTTCTCTGCTGGGCAGTGGCTCAGATGAAGGAGATGCCCCCCACCCCCATTCCTCCACATCTATATAGCAGGAGGGAGAGCTGGCCCCAGAGTCATGAGAGTGGGAGAGCTGGCCATGTTCCTCACTGGCTGCAGCACTAGAGAGAGCAGACCCTGCACCTCACCTAGGCAGCAATGGAGAGCTGGACCTGATGGTGGTGTTTTGTGGTGAGCTAGCCTCAAGGGCTTGAGAACGGGGAAGCCTGTGGGCTGACCACTTCAGCTCCCTCTCTGGTCCAGATCCAGGACTTTGATTTGGCCCGTCCCAACATCTATTCCATCAGTGAGCTGCTGGAGTCCATGAAGGGGCCAGTTCTACAGATCCAAAACTACAGGCTCTCCATGACACAGGGCAACAGCAGGATAGCCAAGAGAACTCTCAGTGAGGTTCCAGTATTGATAGGGCAGCTGAAGCCGGAAGCCTCATACCAGACCAACAAGTCTTATATTGAACATTTGCAAGCAAAGTAGTGTGGACAAAAGGGTACACTGTGGGGTCACACTGAGACACACTACAGCTCCCACAACGAGATTTTTTCTTTTTCTATTTATGGTGAGATGGGTGGAGGGTAGGTATGAGCAGAAGGAGAGATGAGTGGGATTTGGGTGCATAATGTAAAACTCACAAAGAACCAACACAAAGTTTTCTTAAAAGAATTAAAACTTGCACATTGAAGTTGAGCGCACTGGTGTGTACATAGACCCCCAGCACTCAAGATGCTCAGGCAAGAGGATCATTTGAGCCCAAGTTCCAGACCAGACTGGGTGGTGAAAGTATGAGACCCTGTGTCAAGTAAACCAAAAGCCCCGTGGAAGCCGAATTCCAGACTAGTATGCACAACAAACATACAAACAATAACAACAAATCCTGGGGTTAGGGAGATGACTCCGTCAGTTAAGTGCTTGTCAAAGAACTTGAGTTTGAATTTCTAGCACCCACATAAAAAGCTGGGCCCACCTATAATCCTGGCCAGGCGTGAGGGGCTGAACTTGCATCCCCAGCAGCTATCAAACAAAGTTAGGTATATGTACTGGCTGGTTTTATGGGTCAACTTGACACAAGCTGGAGTCATCAGAGAAGAAGGAGCCTCAGTTGAGGAAATGCCTCTGTGAGACCCAG
Source organism: Arvicanthis niloticus (assembly GCF_011762505.2). NCBI lineage: Eukaryota > Metazoa > Chordata > Mammalia > Rodentia > Muridae > Arvicanthis > Arvicanthis niloticus. The sequence goes on along the minus strand of NC_047675.1, from coordinate 18,448,713 downwards.
CTGTAAGGCATTTTCTCAATTAGTGATCAATAGAGGAAGGCCCAGCTCTTCCTGGGTGGAGCCATCTGGGCTGATAGTCCTAGGTTTGATAAGAAAGCAAGCTGAAGACGTCATGGGGAGGCTGGCCTGTAAGGAGCACCACTCCTTGGCCTCTGCATAAGTTCCTGCCTCCATGTTCCTATCCGGATTTCGATCTTGTCCCGACATCCTCCAATGATAAACTATGATCTCGAAGTGTAAGCCAAATAAACTCCCCCACCCCCACGCTAATTTGCTTTTTGGTCATGTTCTTTTCGTCACTGCAATAGAAGCCCTGAGTAAGACAGCTTAGTTCCATACATCTGTGACCCTGATGCAGTGAGGGCAGAGAGAGAGGCAGCTTCCTAGTGCTTGCTGTCCAGTCAGCAAGTACCAGAGAGAGACCCTGTCTCAAAGAGAATGTGAAGAAGAGGGATCAAGGAAGACATCTAGCGTTGACCTCTGGCCTTCACATGCACATGTGTGCACATTCACAACACACACACACACACACACACACACACACACACACACACACACACACAGTGGCGGATGATTTAGAAACAGCTCACATTAATCTCAGACCTCTGCATGTACTTGCAGGATGGGCTACCTACTGCTTCCTAGTGCTTGCTTCTGTTGGCTTTTGGAAACAAAGCCAACAGAAAATAAATAAAATATTGGCACATTAAAAATAAAGAGGCTTGATGGTAGAAGCCATATTTAGCATTTAACAGTGTCACAGGACTTGGACAGTGAACCCACAGCAGAGAAAATAAACTTACATCACTACGAATCAACACATTTTACCTAGTGAAAAGGGTTTCAAAAAACGAGGAATAAAATGGGGAGACAGTTTGAAACCAGCCTGGGCTATGTATATTCTTTGTATTAAGCCTGCCAGTAGCACACAGCGTGATCCTGTCTCAAAAAAACCCAAAAAACAACCCCCCCCCAAAAAAAACCCAAAAAACCCACCACAAAACAACAAAACCAAAAAGCCAACATATTCCCCAAAGTAACTACACGATTTAATTATAAGGCACTGGGAATGTAGCTCAGAAATGGATTTTAGTGGTTTATATAGCAAAGCCTTTGTGTCTGGTTTTAAGTGAAATGTTTCAGCAAAGCCTTTGCTATGCTTGAGTTAATCAGTAGAGACTGAGAAATTGTGATTAGACTGTTTGAACCTTGAAGAAATGTCTCTCTGGAGAATCTGTACTTGGTGCTTTGTGAGAGCTTGCAGTTATACCAACCTTGGTCCTAAGACACTCCTGGCAAACCTGGAGTTCTTACTTTGTGATTATGGCTACCTGTGGTCAAAAGGGACTGAGATTTGTGTGGGTTGTTTGCTCTCAGGGACAGTCAGGGCCAGATATAACTTTGGTAGTTGGAACCTTTCCCAGGCCCAATTAACCTTGTACAAAGTTTGAACAAAATAACCAGAGTGAGCTAGCTGGGTGTCAGTCTTTTCCTCTTTGCTTCTTCAGGAAATGAAAGCTTAGCATCTTGGTGAGCTCCTCTCTCTACTGCAGCACCTACATACGTACATATGTATGTACACACTACTGAGATTGATCAATAGTAGGTGACTGCTTACGTTGTTTACGTTGTATAAAAAGCCAGCTTTGAGCCCTCACACCTTCAAAAACAAGATACCCGCAAATCAAAAACAGAAAACACAAGAGGAGTAACAAAGCCTTAAACACTGAACTATTAACGTATTACATTTAACTAGCCCAATACTAAAAACTCATTTTAAATGTAGGCATTACTTAAACAGTATAGTGGGACAGTACAAGTCCTTACAGCACGTAAGCTTCTTTAATGGCATGGAAATGTAATCATGATACAGTAAATGCAGTAAGCAGGATGCTAGGAGATGTGGTTCAGTTGGCAGACTGCTCACATGGCATTCGGGAATAACTGTGTTCGACTCACAGCATAACTACACCAGTTGTGTAATCCCAGCACTTGGCAGCTGGAGGGAGGAGTATCGCTGCCTGCATAGTAAGCTCCAGACCAGACTGGGCTACAGGAGACCTGACTTTAAAGGGCAGAAAAAAGCAGGCTGCAAAATACAATGTACAGTTTCCTTGCCTTCTCTTCTTCCCCCCACTTGAGGCAGGACGTCTTTGGGGGCCTGGGATTATAGGCATGAGGTAACACATGCACTATCCCTCAGTTCCACTCTTATTGCGTAGTCAGACAATACACAGAAAGCAAAGATTAGCTCTCAGGTCTGAGTGTGAAGGTCATTAAGGATCAAGGTACATCCATCACTGTGAGCACTCTGGGTGACTCTTGCCTGTGCTTCGGTCTCTCCCCCCAGATTTTCAGATACGCATGTCTTATTTTTCACCAAAGACAGGAACAATTTAAAGTAAAAGTTTCTCTACGAGCCTGGCAACATAAACTAAAATCCTTAGATATGGAGGAAAACAGGATGTGTGCTCAGTATAGCTCAGTGGCAGAGAGCCTGCCTAGCATGTGTGAGGCCCTGGGTTCGATTCTCAGCCTCTTAAGTAACAGAAAGAGGAGGCTCAGTTAGTGCTAGAAATTAAGTACAATTTTAGGGATGGGTGCAAGTGTTTTCTTTCTACACTGCAGGACTCCTGACAGACGTCCATACTTGTACTTACGCCAATATTATGAAATATAATTTAATATGAAAATGGATGCTTTTTCTCTAATGTCACAAAGTGGAAGTCTTAAAACAAGACTTCAGGACTGAGGCTGGAAGCTCTATGGAGATGCTGGTGGTGTGCCCCAGAGAGGCCCTGAAGCGATCTGCTCTGCACCTCTCCCGTTCCTAGCAACGGTCCCGTCCTGGGTGTTCCTGGGTGTTCCTGAGCTAGGGGTCACTAAAACCCCTCCCATTACTGCCTGTTACAGAGCCGTCTTCCATAGTTGTCTTTGTCCTGTCCTTTTCTTGGAAGGCTACCCTAAACCAGGATGACCACCATTTAATCACAATTCCCCTCACAATTTAATCACAATTCCCTTCACAAAATCTGAAATATGTCACTTTGTATACATGTAAACACAGTATGTGTTTTCTCAAAAATGTCCAGGTTGGTACAGCTCTAAGTGTTTAGGGTTTTACCTCCATAATGAGAGAAGGTGTTTATTAAATGTTTCCAAAACATACTGCCAAAAACAGCACTGAGTCAGAAGAAATTCTTACGGCCCGGAGCTAATTATTGATTTCCAAAATGAAGTCCTGCGCAAGGGGGGGGCTTGTCGTCTTTTTAGTCCTCTTGGAAGTTTTAGGGGTACAAGGGGAAGAAAGGAAACACGGTTTTTCACATAAGGTGGAGGTTGCTTTATAGACATGGGCTTTAATACTTAATACTCCAAACGAAGCTATTTCCTATTTATGCAGACATCAATACAAGTGAACCATCAATGAACTGCAAACGAAAACCTGGCATTTAAGATACTATCGTAGATATAAATATAGAAAATTTCAATCCCTTAAATATCACTGAGCCCTGAGTTTGAGGTCAGCCTAGGTGACAAATACCCAGCGAAAAACTATACCACCACCAACATCCACATTTCCTGTAAAGTACACAGTGATATAAAAGATTTATAACTATGGTTTCTTTTATAACTTGAGTGAGATTAAATTATATATAAAACTCAAGTGAAAAAGTACTGTCATGTACAGAGGCTGACATCATGGGTAGTCAAAGAATATGTTTAATAAAAAATAATTAAACTTCCATTTGCTCTATAGAACATCATAGAAAGTAATTTAATAAATTACAAATGACTTTTTAAGACGTTTGCTCAACTACAGAAAGCAAATTTAGACTACACAAAACACAACTGGTAAATATTGCAAATGTCCAAAAGAAAACTTGGACTGAGACTGAGTCATGAGACCTGAAACAAGGGGTAAAACACAAGGCAACGCCAGCCCTAACTCTCTCAGTGACTACCAACACGTACTGGGATAGCCTTTCAGCTGCAGTGACTCCATCAGCTCAGTTCCTACCACCCTTAACTTCACATTTCCAGATCTGCATGGTTTTCTTAGCTGACGCCTGGACCACCTTCCCCCAATCAATCTACAAAGGCATGTCTTAAAACCCAAGAGAATGTTTAAAGTTAATATTAGCCTTATGCTTTGAAAACGGTAACTGACTTATATATAGAAAGAGAATCACTAGGATGTTACCCAAATTTATTAGACCATAATTAGGAAAATACTTTATCTCATAGATTTTGCTATAAATTAGATTTTAATGACAAGATCTAAGTTTTTTTTAACCTCATTTTTTTCTTTTAATTGGGAAAGAGGAATAAAGGTCATACGGGTAGACCTAGAGGCAGAACGGGATGCGGGTGGTATCGAAACACTCCACTGCAAACCAAGGGAACTGTCTGAAAAAACTTTGGCTATCTCACAGGTATGTTCTAGTTAAACAAAAGTGCAATACTGCAAAGGGAACACAGTAAATATGTAGTATACCATTTTCATGAGGAAGGATTACTACCCACTGCTCCTGGATGGGCATTACAGTGACTATTGCTAAGACATTGCATAAAGAACTATCAATTCAAAGTACTATTTTGAGAAAATACAAAAATTAATAATACAATCCCAATGGAACTTACATAATTTGGTAAATACATATAACGTTGTCTAATAATGGGTTACGTTTTTACATACAGAAACATAATTTACTGGTAAAGGTTTTGGAAAACCCAGTACAATCGCTTAGTCCATGACAAACAACGGCTCTATTGAAACATACTGGAAGTCAGTTTTCCAACAGGAAGAACTGTGGTACTCCTCCCAAATTTACCACCTTGCAAACTTTAGCATGATTTATTTAGACACGAGGAAAATGCTAATATTTATCTCTCCTTAGAATGTCTAAGTCTGTTCTAATTGTTTCCAATGTATATAAAGGTAAACCTTGGACCTCTACCTTGTCAGAATGATAGCAGCTTTAGCAGGAGAAATGATATCACAAATCAAATACCAGACAGATTGTACACGACAAAGGGTTGTAAGAAACACAACAGAAGCCTTGGACTTCATAGGTATAATTTGTACATCGTTTTGAGATTAGTCAAAGTGCATTTTCAAAGTGGGCGTTTCAGCATTTATTATAAACTGATAGCCCAACACTGACTCTGGGTAACATGCTGACTTCTTACTCCTAGAAACTCAATTAATTCAGACTATCTGCATATTACTTGACTACTATTACCTGTTATTTTGGAATATTTCCAGGACATAAGACACAAACAGAAACCTATACAAATAAAGCAAACAAACACTTTCCTGTACGTGAAGGGCACTGTGTTCAAAGTTCTCAGTGGCATTTCATGAGTTTGCCTTTCTGAACCCTGGAAACAAGACATTATTCATCTGAGACATAATTATTTTTAATAGGAGGCCAAACTTTGAAAAGTTTTAATGTATGTATACAGGGTACCAAAGCCATATGACACAAGAGTATTTTATGACTTCATTTTTACTGATTTCTGAGTTAAGCTCAGTAAAATGCAAGTCATGGTCCTTGCCAGATTGACATGATATATAGGATGTGTTTAAAAACCCCTGAAAACAAGCACAGAATTAGAAACGAATGTAAACTTCCTAAACTAACTCAGCTGAGGTAACAGGTAGCCAGATAAATTGGCTGATTGGGAAACGTATTTCTTCTTTAAAACATACTTGTACCTGAATTGGAGACATCAGCAGTGCATGGCGACACTAGAGCCTTTTCATGTAATTAAAGCAGTGGATGGTGATGGAGAGTCTACAGCTTTCATGACATTCATTAGCTGCCCACATTATTGCTGAGTTTTGATCTGTAAATTATAGGTGTCAAGGAGGCTGTAAAACTATATTCAAATTAAATCAGTAATATGCATAAAGTATTCTGTGTTCACTGCAAATATATTAAATATACAACTCTTATTGAGCATCATTTTCATAAAATTAACCCCCAACAAAATTATAATGCCTTTTGTTGTAACTTTATACGTGTATGTATCTGATAGTACATCGAGTTCAGAAACTTATGGATCTTAAGAAAGAGGACATGCAAAACATCTCTGAAAGCAGTTTGCACTTCTAAACAAACAACTGAAATGTTCTGTCAGTAAGTTATTGATGCACTCAACACTGGGATATTTACAGTTAGTAATTAAAGAAAAGGCAAAACCAGTTCAGGATGAGGTTGCAGAGTCCCTAGTCAGTCTTCATTGCTTGAGTCTGAATCCTCAGATGACGACGATGAGCTGTCAGACCCCGAGGAAGCTCTCTCTGAACCCTCGTCTGTGCTGTTCTCGTTGAGAGGACTAGGCTCAGTTCCCCCTTTCTCTTCCTGATCTCTAACTCTGGAATCTTCTTCCTTTGTTTCGACTGACTTAGATGAATCTAAGTCGCTACTTTTGTTTTTCTGTACATCAAAAGTATTGGACTGAGACAAGGTTGGAAGATGAAGATTAAGGCCTGGAGTGAGCAGCATCCCTGGGTAAAGTATGTTAGACAGCAACAGTGGGTTAAGAGCTATGGGCTTGGCAGCTGCAGCTGAACTCAATGCAGCCGTGGAGGAAGTCGAAGGAGAACCTGGCACACAGCGTTCTCCATTCTCTGAACTTTGGCTCTCTGTCCTCTCTTTCTTTCCTTCTAGCTCCTTACAGTCATTTCCTCGTTTTTCTTCCGCCCCAGATTCTGCAGTCTTTGACAGGAGTCCTCCCATGCCTAGCAGATTTGGTAACCCAGCCATTCCTGAGAACAGCATGGGGAACATAGCAGCCATGTTTTTAGTTTCTCCTCCAGAAGAAAGGCCGGCAGGCATGCCCATCAGCCCTGCCGTCACTTGCAGTGACTGCAGGTTCTGCAGGTTTTGTTGTAAGGCCTGAAGAGCTGAGAGATCCACACCTGGAAGTAATCCATTGGCCAGCAAAGGATTGCCTGTCGCTCGGCTGGCAGAAGCTGCTGCCACTGCCGTAGCCTTGGCAACTCCACTCTTAGGCCTTCTCCCCCGCCTGCTTACTTCCTCTCTCACAACAGGACCAGTGAGAATACGTTCAAACATACTTTCTGGAAGAAACCCCTGGAGAAAATACATATTCATTAACAAAAGCTATGTGAAGATAAAATCAGTACCAAATAGCTTCTTATCAAATAGCTTATTCTGAATTGGTATGAAATAATTATGACAGGTATAACTTTAATCTAAGTGGTGGCTTCAATCAGCTATTCCCATGTCCATTTTTTTTTTAATTATATAAAAGAATGGAAAGAGGCATTTAATTTTGTTTATACTGTGAAGTTTAAGTTTGTAGGACAGAAAACCTCAGGGCCAAAGAAATGTTATCAAGGTATCCTCATAACCCTTCCTGTTCACATCACCACTTGCTCAGCCCTTCTGATCTGGGAAGGGAGGGGGCATACGCAAAGGCTGAGGCGAAATTGAGATGCTTCCAATCACTCTTGACTGTCACCTTGGAAAGAAGGCAAACAGAGCCAAGATACAGCAGATACACTGTGCCAAAGGGGAAGACATTATTATTCATTATTATCTGGATACATGGGTGCTCAATGTATGAGTACATACCTATCATTTGTAAATGCTAATGACAGGCAGGAGGCTTAACAAAATATTATATTCAAAATATCTGGTTCTGTATTTGCTATATAGCCATTCAAATTATATATTGGTGATAAGCAGTTAAAAATTTAAAAAAGGAAGAAAGATGAGGGCTGAAAACAGCAGTGGAACCTGCTGATAGCATGACCAGGCCCAGGACAAATGACCATCTGTGCTGCCTTTATGGCATTCTCGTAGGGTCTTCTGGGATACAAATTCCTCAAAGTTTTATCTTATAATCTTTGTAACAGCACCCTCCAGTTGAAATGTTACCTACATAGTTTAAAAATTTCTAGAGGCCACATGAATTTTAGTAATATAGGCTAATTACATGACCTAAAAATCTTCACTTCATTATGTAATGAACAAAAATTGAGATGTGTTATATTCTCTCTCTCTCTCTCTCTCTCTCTCTCTCTCTCTCTCTCTCTCTCTCTTTCTCAAACTATGCTTCCAAGTTCCCAGAAAGTATGATTTTTTTTTAACCTGAGCACACTTTGATCCATGTGCTTAGTGGCCACTGCCTGTGGAAGTGCATATGTCAGTTTCAGTTTAAGGGGCAAGCGAGTGGGACTAGCTTTTGCTTGGTTTTTCTCTTTAGAAGCATTGTGGCTCGCTGCAGAAAGCGCAGCAATGAACACAGAATAGACCTGTTCCTCTCACTCCCTAGCCCAGCACTGCCAGCACTTAGACTGCACAGCGCAGCATCTGCTTTGTACTGATTCTATGATTCTTCTCTCTCCTTTCCAAAATAAAAACAGTCACATTGAATTTAGTCTCACAGCTTGCCTTTTCCATTTGAACACCTATAGAAATAGTAAATATTTGCTATATAGTTAGGCTCTAACAGCCCAAGGTCTTAACTATGAAGACACTGTGTTGCCAACATTTTTTCTCTTGACCCCACATATTCTTCTAAGATATAATTTTTAAGTAGTTATATAGAATTCTAATATATAAAAGTCCATTGGTTTGTTATCCGTCATTTTACTATTATACTATGATGTAGTGTAATTCCAGTGCATAGGAAGCTGATGCAGATCTGGAGTTCAAAGCCAGCCTGAGCTATCTACCCTTCCATGAGTTAGAGACCCTTCCATGGTGACTTCCATGTTACATAAGTTTCTTTGCATACCTATTTGATTATTCTTTGTAACAGTATCCAAACACAATATTTGCAATAAAAAGGGAAGTATTCCTGGTCTGAATTCTATCTTATTATCAATTACACATTCTGAAAAAGAAAACTGAAAGCTGAAAGCAATTGTAGATGTGCATGAAGTTCTTATTCTGAAAAGAGAGCTTAATCTAAGGCATATTCAAACGGTTTGATCTCTAACATGGCATACTTGTGAGATACTCACAGACTGCTTAACGACATCTCCCCATTCCGGAGCTACTCCATATTCTGAATTTTCTTTCAGGAATCTACATAAGTCTTTCAAAGGAGGAGCAAATGCACCCCCAACCTGTAAACAAACAACAAACAAACAAACAAAGATAGTTAGACAGTTCACACTATTAAGTATAAGGTCATTTCTTTGATTTCTGATATAAAATTTCTTTAAAATATCTATTTTTGAACAACCTTCAACAATATGAATAACTATATTAAAAAAGGGCCACTCCAGTCTAATCAGGCTACTGAAATACTATATAAACACATTTGCTTTTGTCCTCTGGTTATTTGTAACTGCCAACTTGGCAGATGCAACCTAGAATTGGAGACTCTTTATTGAAGAACTGCCTAGATCAGACTGGCTTATGGGCATGTCTGTGGAAGGACTGTCTTGACTGCTAGTTAATGGTAGAAGTGCCCAGTCCATTGTAGGTGGAACCATCCCTGGGAATCAGGTGATCCTGAACTGTATTTCAGCCAGCTGAGCATGAGTCTCTAAGTAAGTTAGTGAGCAAGGACTGAGGTGTCAGGAAGCCTTTCTCCATGGTTTATGCTGCAGTTCCTTGAGTATGAGTTTCTTGGTCAGGGATAACATTTCATGGAATAGCAGGCAGCCCTGCCTTCACACTCCTGCAGGAGCTCCTGCTTTAACTTCTCCTGATGATGAGCCTGGAACCAGAAAGCCAACCTTTCTTTCCCTCAGTTGCCTTGGGTCACACTACCTGTCACAGTGACAGGAGTGAACTAAAACAGAAATGAGGTGAATCTTAAATTAAGTGGAACAACTGGAGCAGAAGATGAAGAACTATTATTCATGGTATCCGTAGGAGGCACGACAGACGGTCTAGTCCACTTTGAAGTCACCTTCTGGAGTCATATTTCCCAGCTATGGGAACTCAGGTAAATCAGTAATATGTTTGAGTCTCTTTTGTGATCTATGAAGTGGGGTGACAATATTTCCTTCAAAGTCTCTGATGAAGAGAAAATGAGACAATTCAAGTGTCTTATAATAATATCTGGCTTACAATAAGTATATATCAAATACTGGCCTTAGAACATTACATATATATTTTATTTTAGTTCTTGAAAAATATTTTTGAGATACTATTTATATTTTCAAAATGAAGGACTTGAGCATCAGAGAAGTTATAGTTAACTTTATAAAGCCATCTAATAACATCAAGAGTTAGGAATAAAACATAGGTCTCAGAATTCCACGCTTTTGTGTATTCATTATGCATATTAACTACATTATATATCATTAAATTGTATTTTTCTATATCATAAATTCAGAATTCAAATGAATAATATTAAGATCAATGGTTTTGAACTATGATTGTTTCTTTGCAGTCTAAAGCTGTGTTCTGAGCAGTTCCTTCTTGTCTCTTGAATACATATGCTGTCTGTGTCTTTTCTTGAGTAATGCTGGGACTGAATTAGGGCCTGCGAATGCTACATAAGCATTGTGTCCCTGGCTACGTCCCCAACAGACAAACCCACATTACGTCTTGATAGGATGACCGTTCATTTATCACAGTGAGTATATTGCCCATACCTCTAAGCATTTCATCTAATATCCTATTTTTTAGTCTCTAGGACTTCTCTTATACTCTGTTCTTATGAAGCTTCAGGTTAAAGTGAATTTACAACCTGTAACTTAATCACCAGGCTGATGCAGAGAGAATATTCTGAATCTGAGGACAGTCCAGCCTACATAGTGAGTTCTAGGTCAGCCTGAGCTACAGTGTGAGACCTTGGTGTTTGGTGTTTTGTTTTGTTTTGTTTTGTTTGTTTGTTTGTTTGTTTTTTAAAGATTCATTTATTTATGTACATGAGTACATTATAGCTGTCTTCAGACACACCAGCAGAGGGCACCAAATGGTTATGAGCCACCATGTGGTTGCTGGCAATTGAACTCAGGACCTTTGGAAGAACAGTTGGTACTCTTAACTGCTGAGACATCTCTCCAGCCACTGAGACCTTGTTTTAAACAAAACAAAACAAAACAAAACAAAACAAAACAAAACAAAACATAATACAGGATAACATAACCTCCTCCCCTAAAACTAAGTGGACTTTGTAGGAAGATTCTTTTCCTTAGCAATTCATCAACTTAACTCTGTATCTTAGAAACAAACCAATAGTGGAGAACCCTACAAATCAAGGGAAATGAGGAAGATTCCAGAAAATTTACAACAGTAATATTCAGAATATTTACTGCCAGTGACATGGCCCAGCAGAAAAAGGCACTTGCTGCCAAGTCTAACAATTTGCGTTCCAGTCACCAGGTCCTCCAACATGGCTCAGTGGGTAAACATACTTGTTGCTCTTCTGGAGACCCCGGGTTTGGTTCTCAGCACCCCTATCAAGAGGCTTACAACTGCTGCATGCCACTTCCAGACCAGCACCCTCATTTGTCCTCTGCAGGCACATCCCCACCATACACTGGTGCTGCACCTCAATACTAAGGCTACCATGTACAGATAGCTTTCCTGAGCTCAGTGAAAATGAAGGTGGTACTTCCTCTTCTCCACCTGATCTGGGGACCCCAACTCAAACCCTACCTGAGGGATGTCATGTAATCCCTGGTGAAATTGTAGATTCAACTTCTGGGAAAGCCTCTCCAATGAAAATGAGATGTCCCCAATACCTTAAGCCTCAGCCAATGAAACTTCACTCTAAGAAAAACCCACCCCACTTTCCAAGGTTCATAGTATAGCTCTAGTTTACCAGAAATAAAGTGTCTGCGTACAAACCTCCCCCGAGTAAAGCTATGTGCTCAAGCTAAGATTGTTTCAGAGAGCCCTTTCATTGAAGATTGTCAGAGAAGGCCTTCGTCTAAAAGAGCTGTATATAACACTTAAGGTCTTCAGAGAAGTCCTTTCCCTCCACCCCCAGCTGGACAAGGATCCTGCAGATCCCACTCAGCCCACAGCCGGATCCAACATGCAACCACAATGTACATATAAGTAAAAAATAAATAATTTTTAAAAACCTTAAATTCATTGGACTAGAAGCAACCACTGTTTGATGCTAAGGCTGGGAAAAGTCAGGGACACAAAAGCTGACTCTACCCAAGAGAGAGAGAAAGAGAGAGAGAGGCAAGCAGCAGAAGGTGTAAAAGAGATCACACAATAGCTGGAAACACCTAGAAAAAGTGAAAAGATAAAACACTTTAAAAGACGAACCAGTTCACATGATTCCCTGGTGGGAGGAAGAACCAAAGAACTTTCCAGAAGGTAATCTAGTCTTTCCTAGTTTAAAGAGACTGGCAGTCAGACCTAACCACAGAATGAGTTTTCACATCTTCAAACCCTGTTGGGGAATTTGGTGGGACTCCTGCATAACAAATCATCATGGGAAAAGTCAACATTGGATTTTGTAAACCTTATGGGGTTTTATAAACCCCATGTACCATTATGGGACTGAGCTACTCAAGAGGCTTGAAAATAAGGCATAATTAGAAGTCAGGAAGCCTGGGGCGTCTAGTCACCACACACAGGCAGTTTGTAATGGATGAACTTGGGCTGGATGAAGAGTTGCTGACATGCTAAAGTCATAGAAGGCCTAGTGAAAGAAGACTCCAATGTGACCAAAGCCACCACCCAGCAGCGCTGGGACTGGAGGACCAGACAGAGGCTGCTCCAACACACATTTCTGTGGTTATTGACCCCATGGTGTCCCCTTTCCCTACACTTTTACTATTATTTTCAACTTAGGTGTTTGTTGTTGTTTTTAATAAGTATCATTTTATGTGATGAGTGCTTTGTCTCATGCATGTCTGTGCAGCAAATGTCTGACTGGTTAGTGGGGACACTGAACAAAGGAGGGTGATACATAGGTGAATGAACACAGGACAATGATATACACGTATGAAAATGTCATTACAAACAATTATTTGGAAGGCCTACCAAAGTTAAGATTAGTCATAATATAAACAAGAAAAAAGCTCAACTATTAATAACTTGTGAATAGTTGGCACAAGCTAAGCATAGAAGTTCCATTCACCTATAAAGTAAACTTTGAAACATTTTATTTCCATCAAAAATTATATAATATGCCTATTTGAGAAAACAAGGTTAACTTGAGCTGACAAAACGTTACACTGATAAAAAGGCAACCCATTTATTACAGTGATAATGTAAATGATGTCACCTTTGAGTAAGGTTTCTGGACTTTTGGCACAAGACACGTGGGTTGGTACCTCAAGCCACGTAAGAAGGATGACCTCTTCCGTGTAGATGAAGGCAGCATTCTTCCCTTCTTGCCCCTCCCCCACTATGCGGAGCATGGCGACTGAACCAGTCAGGGACAGCAACTAATGTCCCCTGAAGGAACCACCGCAGTAGACAGAGTGCCCTTATCCAGTACACAGCCATCCATAGCAACACTGCTTGGCCAGATCTGTGCTATGGCTTGCTTCTTTCACTCACTAGCTGTGGGATTTGATATCAGACTATATAAAATTATCATGATGTCTTCCCCTCAGCTGTGCCAGGTTTCCCATTCTCTCGTCTTTTAGAAAATAATGCATAATGTAACCCGTAACGAGCGTGGAAGAGCAAGGAGCCGTACAGATACCTTTCTTGCATTCCGTCTGTTAATCAGCTGCACACGCTCCTCTCCAGTGAGGCTGTTGACATCTAGTTTGTTTGGGTTTCGACATCGATGCCTTTTCTGTTTGGGTCTTCCCTCGTGAAGCTGCACTCTCTAAAACACACCAAGAAACACCTTGAAGCTTGTGGACTTGATCAGAATGGTGCAAGTGAACTGATGCCAGGAGCTCAGCCTGTGTAACTTGAAAGCTCCCACTCTCTAGTTAGTCTGAATTAAAGTCTTTGAAGTTTAAGACTTTCAATTTTCTTTTCAAATTTTTTATTCGAAAGTGTACTCAAGGCCACTGTGATGATCACTGTATGGTTCTGTGTGAAGGTATGACTCCTGCAGTGCTCCCTTGCAGGCTCTCCCTGACGCAGCAGCACCCACAGAGAGAGCATCACCTGACACCTGGAGGGTCGGCAGTGCTGATGGAGCAGTTTCCTCTGAAAACACCTGGTGTCATGAGCTAAACATCCTTTGATAAGTCTCTCATGAAGTAAATTTCAGGGGAAACTCCTTAGGCTTCCTCTGTGCTCTGATCATTTCTTTACTTGTTTGTTTTTGAGGCAGGCTCTCAGGTAGCCGAGGCTGGCCCTAATCTTATTCTGATCCAAGGGTATGTTAGAACTGGTGCCCTTCTTGCCTCTGACTTCTACATCCTGAGATTACAGCTGTATGCCACCAAACCCTGCTACAACAATTCATAATTGTGCTGGGAACCTTCATTTCTCTCACTCTCTCTTAATTATTCTCTTTTTATATATTCCTTACAATAGAAAAAGTATTATTTTTTACAGTGCAAATCAAAGATCACACCGAGTGTAGTAAAGCACACCTTTAGGCTCAGCACTGAGGCAGAGGCAGGCAGATCTCTGTGAGAGCCACGCCAGCCAGGGCTACATAGAAGGACCCTGTCTCAACAAAACAAAACAACACAAAACCACTCCCAGTAAAACAATAAGTAAATAAAAGACAAGACTCCAAACCCTTCATATCTAGCAATAAAAATTAAAACCCTACATCAACTTTGTCTCTCACTGACTGTTAACAGGGCCCAGCTCGCCTTCCTCCTCCTGTGCTAAAGGAGTCAATGCTCACTGATCTTTTCTTAGTTACTATTCACATTTCTTACTGTCTTCATATATTCACTCTGCCTTGGTTGTTAATTGTTCTGCCTCTGATCATGGCACTTCACACACCTCATCTCTGTTGTACCCTTTTGTTTGTTTGTTTTTGAGACTGTGTAGTCCTAGCTGTTACTAAAATTATACCTAGTGCTTAGTAGTGTCACTCAGTTTAATTATGTTGGTTGAATACAAGAATGTCATTTTCTAACATGTTGTGAATTCAAATTTCTCATAATTGCAACATTCATTTTCATGCCCTGATACATTTAGTGAAGACCTCTTTTCATATAAGTATAGAAATATTTGACAATAAAGCAAAAGAAATTAAAGAAAAGACTGAAAATTTGTGTTAACTGCAATACAAACTAGAAATATGAAAGGCATCTAAAATCTCAAACTGAAGCTTTCTGTTTAAGAGTACTAGGCTGTTTCTTGGTGATAAAACAGAAATACTGGGTCAAATATTGTATTATAAATATAAAGAACATTCTAAAAACTAGAGATTATCTAATTGCTTTATATAAAAAAAAATAAGGAAGTTAATTTTATTCTGTTACTGAAACAGTAATAATCACATTCCCTACACATTACAAGTAAAGTTTTCAAATTTTAAAAATTTAAAACAATAAGTTAAAAATAAGCGAGGCACATTGGCACACGCCTTTAATCCTAGCACTGGCCAGCCTGGTCTACAGAGTGAGTTCCAGGACAGCGAGGGCTACACTGAAAAACCATATCTGGAAAACCCAGAACAAACAAACAAACAAACAACAAACAAACAAACAGTAACAACTAAAAGACCTAGTCCTCACAAGGCTCATGTGGTGGGGCACAGCTTTCCTGAGGTAATCCATTTCAACTTCATACTAGAGGGAGCCATGACAACTCTGCTACCTCACTGTAGGGAGTAGGTCTCTACTCTTTTGCTTTAAAAAGTACACAGAAATGTTACATTTACATATGTGGTACAATAAATTTAATATATTACTGTTTGATAAAAATAAACTAAAAAACAAACAATAGACTTCTATGCCTTTTTAAACTTTGTTCATATATTTGACTCTGCCTAGACAGTTAATTACATATAAAGGCATATACACAGCACATCAGAGAACAAACACAGATTAAATATAGTAACTCAGATCTTTGCTTAACATAAACTCTGGAGAAAGAAAGAAATTGTTACATGTACAGCTTAAAGATACCTGCAATATGGCCTTGAACCATTTATTTACTTAAATTTTCAGTATTTTAATTGTTTTTATAAGATAATTATAATATTATCTTAATAAAGTTATGTTAATTGAAATAAAGGATATTAAGTATTAAGTGTAATACAAGCATAGACACATTTTAGCACTTTGTATTTATTATTACTTTAAAATAAACTTCTTGAGAAATAGAGTTAGAAGTTTTATAGCACTGTAGCCTTTATTGGGTACAAAAGTACATCAGGAGGCTTTTTTTTTTTTTTTAAAGAATTATTTATTTATTTTATGTATATGAGTACACTGTAGCTGGCTTCAGACACACCAGAAGAGAGCATCAGATCTCATTACAGATGGTGAACCACCATGTGGTTGCTGGGAATTGATCTCAGGACCTCTGGAAGAGCTCTTAACCACTGAGCCATCTCTCCAGCCCATCTTTTTTTTTTTTTTTTTTTTTTTTTTTTAAATTTATTTTTTAAACAGAAAACAGCTTTGAACATAACAAAAATCTTTTTGGAGCACCAGGATTACAGATGTGTGCCACTGTATCCTGCCTCAAGTGACTTTTACAATTAAATATTTATTAAATACAGAAAGGAAATGGTAATTATTTCTCTTTGATACTTTTCCTAAATCTTAGGCAGAACAGATATTTAGTATATGTTTGATAACTCAAAAGAACAAAACCCACAGAGACTGTAAAGTCTACTTACTGGAATGAAAGCTCCTAGGTCCTCCACATAACCGGGGTGCTCCTGAAGCCATTTGTCCAGGTCCTTTCTCTTCGGCGCATCATCTCCTGCGAGCCTTGTCCCGTCTTTGAGATTAATAACGGGAACAGGACTTTCTGTATCAGGAATTCTTGGAGGCTGAGAATAGGACAGTGCTGGATTTATGCCTGTGGAAATCTGTGAGGTGGTTAAGTCTAAAGTAAACTGCGGAAAACATCAAATACAATTTCTATTTTCACTCTTTATTATTCTAATTTTAGTACAACAGAGTAATTTGTCACATCCTCTCCTCACCCCAGGTATTACTATACATTCCTGAAAGTCCCGGAATTCATGACATACACACTAGGATGGCCTGAAGCTGGCCGTGATTCTAGGACCTCTGCCTCCTGCATACTGAGGTCACACAACTACTCTACCATGTCCAGATTCAATGGTCACTTTTTTTTTTTTTTTAAAGAAAAAAAGCATTGTATAAAATTCTGCCAAGCCTTTTAAAGCTAAAATTTTTATAACTCTTTGCCAGTGTCAAATATTACTAAGATCCAATTTAAGTGTATGGAAAACTAATTTTGTTATTATTTATTTTATTAAAATATAAAATAATAAGTGCACTTATTAGGACTGAACTTCAGGCTTAAAGTTAAATAACTTTAAAATAGTTTTACTTACATGATTAGGTGGCTTATTTCTGTTCAAAAGGAGGATGTCAGCACCTTCTACATTCCTTCTCCTTCCCCGCCTTTTCTTCACTGTGGGCTGGTTGTCTAGAATCGCTCCGTTGGCACCAAAGGTTGCCTGAATGGAAGTACCTAGTCAAATTAAAAATGCAAAACAGTGACTGAAAACTTAAATCGAACATTACAACTTTTCTAAATGTATTTGAAGTTAGTTCTTTTATATACCAAACTAATAAGTTCTTGGATTAAAACCATGCTTGTCTCTCAATTTAAAAGCTTGGAGCTTGGTAATCTAGGTCTCTCTCAAGTAGCAGTTCACACGGGCCTCCTACCCCACCCTCCTGCCTTCTCTACCTGCATTCTGGGATTCTAGGCATGAATTACCTTACCTGACAAGGATTCAACTCTTTACTGACCTCTTTGTATGTTGTTTTATTTAATTCATCACAGAGATATCACATCTTGCTCCTCCTACTTCATCTTACATACAATGAGAAGGCTCAGAAATGTTAATGTTAACTAATTTCCAAAAAGTCCAGGAAGGAAGACAGCTCATTCACATTTATAATTATCAAAGTGTATTAGAATACTGATATAACTACATAGTGTTAATAATACCTAAGACTTTAACATGGGTTTATACAGTTTTAAAACTAGTGTTGTAATCACTATCACACAGTATGCATATCATTGTTATATTGCTTAAGATTTGATTAATTTTAAAGTATGTGTATATGTGTGTGTGCACAAGTGCAGATGCCTGTGGAGTTCACAAGAGGGCCCTGAAGCACCTGGGGCTAGAGGTAAGGCATCTGTGGCTGTCAGAAGAGGGTGCTAGGGACTGAACCCAGGTCCTCTGCAAGAGCTGCATCCTTTCTTAACAACTGAGCCATCCCTTCAGCCTTTATATTTATATTGTTAATATAAAAGTACTGATATAACAAAAAGAAACATAATAGTAGTAGCTACATAAACTACATTGCTATATAATATATACTATATACACACACAGACAGACTGATACACACACACCCCATATATACACATCCTAGGAAATAATATTTAATATTATGCTTACTACTTTGTGGGTGTTAAAGAAGTCCCCAACACTAAAGAGAAAATATATTTTTTTTTTATTTAAAATGTGTATAAAAGAAAATTTGGAAATGGCAAGGAACATGTTGTTAATACTAAGTTACTATTTGCACATTTACCTGATGCTGGCACAGATTTGGGGAAGTTCATAAGGCTAGTCTCGGAAGTGCTCTGGAGCTCCCGAAGCCGAGTGAGGTACTGCTGCTGGCCCAGGGCGCCATCTTCGCCATCAAATGGTCTTTTCTGGGCAAGCCCCTGCTTCTGAAATGTCAACTTTAAACCACCTTCCTATTAAAAAAAAATTCAGAACCATTATCAAGACTGAAAACATTACTAAAAACCTTACTATAGGATATTAAGAAAAATATTTTACTTAGAGTGAAGGCAAAATCCCTGACACTCCTGAGGTTCTCCTGTTCACAAATTAACAGGAAAAACACTCATCACTTCTATGAATACAAGCCAAAGTTTTTCATGTGAGAAGTACATAATTGTAACATTTTCAGGGGCAGACAGACATCTCTAGGTACATTATGTATGACATTTTAGAGACATCACCCACACGTATACATATATACTGGTATGAATTTTTCCTATATGAAATATGGCCTTCCTATGCGCCCTCAAGTTGCCCTCAATCTCTCCCTACTTCTTCCCCAGCCTTTAAAGGGCCAGGGTTATATGTGTGCCCTCCACATTAAATCTCACCCATATTTTAGATAGCAAATATTTAAAATTCAAAATAATATTAAAATAAACATTCCTAATAATGGGGCACATTAAATGCTTGAGGGGGAAAGTACATTGATATACCACAGAAATATTAAAAAGGCCAGAACAGAAATAGTCACAGTGTTCAGGAAACACCTTGTTCAGAACTATTCTCAGGAGAGAAGCCTATTTAGTGATGAGCCCATTAATGGGATACTCAACTTGAACAACGTAGATACAGGAAGGAAGCAATGCAATACCCTGAGACAAGTATGTGAAGGAAGGAAGGAAAGAAGGAAAAGTGAGAGCAGGCAGCCATTGCAGAAAAGCATGCTGCACACCGCAATCGCAACCAGGCCCTAGGGCAATAAAAATGCACATACGTCTTTGATTTTCACTGTAAACTCCTTTTCTCGTACATGCTTCTTCACCTTTGACATCTGTGTTGACTGTTCATGCTCTTCTTTGACAGCAACAGCTGGGGGCGTGGGGACACTGGGCTCGCTGTGTTCTGTAGCTGCTCCAGGACTATCTAGCAGTTTTGTGGTATAGAAAGACGCCACCGTGTTAGCATCATAATGTCTTCTAGCTGATGGCCACTTCCCTTTCAGAACTGTTTGACAAATACTGTCCAAGCGGTTGATCATTACCCGGTCCTAGAAAAGCAGGTTACATCAAGGTATTCTTTTAGTAATTAGGGCAGACCTTTGGAGATCAAATAATCTAAGAGCTTTGATGGTTTCAGCCAGGTATAACAGTGTGTGTAGTATGCTTATATATTCTCATATGTGCTGTAATTCTGTACATGATTTAAGTACAAATTCCCTTTGGTGAAGTTCAAAAGCATTAAACCACAAAGATATATTTATTATTTTAAATTTTATGGCTATCCTTGAAGTTACTAAATAGCCCAAGGATCCTCCCAATTGGTTAAATTATAGAAATGTAATATTAATGTGAACCGCAAGAGCCAGTTAAACTTGAGACTCTATGAATGTTAGCACAGTACTCTCTTAGTGGAACTGCAGCTGCAGATGCAATGTATAAAAGTAGTACTTAGAAATATAGAAAGAGCCAGGTGGTGGTGGCGCACGCCTTTAGTCCCAGCACTTGGGAGGCAGAGGCAGAGGCAGGTGGATTTCTGAGTTCAAGGCCAGCCTGGTCTACAGAGTGAGTACCAAGACAGCCAGGGCTATACAGAGAAACCTTGCCTCAAAAAACCAACAAAACAAAACAAAACAAAAACAAAAAACAAAAAAGAAATATAGAAAGAGACCAGGCTCCTCCATTTCTCACTTCTCAACCTCATTCCCAGAGGCACCCTGTATTAGTCTAGTCACACATGGGGATTATAGTAATCCAGTTGTAGCTGCTTGTACCACTGAGTGTACCTATTTAGAATGAACTTTTTGGTAGGTTACATCTACAAAAGGCATTCACTGTCCTTCATTCTAAACATTCTAAAGTTACACCGAGAAGCATATACATGTAGGTATAACTCATTTAACAGGCAGTAATAATTTATACTTTTGATGCAAATATCAAAATGTCATCATAACTTTATAGTGACCCTTTTTTTCACATAAGACTATCCACCATTAGGCCAGATGCGGTGGTGCACACTTTTTATCCCAGAGCTTCAGAGGAGGGGACAAAGATGGAAGCAGAGAGTCAGAGAGAGTCAGAGGTGGGCAGATATCTGTATGAGGCCAGTCTGACTGCCAGAGTAAGTACAGTAAGACATGGTCCAAAACAAAACAAAACAAAAGAATGTCTACCATCAAAGCTATTCAGCTTACAAACTTCTTTTACCTTTGGCCAATATGAGGCTGCCAGCATATATCCACTTTGTAACAGGTAAGCAGACTCTGGCGTTCCATTGTTTGCCTGGAAACTGTCCTGGGTTTCATCCTGGGTCGTGCTTAGTGACGCGACACTTTCCTCATCATAGGCTTTCACATGAGGTGTACCTTCTAATGACAACAGTTACAGTTACCCTTTAAAACCCACATGAAACAATTTATGTATCCTTCTACAATCCTATGTAATTTCTAAATTCCCCACAATTCTCTAAATAAGATAATTCTTAGACCTGGGCATGCTCGCCGTCATAGCCCTGGAAGTTAGACTAGACAGCTGTGACAAAGGCCTCTAGCCCTGGGGGAAGACGAGGCTCTTTAGGCTACAGTGGTCCCTGAACAAGCTCAATGCTGATGCATTTTTGTTGCAAAGACACTGCAGGAAAGGATGCTCCTCTGTGGAGAGGCAGAGTTCTTACTGTAAGTCCTTCTATGGGCTGTAGGCAGCAAATATGGTGAACAATACTCTTGTTTGTCTATTTAATCTAAGGATCCTAGTGGTTGCTATAAACATTCTTTATTTGTTCATAATAAATTTGTTCTGGGGAAAGAAGTGACTTAAGGCAATCATAAAAAATGCAAGCTGGTACGTAAAACTTCAAACTCCCCTGTTCGACTAGTCTACAGAATAGGGATTATGTAAGTAACTCCAATCTCCTCAATCATGCTTTCTAAGAAAATTTACAAGCATAAAATTTAAGCTTACAACTTTAAGCACGCTTCAGTTATTTAAATCAATTTTTATACATTTTCATTTGAAAAGCTGTCATAAAGATAACAAATGTGTGCATGTACCTCGCTTTTGGACCTCTTCTTCACTGTCACTTTCTTCGGATGATGATGAAGAAGAAGATGAGGAAGATGAGGAGGAAGAGGAGGAAGAGGAGGATGCCGAAGAACAAGATGAGGATGAAGAAGAACTAGAGCCTGATCGAGAGTGTGAGCAAGAGGAGGAGGAAGAGGAGGAGGAGGATCTGGAAGAACACGATGAGCGCTCAGAATCAGAGTCAGAATCAGAACTGGACTCTGACCCTCTTTTGTGGACTCTCTGTTTCTTAGAAGCTGGGTTTGGAGTTAAGGGTTCTGTTCTGGCTGCGACCATGCGTCTGTCTGTTTCACTTTTCCCACCAGATTTCTGGTCTCCAGTAGCCTGTGATAAAACACCGTTCTTTGGACTTACAGGCTCAGATTTAACTCGTGTCCTTGTTTCCATAGAAGACATAGATTCTCCTTCAGAGGACTGGGGCTCTTCTGTAAGGCTTTCAGTCTTAACTTTCATATCCTCTAGAAGAGTACCTTTAGCACCTAGCAGTCTAGGCAAAGAGGTAAGAGGAGAAGCAGAAAGTGCTACTTGGTATTGCTGTAAAAGTGGGGTAGAGGTCCTTGTATGAGCCGCCTTACTCTGACTGTAGTTCCTCTGAGCTGCCATAAAGGAGAGTTCAGGATCACGCAGAATGTGATAGTCGGTCCGGCTTACTCCATGTTTGGCAGCACCGATGAGCAAATCCCTGTCGTGAGAGCCACACTCCCACCAGATAGGTAAGTCTGGATTTGGATGGCAGAGCTTCAAGCGTTCAAACAACTGTGGGTGGCGAAGGGCCTGTTCCCGTACTTTTCTTAGAAGTTCAATGCGATATAAAGTCCTAGAAGCGCGTTCTTCTGTGATTGGTTGAATAAAAATATTTGGATCGACCAATTCTATATTGAAACAAGGACCAAAGTATTAATCTCAAAAATTCTTTATGGAAGATTTAACACAAGGTAACTTTAAAAGCTCTATAGAGTTACAAAGACATTTTGTTTGTTTGCTTTGATTTTTGAGCTAGGGTCTCTTGTCTAGATCCCTGCCTGTCCTGGAACTCACTGTGTAGACCAGGCTGGCCTAGGAAAAGGAGTTTGCTTCAGCATTAGATCACAGTACATTTGTTTTGATGTGGTCCTACCTTTTGGAACTGGTTAATGGCTCTTGGAAATCAATTTAAAAGATAATGTGTTATTACACTAATGCAAGAACTAACCTGTAGAACTCATAATAAAAACATATATAAGGTCTGAGCAAAAATAAAGTATTGGGTTCATAGTTTATAGGTTACAACCTTTAAATGACTCCAATGAGGAAGACTTCTTCCTTACAATGGAATTTCACAGAGACTCTATTGCACACAAGATTGAGTAAATAGAAGGCACTAAAAACAAAGGATTAATTTTTTGATTATTTTTTTATTCTATGCATCTAGATTTTTGACCTGCATGTACATGTATGCAACCATG
Organism: Arvicanthis niloticus; assembly: GCF_011762505.2. Classification (NCBI taxonomy): domain Eukaryota; kingdom Metazoa; phylum Chordata; class Mammalia; order Rodentia; family Muridae; genus Arvicanthis; species Arvicanthis niloticus. The sequence goes on along the minus strand of NC_047675.1, from coordinate 18,425,387 downwards.
TATGTGCTTGCTGCCAAAAGGGGCCAGAAGAGGGTGGTGGATTTCCTGAAGCTAGAGTTACTGACAACTGTTGGCTGTCATGTGGGTGCTGGGAATCAAACCTGAGTCCTCCAAAGGAGCAGCCAGTGCTCTCCACCACTGAGTCATTTTTCCAGCCCACAAATAGATTTTTGAAAGTTTGAGCAGAAATAGGATTTGTGAGATTCCAAGTTATCTGTTAATTATGTGGGAAAACATAAAGTAGAAAAATAAATCCTAAACTACCTTGGCTTAGTGATCCGGATGAGTACCACCCTGCCAGCACAAACCTTACAACATTATTAACACTGAATACAAAACCTGCACTGAAGTGGGCATGAGGACACACAGCTTTAATCCCAGCACTGGGGAGGCAGGTGCACCTCAGTGAGACGGAGGCTGGCATTGTGTGCCAACCAAGTACTTGTTTCAAAAATAGAAAAAAGAAAATGACACATCATCTGATCTTATAAAAACTCAAAATGAAACACAAGGAAATATCACAAGATGACTTATGATATTTAGGTCTTTACTATGAGGAACAGTGAGAATACTCAGTACACATGGGGGTCCTAGAACACAAGTGTACATCCCAGAAGCCAAGTGTGGTAGAGGTGCCAATCATCCCAACCCTGAGAAAAGAAAAAGGCAGGAGGACTGTGACCCAAGGCAAGTTGAAATTCCAGTGGGGTCAAGGCCAGCCAGGCTACACGGCAAAACCCTGTCCCAGAACAAGCATCAACCTCCTGCCCTCAGAAATGTACAAGGGTAAAAAACAAAACAAAACAAAACAAGCAAACAAAAAAACCCTGGTAAAATCCAAATAGTTGAATCCAAGGATTCAGCTAGCATAATACTTGGGAGGCTGAAATATATCTGTACTGAATTAATGCAATTTTGTTTACTTGCCATTATTTCCTAGCAACACAGAATAATAACTATTCATTAGGTGCCTACTTTATACATATAAATAAAGCAGACTGAAACTACCCCGAATTTCCTGACACTGGATAATCAAGAGATCTGCTACATGATTTGGCAGACTGGCAGTAAATCTGTTAGGGACCACAAGTCCAGATCTAACCTTGCTTTCGTGTCCAACCAATTTTGCATCCTGTTTTTATCTGAAACCCATCAGGTACAGTTTGCACTGCTCTGATGCTCTTGGATGTGTGGCCAGCACTGGAGCACAGTAGACTTACCAGGGGCTACATCCTTAAAGAAAGCTCAATTGTCCAAAGCTCCTTAGCTAGGGATGGGATGTTTGCCTATTCCCCTCTCCATGTTGGGGTTTTGCCTTGAGTTGGTACAAGTCTTACACATGCTGTTACAACTGAGAGGGACTAGAAAGACTGTAAGAGCTAGAGGCAGTGGATGGTTACAAGGGAGTAGTGTTTTCTTGAAATAGCACAATTTATTTTCTTTTTGGGGTTTGTTAGAGACAGGGCCTCTCTACATAGCCCTGACTGGCTTGAAACTACGTAAACCAAGCTGGCCTTGAACTCAAAGATCCACCTCCCTCTGCCCACCAATGCTAGAAAATTAAACAAGTTGTTTTCTTAAAGTTTGGTGGGTATCTTTACTCTCTTTATCTCACTGCAGTAATAGATCCAAGGAACAGGAGTCTGTCAACATAATTTATTTACAGTTCTAAAAACTTAGACTTTCTTAAATTTAATATTTTTGTTTCTTTGATTTATACAGGCAAAACCTTATACATACCTTCTTTGGAAGGAAGACGACACACTCTCCGACACATGGACATGAACGCACACAGATACTTCTCCAAGCTGTCATCAGTTTTCTTGTGTAGCCTAGCCAGAGCTCTGAATTTTGTCCAATCAAACTGGCCTCTGTCTGGGTCAAAAACTACTCCAAATGTAGACACAACTCTATAAAAGTCAGCTTCTTCTCTCCTTGTCCATCTGTATTTAATCAGATTGAGATAAAAAAAATACATGGACACATCATTAAGTTATTTATTAATGGTGAAAATAATGACTATAACACTGATTAAAATGCTAATAGTACTTAATGCCTTATAGGATTAAAGCCAGATTTTTTTTTCTTTCTTTCTTTCTTTTTTTTTTTTTTTTTTTTTTTTTTTTGGTTTTTTTCGAGACAGGGTTTCTCTGTGTAGCCCTGGCTGTCCTGGAACTCACTCTGTAGACCAGGCTGGCCTCGAACTCAGAAATCCACCTGCCTCTGCCTCCCAAATGCTGAGATTAAAGGCATGCGCCATCACTGCCTGGCTAAAGCCAGATTTTGGCCTTGGAAATCATTTTAAAATTCTAGTTGACTCATACATCTATAACTTAATTGATATATACTGTCTGTTCCTTCAAATATTATCAACTGGCTTCTGCATAGTTACTAATGAGAAAAAATATGCATGGAATACAAAATTATATGACACTGTCATTAAGTAAAATGATAAAATGTTTTTAGACTCACCTGCAGTATGAAATACTATTTATTATTGTATGTGATATACAAAGAATTTTAGGAGGGCAGAGAAGACAGACTTGAGTAATCAAGAAAATCATCAATGTACCAGCCTGATGATAAAGCAGCCAGTAGATAAAGCAGTATGTGCCACCAAGTCTGCTCTAGGATACAGATGGTGCAAAACTAAAAGAGGCTTTTGCAGGCTGTTCTCTGATACCTGCACACACACACACACACACACACACACACACTCTACCCCATACACAAATAAAATAATGTAAACAACAAACAAATAAACAACACCAAAACCCAACCCACAAAGGCATCCTGGGTGAGCGGTGGCATGCTGGAGAGTAAGACTGGACAAGGCTTACGTGGGTGGAGGAAGAGGCAAGGAATAAGTAAAACAGGAAGTGTTCTGCACTTCAAGGGCTGACAAGTATTCCTGCTTTCAGTGAGAACAGAGGGGAAGAGCTGGGATCGAATTACAAAGCTCTAAGGCCCACTAATGCAACCTCTTTTCAGGAGAATGCTTCTGACACTGAGACAGGGTAAGTTTTTATCACAGACACAAAATTTTATACTACAGTATCCATGTACACACTATGGTCCTTGCTTAACTCATTGAATTTTTGTGTTATAGAAAAAAATGGTAAAGGCTTTTGAAAAATGTTAATGGCTCATTTTGTCATAGCAATGCATCAATGATTATAATATTCAATTCTCAGAACCAATGTGAGAAGTTTAGTGTAAGAGCTGGAGAGATGACTCAGTAGTTAGAGCACGTGCTGCTCTCACAGAGGACCTGGGTTCAGTTCCCAGCACCCACATGGCAGCTCACAATCACCTATCTGTAATTTCAGTTCCAGGGAATCTGATGCTGCCTTCTGACATCTGTGGGCACCAGACACACTCACGGTGCCCATACATATAGGCAGGCAGAGCACTCACACACATAAGACGGAGGAGGGGAGAAATGTAGCTACGATGTAAGATACAGCCCGAGACACTAATTCAATCAGGATTGTAGGCCTGGGTGCAGAGAATGCTCTGGGAAATGAAGGCCTATTAAAAGATTATTCAGAACAGAAGTAATTGCTAAAAATGATAGTGATTATCGTCACAAAAATTGCAACTGAGACCAAGATAGAGAAAACATTTGCCATCACAATATTTTGTGCACTACTGTAGTAATGGCTTAGTTAAGTGAATGCTATATGAGCACAGAAAAAGGAGAAAATGATGTTATCTAATACTTACTAATATCTGGTTGAACATCCCGCATGGACCTCATGGCTAGAATGGGCTGCGGTACGGACCAGACAGTAAGCGTTTGCAGATAACAGAGAAAAATAAACTGCAGGACTAAAACTAAGTAGGGCATTCTTGGCTGGAGGAAGTTGTAGTAAAGCTAGAAATGCAAAGTAAAAAAACCAGAAGGGGCCTCATCCACTCAGAGCACTGCCTGCTTTCATAGAGAACACAGCTTCCCATCTCATTCCAGGGGATCTGATGTCCTCTTCTGGCCTATGTGGGCACTGTATCACATGGTGCACAGACATTCGTATAATACACATAAAAAACATAATAATAGGGGCTAGAAAGCTGGCTCAGTGGTCAATAGCACACACATATCTAGAGGACCCATGTTAGGTGGCTCACAAATGCCTTTACTCCAGCTCCAAGGGGATCCAACACCCCTTTCCTCTTCCTCAGAGGCAGGAATGACACCTTCAGTCCTCTGGACAGAACCACACAGTTAATAGTAATAGCAATAGGAAGAAAACCTTTAAAAAAAATAACTAAATCTTCAAAAAACCCAAAACTAATTATAAGAATCTTTGAACACAGACTTTAGGACATAACACCTATCTATGCAAAACAAAGAACAATCAAATGTCATCAGAACAAAAAAAACCCTACTATTTTAGGAAATGAATCCATATCTAACAGACTAAGGGGATAGGCACACACATTCATCACCAGTGGAGATGGAATCTGCTTCTCTTCCCTTAAGTCTAGTCTAGGCTGGTTCTGTGATAATTTTGACCACAGGAAGGTGGTGGAATGACATTTTGTAACTATGAGAATAGACTTGAAGAAATTAGAAACCCCTATACCTAACTCAGTCGAGAGTTTATTATATATCTTGGCATCCAATGGAGCACACCACACATAGTACAGAGAAAGTCTTACATTTTAATCATTGTTTAAGTTTATAGGATACATCTGTGCAATTATAAAAAACAACGTAAAAAACCCCTTGGTGCTATATACCAGAGTGAAAAAGAAACCAACCTAGTATCTACTGACAAGGGAACAGTTCTGTAAATTTTAGAATTTCCATGCAACAAACAGTTGTGCAGCTATCAATACCTCCGTGTGTAAAGTGCCCCCCCCCTTCTGACCTCCTGAGGCATCAGGCACATATGCATACACACATGTAGGGGAAACACACACACAGATAAAAAATAGGAATAAATCTTGGAAAGATATTTTAAGGAAAGAAGTTGGAACTTCTGTGGTTAACTTCCCTGTCTTGTTTTAAGACAAGGTCTCGGAGCAGTGTGAAGAAGCAGCGAGGACGACCCCCGGACGGACCAAACCCGCGCGCCGCTGTATACCCGTGTTCAGCGCCGACGTCCCCTGCCGCCGCCATGCCCAAAAGAAAGGCTGAAGGGGATGCTAAAGGAGACAAAGCCAAGGCGAAGGACGAGCCACAGAGAAGATCTGCAAGGTTGTCTGCTAAACCTGCTCCTCCAAAGCCAGAGCCCAAGACTAAAAAGGCCCCTGCAAAGAAGGGAGAGAAGGTACCCAAGGGGAAGAAGGGGAAAGCCGACGCTAGCAAGGATGCAAATAACCCTGCAGAAAATGGAGATGCCAAAACAGACCAGGCACAGAAAGCTGAAGGTGCCGGAGATGCCAAGTGACATGTGTGCATTTTTGATAACTGTGTACTTCTGGTGACTGTACAGTTTGAAATACTATTTTTTATCAAGTTTTATAAAAATGCAGAATTTTGTTTTACTTTTTTTTTTTAAGCTATATTGTTAGCACACAGAACACTTCATTGTTGGGGGGGGGGGGAAGGATCATGTGTCACTAACAAAATATCTCCCAAGCTGGATTGAGGATAGAAAAGAAAACCTCTTTCCTTCATAATTTTGAAAAGCTTCTGTTGGTTTCCAGGAGAGACGTCCTGGTCTTGACACACGTGGCCACCAAGGCACAAAATGCCTTGTGGTCTGGGGAAACTCTAAATTCATTTTCATATGCTCTTCCCCCTGTACCATCAACAGAGACTTAATTCCCTTAAGACCAGAGACCTGTTGGAACCTGGCCCCCGAAACTGGTTTTCCAGTCTGTTGGGCAATGTGGACTTTACAGTGACATCACTGAGTGTTCTCAGAAGAGCACGGGTTCCTTTTATAAAAGATTGTGGATCTTCAGATTGATAATTCTGCCATATTCATTTCCTGAAAGTCAGGGTCGGCTTGTGAAAAGTTGTTAAACAACATCCTTAATGTGAAATGTCAACCCTCACTCTAAGCTACTCCCCGTTTTCAAAGCATTGAATGAAGATTTTATTGGGTTTTATAGTGGCTTTCTTCTGATTTTGGTAGTCTATACAAGAAGGGAATTTGGAAGTTCTTGTATATTGTTGATTGTCTGCCCATGTCCTGCCTGAAATACCATGATTGTTTATGAAAAGGATCTTTAATAAAGCTGGTTACAGTTAGAAAAAAAAAAAAAAGACAAGGTCTCTCTACACTGTCGTGACTCTCCTGTAACTCTCTTTGTAGACCAGGCTGGTCTCAAACTCACAGCAATCTGTCTGCCTCAGTCTCCAGAGTGCCTGGCTCTTCTGTTTTAAGGTTTCTCACTTTCCCTTCAACAACAGTAGTTGAATAATTCACCCTTTTATAAAGGAGACATGGATTTGCTTTCCATTCATTCTTCTTTTTTTTTTTTTTTTTTTTTGGTTTTTCGAGACAGGGTTTCTCTGTGTAGCCTTAAATTTTATAAATGTTTTAATGTAAAATAAGATAGACAAGGCTTTATTTATAATTTATTCTATATAATTCTGTATAAATTCTATATAATTTAAGTTTTGGATCTATCGATAATTTAAAATTGCATAAAGAAATGTTATCTATGCCTTTATTTTTTAAATATTTCAGTTAGTAAAAATGACAACACTGATGAAATATGAATTGTAAATATAAGGCAATAATCTTTGCTTATTTTTTTCATAATTCTGCTTCGGTAAGTGAATGAGTATATGCATATACTTACGTGAGCCTTTTGTTTTGGTTAATCAGGATGAAAATCCAACAACTTCATTATTTTCCAAATGAAAACACAGCCACAGATACCATATATTAAAACTGCTATGATCTTACCTCTGCTGTCTTTCGATCTTGGCTGCCATTTTAGGGTTCAGGGCGGCTTCCTCATAAAGAGGTGGCATGACATTGGCAGGCACTGAGAAGGTTGGCTGTATTTGCTGGATGTGTCTGTTTTTATTAGTTCTCTGATATGCAGTGATGAGCCGTCTCAGCCGTGTGGTCAGAGCTGACGGGGTAGGCCAATACACTTTATCCCCTTCCATCAACTGACCCTCTGTATTTAAGGAAACTTGTATTAGTAACAATGATAAAACCTAAGCAGATACTGTGTGACACTCACAAAAGACAAAACTTTATATTTATTATTTTCTTTCAGTCTGATTATAGGAAGTAGACCAACCAAATAAAAATAACTTAAAAATAAAAGTTACTGGGTATGGTAACACACACCTTTAATCCCAGCACTCAGGACACAGAGACAGTCAGATCTCTGAGTTTAAGGCCAGCTTGGTCTATATAGAGAGTTCTAGGACAGCCAGGGCTACATAGTGAGTGAGATCCTACCTCAAAGAAAAAAAGTTGATACCTTATAAAGCATTACAATGTAAGAGTTACTGAAAGCAAGAGGACTGTGGTGCAAGTGAATGGAATTTTTCTTGCACAGAAAATACAACTCTAGGAATTCTAGGTCTAATATATCATGCTGCCTTGCAACTATTCAATGACATAAATAAATTAAAAGCCAAACAGAAACCAATGGGATACTTCATATTATAAACCCAGGGAACATGAAATTATTTGTTGAATTAATATTAATTTGTAATCAAAGCAGTTTTGAAGCCATTAGGTAAAAAAATTGTGTATTTAAATGTATATTTTAAACTCTACTGTGAAGACTGGGGATGTAGCTCAGTTGGCCGAGTGCTTGCCTAGCAAGCATGAGGCCCCGGGGCATTATTGTCATCAGTCAGTGAAACTAACAGAGATGAGAAAGGTTGCAACCCTAGCACTTGGGAGATCAGATACTCAGTGTCCTCTGTAGCTATGTAGTAAGTTTAAGTTCAGCCTGGGCAACAGGAGATCCTGTCTAAAAACACAATTACAAAAAAAAAAAAAAAAAAAAAAAAAAAATCAATCCCAGCAAAACACAATAAAAACAAAGTAACAGTAATGACAGAACTTGCTCAGTAGCTTTGTAAAGACTAAGTAAGAAGGCTGTTCCCTGATGTACATATGGAAGTAATAAGAAATTAGGTGCATCATTATTGCATTAATATTTAATGATTTAACCAAGTCATAGTCAAAGTGTGTAGTCTCTAAATTCAGAGTCAAGGCTTTGCAAAGCCTAACAGCACTGTCAAATTCCCAGTACACAGTTTCTCTGACAAGCACAGCAGTCAGTGTTCCATAGCACTCATGCAGATTAGAAACGCAACAATGTGACTTGTTGATCTCCCAGTCATGAGGATGAAGAAGTGCAGCCTACCTCCATCTGCTATGACCAGATCTCCAGGTGAGGAAACGTCATCCTTTAAAGAGACAGACACTTGTCACAAAGTAACTGAATTAAAATTAAAAAAAAAAAAAAAGAATAAAACTTCTTTATAAGAGACCTATCTTTCAACACCTTTAAAAAAAATCTGACCTGTGAATTAACCCAAGAACTTACTGAACTAAGAGTCTGTACTCAGCACAAACAAAGCACAACTTCCTGGGTGAGTTCTCACAATTACCACGTCTCCCTGTTCCTCTGATAGCTGAAATCAGTCACTGGTTCCTTCTCTAGAAGGAAGGCTGGCTCCCCTCCTCTGATCCTCTTTAGCCTTAAGCTTTACTGTTGAGCTGCTTTTCTCGTCCTGCATATAGCCTCAAAGATAGACACTTACTCCTAATTGCCAAAGGTATGTCTCTTTGTTAGCTTGAACTGTGTGTGGATTCAGCTTTGCCCTGACAACAGAGCAGTTTAACTGGGATCCCTGCACTGCCTTAAATTCAGACTTGCCATTTATTCCAGGGACCCTGTTGTCACCACCGCGGCAGGGGAGCCTCATTCACTCTAGTGGCCTTTGGAGCATCTACAGTTGTATACAGATGTGGACGTCATTTTACTGAAGATTCCTGTCTTTTCAACTGACACCTTGCTCACACAGTGCCCTTCTGCCCCTTCTTCAGACAGCCATTCGTTCCTTGAGTGTCTGCTAGGCAGATGGCAGGTGCAGCCATGCTACCCCATTTCTCAACTTTTATTTTTCCCTTGACAGTCAGTATGATGTCAAGGTTTGTCAGGAGAAGAAACTAGACAGATGCCATAGAAGAAAAGGGGAAACTTTACTTCCTACTGCTGGGGAAGTCCTCATCTGCCAGCTTCTTCCAGAGCCCAGCTCCTGCTACAGAAACTGTTCTTACTTCGAGTGCTTTCTCAAAGAATCCCTACAGTAAGACTTTCCTTGGGAAAAGTGTCCTTGGCAACTGTACAGCATACTTCCAGCCACCTGCAGCGAGATTTCTAGGAAGGTGCTCCTGGGTGGGCGCGCACTGGCCATCTACTGAGCGGCGGCCATGTCCTTCTGTTATAGTCTGGATCTTAGACCATACCAGGATAGGAATCCTATTTGGGGGCTCTGAGTACAGGGAATGGTAGATTACCGCTCCCTTAATTTTTTTACATTCATTTATTTGTATTAATTATTTTTTAATTTATTCATTTGTATTGACTATTTTTTACATTTATTTATTTGTACTGATTAGTGTATGCATGCATGTATGCATGCCAGCCATGCTGTGTATGGGTTGCCACAGGAACACTGCCCTCGAGTTTGCTCTCTTACCACCACTGAGGTTTCGTCTTTAGAGTTGGCAGCGAATATCCTCCCATGGTGAACCATCTCAGTGAACCTACACCCCTGTCTACCCCATGCTCCCATGTTCCTTGCACTCTTTATAAGCTGAGCTCTCATTCCTGAATTGCCACTATTGTAACTAGTAACTCGCTACACTAACTTTCCTTGTTTGAAGTGCGATGGCATCTTAGGATCCTCTAGATGGTTTCCTTTATTGCAGTCTTTGACATGGAGGTATAATTTCATGGTTTTGTGTTTACCCTAGTATTTGCTTTTACTCAGTTTTCAAATTTTCTCCCAAGATGCTGTACTTCTTAGTTCTAAAAAGTATAAAATACAGGCAAACTGCATTACATGTCCAAGCCAGCTTTGATCTTGGCTAGAAGCGGATGTCAGGCGATCTTAAATGATGACTCGTGATATCTGTCAACTTACTTACAAGGAATACCCAATACTGGGGTTTAGAAAATGTGATCCAAAACATACCTCTATATCATCTTTAAAGATTGCTGGGGCAGGCTTGTATTCTGGGTCTTCCACATCCCTGTTAGGATAACAAATGTTCTAATTATTATAAATAGACTGATGATCTCTTGGCTTATCTTAGAGGTCAAATTGATCCCTAGCACCACAGAAAGTCATGTGATTTGGTACATTTATGATCCCAATGGTAGGAAGGCACAGATCCAGGATCTCTGGGCCTTGCTCACTTACCAGCTCTGCCTACTCAGTGAGGCCCCGAGAAGAGGCCTCTCTCAAAAAACCAAGGTAGGCAAGCCATGAAAATAACACCTGAAGCTAACCTATGCCCTCCAAGCTCATGGTCATGCTGATACAACTCCCCCACCCCCAACACACAAGACACAGATAAACCTTGAGTTGGAAATTAGGTTTTGTGGATTAGAACACTTGCTGCTCTTGTAGACAAGCCAGGTTTGATTCGTGATATCCATGGAACTGGTTCTCAGTTCTCTATAACTCTAGTCCCAGGAGTTCGAAAGCCCCTTTCTGACTTTTGGGGCACCAGGCATGCAAATGTTATACATACATACATGTAAGTAAATCATAGAAAACAAACATTAAACAAGTCTACAGAGCAAAGATGAACCACACTAAGACTATGCTCCCACTGGAAAGCAAGCCCATGGCGACGGGTCTGACACGCACGTACCCATCCATGTAGTCATTGGCTCTCTGTTCAGCAGCAACAGCCTTGTCATCAGGCTTGCCCACTCTTTCCAAGAAGCACAATGCTGGGTCTGCTCGGATCGTGTTGTATTTCTCATAACCTGGAAGTGCCACCAATTATAAAGATACAGAAGACAGAAAGAGATTGTGAAAACACAAGGATTCCTTATATGCAGAGTACTGATATTCTGGGATTAAAGGAACATTATATTTAAGTAACACATGTTAAATATACTGTCTTGAAATAGTCACAAAATATTAGACAGTCAAATAATACCATAAAAATTTAATGTATTTGTTACAAAGAAAAGCCAGAGGGAGGGCCCAGTGGTTAAGAGTGTTCTTGCTCTTTTAGAAAGCCTCCATTTGCCTCCCAGGACCCATGTTAGGCTGCTAACAACAGCCTTTAATTTCAGCCCCAGGTGATCCAACATTCTCTTTTGAATGACTTGGGCATTGGCCGCATGTGCACACAAATCATTAAAAATACCACAGCAGCAACAATGAAAACAGAGCTGGAGAGATGGTTCAACAATTGAGAGCACTGTTATTCTTGCTGAAGACCTAGGTTTGGTTCCCAGCACCCAGAGTGGCTCACAGCCATCCTTAATCAGGGTCCAGGCAATCTGGCACCGTCCTCTGGCATCTGAGTGTACCAGGCATGCATGTAGAGTGCATACATGCATGGAGAAAAAGCATTCAAATGATAAAATAGTAATAAATACATCTTTTTTTATGATTTATTTATTTATTTATTTTATGTATATGAGTACACTGTAGCTGTCTTCAGACACACCAGAAGAGGGCATCAGACTCCATTACAGATGGTTGTGAGCCACCATGTGGTTGCTGGGAATTGATCTCAGGACCTCTGGAAGAGCAGTCAGTGCTCTTAGCCACTGAGCCATCTCTCCAGCCCCCATAATAAATACATCTTAACAACAAAAAAAAGAAAAGCAGAATAAACCGACCACACACATAATTGATGCAACTCTTCTAAGAGAGGAAACAGTGTAACACTGACCAGCCAGAGGGCAAGTCACATATACCACCTTCTCATGAGGATTTGAATGAAAAACTTAGTTTGATAATCTATGGTTTTAATGATTATGTGCGTGTGTGTGTGTCGGGAATAAAACTGTAAGTGAAAACCAATAGACTAAAAAACCATGGGATTCCATTATCCACAGAAAGTACTCTCCCCCTCACTCCTTGCTTACCGTGCTTAAAAACCCCAATAAGAAGAGACTTATCAGCATCAAAGTCCCACCATGCAGCAGGAACCTCGGAATGGTCTGGCTCTGGTACCCAAACGTCAATGTCACTTAAAAACAGCACAACATTATGAATGTTATAAACGTGTGTAAAGGAGGCAAGAGGTATAAATGGTGTTAACAGTGACAAAGATCCCATAGACAGCACTAACAACACGGTGAGCAGAGCCAGTGCATCAGCAGGGGTACTGTCTGGGGCTCAGAAGGCAGGCTTCTCACCCCCACGTTCACAGAGAGCACTTCACTGGATTGCTATGGCACTAAATAGCTTTGTAAGAAAGAAGGCTTCAGGTGAGAAACCCAGGTTCTGAAAGGCCAAAGGAAATGGCTCATCCCAGATCAGTTTTGTTAAGATTTCACTTAAAAACTCGGGGTTTTAATCCATAATTTAATTAAACCATACAAAGCACTACTTTAGAAATAATATAACTAGTATCCTGTATAAAATGACAGCGTCAGATCACTACAAACTCTGATAAAAACCCATAATGCTTTGCCATGTTGGATGCTTTTGTAAGAATGAGCTGGTGATGACTCAGGTCCATTCCCTCCCACCCCGTGATACCACACACCCTGAAACACTCTCCAAATGATGCAGGTGAAGTCACCTGTAGGCCTGTTTATTTCTTTGTTGGTGATTTAAAACATGTATGTGCTAAGAGATAAGTTTGATAAGTAGTATGTGTGTGTGCGTATGTGTGTGTGCGCGTGCATGTCCCTGTCCGTGTGCATGTTTCCTGATATTCAGTAGTCAAAGGGTGGAAACTGAGTGGAGTACGCTGCAGAAAACAAAGTAGACTAAGAACTTTACTATTTGATTTCATGAAACGATCAATTTTTAAAGAGATTCAGAGAACTAATCTAACACAAAGCAATATTGTCTCTGTCTAATCATTATCATTTCCTAAATTAATTAGCAAAGATCTTTAGATCTTCACTGTTAAGTATTTTGGTAATATTAAGTTCTATGCCAAAAGTTCTTTAATAATTTGGCTGTCATATAAAAACAAGCTGACAACTGTGCTCCTAAAGCACAAAGAACCCGTCACGTGACCAGCAATAGCTGTGAGAGAGAAGGCATGGACAAAAAGTAAGATTCCCAAGTAGATAAAGGGGGACGAGCAGCTCAGCTCTGTTGTTCAGTTGTCTTCAGAAGGGTTTAGCCCATGGTGAGAACATGGGGAATGTGGCCTCTACAATCTGCTCATGGTGAGAACATGGGGAATGTGGCCTCTACAATCTGCCCATGGTGAGAACATGGGAATGTGGCCTCTACAATCTGCCCATGGTGAGAACATGGGAATGTGGCCTCTACAATCTGCCCATGGTGAGAACATGGGAATGTGGCCTCTACAATCTGCCCATGGTGAGAACATGGGAATGTGGCCTCTACAATCTGCCCATGGTGAGAACGTGGGGAATGTGGCCTCTACAATCTGTCAGCATTTTAAGCAGATTCTTCATTATATCTTTGCTATGAAACAAACTAAACATGAAAATGTTTTGACTGAGTAGAGAAACAGAGAGAAACAATGATTTTTCTGCTATTTTTTAAAAGTTGAAAAAGAGATAAAGAAACTTAGCTAAAGGAAATATTCATTTTGGTGGGAAATGAGATCAAACAGTGTCCCTTGTTTACCACTAGGTGGCACTTTAAACCTGGTTCAGTGTGATGAAAAGCTTGACCATGTCCTTCCTTGTGAAAGCATCAATCAGTATACATACAGTTCATGGTTCAAAATTGAGTGCCGCAGGAACATGAGGTGTTTGTAAACTGTTAGCAGAAGGGAGACTAGACAGACTTGCATCTGTTGTTGGTTTTGCTGGTTCTGTATTATGTTGTGTTTGTTTTTTAAAGGCTGTGTTATGTATAGAGGCTGGGCTGATGAGAATTCGCTATGCACATCAGGCAGACAGGAAACTTGTTCATTCTGCAGCAGCCTCCCGAGTGATTGACTTCTGTCCTTGAAAATGATGTGATACTTCCTGAACAAGACCTTTAAAACTTCCTAGGTTAAATCTTCCATTCAAAATATGTTTAGTACTAATAACTGCAACGAATTTAAACTTGCCTTTGTAAAAAGGCACCTGCAAGAATTTATGATCAATGGAATGATTCAGTATTAGAGTCTGTGGCCCAACACAGACCTGGAGAACAGAAAGATAGGCTTAGTCCATAGAACTGAGGAAAAGAAGGAGCCAAGTAGAAAAAAGACAGAAAGAAAATGTTCTAATCACGAGTAATCAATCATGGCAAGTGTGAAAATGTAATTCTAAAGTAAGAGGCACAGATTTGAGATAGAGATCTGAAAACATTAGAATAGAAATAAAGTTAAGCCACCAAGATGACAACCCCAAACAATGAAAGCTAAGTGGTGAGTGATGTGTTAGTCTCTAATAGCAAGTTGGTGAACTCGAGAATGACCCGGAGAGGAGCCTGTGGGGTTATTTAAATTAGGTTAACAGAGAGGGAAAGCTACTCACTCACCATTCCCTAGGCCTGGACCCTAAGCTGTAGAGAAGAACCTGAGATGAGTGCAGGTGCTCACTACTCTCTGCTTCCTGGCTGAGAAATTAACATGACCAAGTTCCTGACATAAAGAAGTTAGTCTATGACATCAAAGAGAGTATTAACATGGTAGAAGAGACACTGTGTTCAAAAGTAATGCATTTCATGTACAAATTTGTGTTTAAGGCAGAAGAGACGTGAACTTGATAAAATCCAAAAAGTAGATTTATTTTTAAAAAATGAAAATGAATAATCAAGAGAACATTGACTAGGAAACCCAAAGTAGGTCAATAGGTCAGTCACAGCCAGAAGAAAAAAGGCAATTAGTCAGCAAGGATTTATTGAGTACTTGATAGTTTAAGATTCTCCATTCTACTTGGGGAGGAGAATGCTCTGGATTGAACCCAGGTCCTCATGTGATAGGCAAGGGCTCTACAGAAATCGGTAGTCCGAGCCATAGATGATAATGTATGAGAATACAATGATCAATAAGACAGCACTTAAATTACAATGAAAGAAAAAGTTTTGAATAGCAGAGGAATTAAGAGACATTAAAATAAATGACTGGATGTACTTTAGACGGCAGGAAGACCTACTTGAGAGGACAGCAGTTCTGTTGAACTTTGAATTGAATAAATGGAAAGCTCTCTTTTTGTAATTTCAGTTTTATGTGTATGGTGCTTTGCTTGCGTGTTTGTCTATGTCCCACTTGTGTGCTCTTGGTGGCCAGAAGAAAGTGTCAGATCCCCTGAAACTGGAATTGGAATGCTATGAGCTGCTCTGCAAGGGCAAGAGTCTAACCTTGGGTGTTCTGAAAGAACAGTGTACGTAACTGCTGAGCAAACTCTGGAGCCACAAGCATGGACTGCTCTTTGGGAGATCTGGACAAAGCGTATTCAGACTAGAACAACACAGTGTGAGCTTGACCTGTTGGATGAACAGAAACAGCAGAGTGGATGGAACTGGAGTAAGGGACAGAGTGAGGGAGTCAGAGAAGTGTGTGGGGCTATCTTAGGTTCTTAGAACCTAGATTCTGCTTTAGGAGGACATTTTGAAGAGATGTAACATTGCTTTGAAAAAAAAAATCACTCTAGCTGCTCTTTGAAGAGCAGAATGTAGAGAGATTGTGGGGACAAGAATGCTCACTGAGTAGGTCTCAGCAGAAGTGTAAAAAGAGAATTGAGGTAGACTAGAGATTTAGAGACCAGAGGGAAGGCACCCATGTTGGCCCATTTTTCATGGAGCTGAGAGGTTAGTTCTCTTTCATGACAGAGAAAGAAGATGCAAGAATCACAGCAACAAGCAGGATTCAGTATGATGGAGAATTCTTACATATGGGAATGGAAGGAAAGAATTGGTGGGTATAGGAAGTAGCATGGATACCCATGAAAGACAACAATTGAAGAAGCAAAAAAAGAGAAAGAGCAAAAAAGAAAGAAAGAAAAAGGAAGGAAGGAAGATTGACAGCTGTGGTCACTGTCTATGCTAAGAAATATTTTTGTGCAATCATGGAAAGGAAAGATCAGCTAGAACAGACTGATAAAAAAAAGTGCAAACAAAGAAGTAGAAACAGAAAATCCAGGAGTCTGCTGAGAGGGGAAGCATTACAACAGAAATACGTATTATGGGGGAAGTTTTTCTCCTTTGTATGGTGAGTGAGTAACATGAACACATGTGCACTTGAGAGGGAGGACGGGAGTGAAGAAGGGAAGGGCCCAGGAGAGCAAGGCTACTACAGAAGTAAGGCTCTGAAACGGACATCAGACAAGGGATCCAAGGCCGAGAACTGGCGAAGGAGAGGCATGTCTACTGTCATCTGGGGGGCAGGCAGGCAGGCATGGATGCAGGCCCATCTTGACTGGTTGTTTTCTTCTATGAAATATGTCACAGGGTCATTTTTAGACATTGTTGGTGAGGTGGAAGGGTGCTTTGAGGAAACAAGTAAGGAAGAAAAGAAGTCTCCAACCCAGTGTGGTTAAACAGTCTGTTCATTTCATTTAATTTTGAATATTCATGGATTTGAAATAAATCCATTTCCCATTATGGGTTTTTTTCTAGCTATGTTCAGGTGCTTAGAGAAAGGCAGGAAGTAGGTAGATAACGTAGTTTCCCCAAACCTGACGTTACACTAGGTATATGAAACAGTGAGACAGGCAAGCAATGGGGCTGAGGAATTTAGTATCTTAGGGAATAAAACTAAAAATAAAGAAAAAAGGGAGGGACACAAGAAGGTGACGTCTAGTGACTGTGGGTGAAAGGGAGGGACACGAGAAGGTGACATCTAGTGACTGTGGGTGCGAAGACACCACGGTGAGGTCAGAGAGGTCTAAGGCCAAGTTCCCAAGCTTTAAATGAGTCAGGAAGGCCAAGCAGTGATCAAAGTCACACTGACAGGGATGACAGGATGGATGGAGCCTATAGAGCATGTGTGACTGTACAACAGCAACAGATCAAGAGCCCAGGAGCCAGGAGCCCAGGGTGCTGCTAGGGTCTCATGTGGCCGCTGTATTAGAAGAAAACAAGAAAAAAATGAGCACAGGGAAGCTGAGGTTACTGCCACTTGATGGCTTGTTTACATTTACTTCCTGGGAATGTGGGGCTGAGTGGGTGGTTAAGGTGTGTACAAGTTTAAAGCAGATGCTGCAGAGACTAGAGAGATGGAAACACACCGTATGGAGTAAAGAAGCAAGATGAACCCAGAAATGGTTCCTACTGGCACTTCCTGGGCATCTTATCCATGCATGAAAAGTATAGTCTCATTTCTGTTCACTGATACAATAAACCACTTAAGGATGAATACTCATTTTCTCTTTGTCTTCAGTGTTGCACAGTGCCTGAAAGTATTCAAAATAGGTCCCAGGCTAGAGGTGTAGACAAGTGGTAAAGCATGCCTGGCATGCACAAGCAAGCACCCTGGGTTTCCCAACAACACAAAGAAAACAAAATAACCCAGACTTTTCTGAAGAAATGGGTTAACCGTCTATTTCATGGGTTTCTACCTGAATTCCATTCTGACTATGGACAATTCTTCACATTACTACTCCCACATTTGTTACTGCATTTTATAACAAAACAAGAATGAGAGGAACAGAGAAGAGGCTGGGGTCAGAGCCCTCTGGCCAGGGGGCTTTAGCCCACTGACTTTGTGATTTTTCTGTCACTGTATAATTCTGGCTTCACTGTGTTATTAAAACATTTAAGTTACCTTGCATCAACTCCTTCAAAGACTTTTTGACTCTCGTTTCCAATGACTTCTTGCTTTAGATAGTAAAGCATCCTTACACGAAGCAGCACTCTATAAATAGATAAACAGATAGCTAAACAAACAAACAAATCAATCAACCAACCAACCACAGGAGACAAAGCTGCTAGTCACTAAAGGAACAAAACGTCAAGGAAGAGATTATCTATAGAACCTGCTAATCTTCTGGTCTGTTTGTCTGTCTGTTTGAGAGGATTTGCTATGCAGCTTTGTCTGGCCTGGAATTTGCTGAGTAGAAAATGCTTGCCATGAACTCATGGGTAAAGTCTCCCATCATTGCCTTCCAAGCTCCAGACAGAGAACAGGTGTGTGAACTACCCATTGCTTATAGAGTCTTTTAATAATAATGATTGCATATGATCAAATGACCCTCAATACTGATGCTACACAAAAGATACTAAAAAATCTCCACAATGGTCATTATTAAATGCCAAAGGACAAGACAAGTTTATCTGGAGATTAACTTTAGTGAGTTTAGAGACTGTGCTCTCACTAGACTCAGTATCAGCACACTCAGGAACATATGTTTCAAAGGTGCCCACGACCTACTTGTTGCAGTGGTGCTTTATGTGTTTCTTGTAGCCGTCATCTTGCAGGAGCTGCTCTGGGTTATACTTCCGAAGCCACTCTGCTTTCTGGATATCAAAGGAGCTTGTTTGAGTCTTTACTTTCTTCCCTTTTCGGCCCCGGGGCACAGGAGCAGATAGGCCTGTTAAGATAGAAAGTACAATTGAAATCAGAAATACCTGGTAGAAAAAGATATGATTTAAAAGAGGTTTCCAACGCAGAAGGTTGCTGGAGACTTTCTGGAGTTTCTGCAGGTTACACAGAGGTCTTTAGCATATTAATGGAAATAGTACTGATGCAATTACAACTCAAACACTTATAAAAAACTAAGTCAGTTTCACAAATACAGACAGCACTCACTTTGGTGTCCTGTGATGCTGTAACCTACCCCTTCCTTTACTGTTGGTTCGCTAGATGTGAGAAATATATTTGTTCTCATGCTCTCTATAATTTGCTTTATGAATAACAGGGAATGGTTTAGCATTAAGACAGCTAAGGTCATCTTTATGTCCTGGAGAGTTTATATGAAGTTCTTCAAAGAATAAAAGAACACCACTGTTCAGGTTGATCACGTGTCACACTTGCTCAGTTTTCCAGAAAATGAAATCACCCACAACTGAGGCCCACACAGTCCTCTTCAGTCTGTCCCAGAAACCAGCAATATATGAATTCACACTTATTCTTCGTGTATTACACTACATATGCTTATAAAATACTTGGCATCTGTTTCTACGTCTGAACTGTTTTGAGGCCTTATTTGCTGCAGTCTACTCATTAGTTGTAGACTCTGTAGGATGCTCGTGCTGACTCAGCTCAGTCGCTTTTACTACAGCATGGTGAATTACTACAGTGTGACCAGAGGAGCTCACAGTTATTAATCTGCAAGATGTCACACTTGTCTCACTCTTAATTCTTGAAAATTACTAAGGATACAATTTTGGCTACTTCATCTGATTTTATTTACCTCGTTGGTTAATAGAACGAGTAAATTAGAAGAATGTTTTTTCTTTTTCATTTTTTAAAATTACTTTTAGCATTCAAAATAATGCACTTCATTATGAAAAAATGAGCAGAGTTGTGACTGGGGATCAAAGGATGCTCATTTGTGGGAGGTTGTGGAGCCAGTATCGTTAGCTTTGCGCCCGATCTTTAGTTCCCCTAGGATTGACCTGGCTGGTGCACATACTTATTTCCGATCATTACACCTCACACCTATTGATCTTTTCCTCTCTCCAGAGAAAAGTGTCAGTCAGTTTTAAATATGACTGTAAGAGCCGAGGATATTAGGGACCTGAGTGCCTTGAAGCAGCTGTAACCACAGTCTGAATCTTTTCATATCCATTTGAGAGGTCCCTGGTGTCACAGATTCTTGTGTGAAACATATCAGAGTTTTTGCCTTTTTCTACTGGTAAGCTAAGATTTAACTCTTTTAAGGTTAATAAAGTTGTCAGCACCTCTTTGCTTCCATGTTTCAAAATTGTATTGCTATTTCCCCTCTCAGTCTCCCTATGTTTGAGGGTTCATGCCTGTATTTTGAGTGTGGACTATAAGCACATACAAAGCAAATGGGATGCCATGACGGATCCCCATGTTCTATTATTATGAACCATTAATGCATGATCAATTCGTTTCATCTATATTTTTTTCAACTTTGATGTAAGTCAAAGATAGCTATCATTTAATTGATGAATCTATTAGTTACCTTTACCTAAAACATGTCTGGAAATGGAATAATAGTTTTTTTCTTAATACTGAACATTCTAATGTAAAATCATCCCGTAAAGATGGTTAATTTTCCCTAGGTTGTCTCAGTTACAGCATAAATTAAAGCAACAGTTTGCTAAGACACATCTCTTTAGTTACAGTGGGTTTTTTTCTCAGCTCTATTACTATTTGGGGACAGATAGTTCTTCACAAGCAGGAACTGTCTCTGCATACCTAGAACCTACCATTAGATACCAGCAACGTGCTCAAAGCTGAGATGCACAGGACCATCCATCTCCAGTAGAGACCCACTGGTTTATAGACAAGCTCCTCCGAGCATTCCCAGTCATAAAATTAATTTTCTGAAAAAGTGACATCTTCTGTTCTATAGAGCTGATCAAGCTTAATACCTTACATTTCCTTCTTTGTTTTATATGTGGGTTTTAGAAAAAGAGTGAAGCCATATTTGTGTATTTTTTTTTCACCTTTACCTAAATGCTAGCTCCTCAAATTAGTTAATTTGTCTCCTATACTGACCTCCTTATCCAAAACAAATGCTTGCTTCTGGGCTATCTTCGATGTGTATAATGACTCCTGCATCATCTCACAGTGTGTATTACAACCTGTATCAGTTTAATTAACGTATCTGCATCCTAGGTCTGGTTACCCAGCTAGAACATAAAGCTGTGGTGCTCAACCATCTTCCGTACTGTTTTTCATATCACATATAAATTGAAAAAGAATATATACTAGACAAGTAATAAATATTTTGTGATTCAGAAGAACAAAATTCTAAGATAATCTTAAAAGCACAGTAATTTTTCATTTTTATAGAAAATGTAATTGTTTTATGGTAAAAATGTATTATATACAGAAGTGAACATTCTGATATCATATACCAGTGACAGCATTTCAGTCAATCACCTGGAACAGTGAACTAATAATTGTTGCTTCACACACTCCAACAAGCATACCAATCCTAAGGGTTGTTATAAAACAGACTGTGACTCAGTACATCTGAGGCCTGAGAATTCTGTGCTTACAAGACCCCAGGAGTCGGTCTGATTGACCCAAAGACCATATCTAAGGCACTAAAGATGCAGATACAGTCATTAGAGAAATAGGAGTATACAGAGCTTCTTACAGACGCTTGTTTTCAATTGTGTCAAACTGCAACTACAATGCCGATCATTAAAGGAGCTATAAGTCAACCAACCTATTAAACCCCCAGACCATGGAATACAAAGAAAAAGGTGAGAAATGTGACACAGCTACATGGACTCATGGTGAGGCCAACAGTTTGCAAAGTGATACAAATATAACAGTAATCTAAGTACCCCCACCCACCCAAATCCACAACACTGGCATATGCTTAAGTTTAATTTTTGAGTGTAAACATTACATTACTATCTGTGTTACTTTACATGAGAGTACATTAAGTATTAATTATACAAGATCTTTTTTAAACGAAACAAAGACACCTACCTGAGTGATTCTGTAGCTCACGAGTCTGGCCATCTTCGGTAGGAGTGATGAGATCCCATATGAAGCCTTTAATCTTCTCATCCCCTCGGTAGTGAATGAGGCAGTAGGCTAAGAGGGCCCTGCAAATGACTTCCACATCGTGCTCATTCAGCTGCCGCTTAAAGCGCCCGTGAGACAGGATCTCTCTCCATCGGCCCCACCTGGTTAAAAAGGACAGTTAATACTTAAGTCTGAGCGAAATCATAATTCATGCATAAAGGCCACAAAATAGAAGAATTCTGTCATTATCAAGTTTTACAAATGGTTTCTCCTGTGTGTAGAGCAAAGCTGAATGGAACAGTGATTTAGAGTATGTCTTCCTCAGGGACAGAGAGGGAGACTGTCTGCTTTATATTATTAAATGTGCACATGTAAGAGTGAGGAACTTGATGCGAGCAGTTCATTCAAAACACTGAAAATACAGAAAGATAATGCATGATAAACAGAGAAATTTGGGATACTTTAAGATAGATTTTATTGATTCTAATAATACTGAAAATACTTAAGTTTATAAATAGTATTATATAAGTTTACATATAGTACATAAGAGTATTTAAGTCTATATATAATTTCTTATGACAAACACTAAACTCAACATTTTTACCCATAAACCAGCAGGTTTTTCTCCACTCTGAAGCATTCAGTCCTTCCGTAGCCACCGGACCGGTCACAGGGTCTCCGGAGTTTGGGTTTTTCTTCTCCTTCACTTTCAGCTTCAGATAATTCAGCCAATTCATCTTTTGTGGCACTAAAGGGTCTGGTTTGCTTCCTAATTCTTGGGGTGTCAATAACTAAGCTGTTCTGTAAAATTTAATATTACAATTAAATTTTAACCATTATATTTACAATAAGCCTTATAATCACCAACTTTTAAATTACAGAAACAATAAGTAGTAGTAGAAAGAAAAACTGAGTAGCTATCAGACCTGCTACCCCAGCAAGTCAACTAAAAACACTCTTTAAAAGTGTTATGATACATGTATAATTCATGTCATTAAATTCGTAGACTAAAAACAGTTGGTATTTTCTGTCATTCATATAAACATTACTGTGCTGTTATAATAACCATAATATATTTTAAACTCGATTTCAACTTTACAATTTGTTTGCCTAAAGCTGAAGAATAATTTAATTTGGGTTGCTTTCAACTTTAAAATAAATGCGGAAGAAATTTTTTTGACCTAAGTTTATCTCAAAGACAAAAGAAAAATAAAATGCACAGGAATTGAATTGCTGGTCAAACATTATGAATATTTTGCATGTCTAGAAACAGTTAGTTCTTTACAAAATAATTATGCTAATATGTAAAGACAAGGCAGTGTCTGGGTCCCTCTGTCCAATTCAGTTTAGCTCATTCAATGTAACTCATGTGTCTGCTTCTCTACAGTGGGTACTATCGAGACAAAGATCAGTAAGATAATTTCTGCTTAAAAGGAATCCAAAGTGTGGCAGTCAGATAAATGGGTTTTAAATAAAATGCTACTCAGGATGTAATGTTTTATAAGGCAAGAAGAGTACAAAAGCTGGCTGTGAGTTAAGATATAAACAATTTTTAAAGAGTTGGAATTTTGCAAGGTAGGAGATTATCATTTCAAATAAACAAGGGGCCCCAAATATTATCAGATGCTTAGGAAAGCTCCAGAACACAGAGTAGCAGGAGAAACTGGGATCAGAGAATACAGGTCCTGGTGTATTCTATGTTGTACACAGTGCTCTCTACTTGTAGACTTATAATCTTACGTGTCTCTGATATAAAGCTAAGAATTTTATTTGTCTAATTAACATTTTAGAAGGCATCTATTGAGAACACAGAAATATCCAGTTTGTATCCTTTTTAAAGATATATTTACAAAGGCATTTTATGTATATGAGTGGTCTGTCTGCATGTACACCTGCATGCCAGGAGAAGGAGTCCAATCCCTTTGGAGATGGGTGTGAGCCACCATGTGGTATGTGGTTGCTGGGAATTGAACTCAGGACCTTTGGGAGAGCAGCCAGTGTTCTCAAACGCTTAGCCATCTCTCCAGTCCTGTTTTTTGTTGTTGTTGTTGTTGTTGTTTGTTATTGTTGTTTTTTTTTTAACTAAACAACCCATTAATTTTAAAATTCAAAGGAATTACCTGTCATAATTATGGCTAGGGGTGATTTTGCATTGCCCTCATGTCTTCTACATGTATTAACTGGATCTTTGTAAGAGAGAACGGTCAATTTCCTTTTCCCCATGTTTCTTTTTCTTTTTAAATGGTTTGTGTTTGAATAATTTTTAGATATATTTTTCTGATTATCTTTTAAGATCTTGGTGACTTTCTAGATGACACAATATAAACCCATATGTATGTAAGCGCGACACCCTCATAAACACTCACTCTGCCGCTGATGGCCTCGATATCTAGTTCTGCTTTCTTAGCCCATTTCTGCCAGAAGTTGGGATCATCTAAGGAAATATCTGTCCGGTTTCCAGATGCTACAAAACTTGCCTGAAATAGACAATGAAGTTTTACAAATACTTAGACATTGAAAAGGAAAAACATTTAAAAGTAAACCACTATCTCTTTTCATTTACAGTTCACAACATTTGAATTTGGCATATGTACAAGTACTTAAGACGTGATCCAATATAGGCCTGAAATAGAACAGCATTTGTTAGGGTAAAAGGTTTTTAATGCCAACACAGGCTGTAGTTGAGGAATACAAATAAGCAGGTTACTATTGTGGGTGAACTTGAAAGCTTTCAACAAACAAGGATATTATCTTCTTTTTAGCAGGAAACTGTGTGAGTCAAAGGCGTAATTACTAAAATACTACAGGAGCACTAAAAAAGTATGGTAGAATTAGCCTGCTGTGGTGCCTCAGGCCATTAATCCCAGCACTTGGAAGGCAGAGGCAGGCAGATTTCTCTGTGTTTTAGGCCAGCCTGATCTACTTAGTTCCAGGACAGCCAGGGTTATATAGAAAGACCCTGTCACAAAGAAACAAATAAAAAGAAACAGCGAAATAGAGAAAGAAAAGAAATTATGGTAGAATTTAATCTATGGGCTGGCAATATAGCACTTGTGCTCCCCTTGAGCAAATAAATAGTTAAAAATTTTAATTACATATCTGTTTTTTGTTACATGTATGTAGTGTGTGTGTGTGTGTGTGTGTGTGTGTGTGTGTGTGCATGAGTGTGTTGTGTGTATGTGGGGGCCAGAGGTCACTTTCACCGTGTATTTATGCTGAGATAGGTGCTCTCCTTTTACTCAAAGGTCTGACCAGCCTGCTCCAGGGCTCGTTGTGAGCTGAGGAGGCTGCAGGTGTCTGCCACTTTACCCTGTTTTGTTGTTGTTTTTTCTAATCTAGTACATGGAGACCCGAACTCAGGTTTTGTATAGCAGGCACTTTAACGACTGAGCAACCACCTTGGACTGTCTTATATGTTGACGTTAATATAATGATTCAACTTTATAATTACAAACACAAAATGTTTAACTTTTTGTGCATGTTTATATATGTGTGCGGGTGGGACTATGTATATGAGGGTATGTATATATGTACGTATGTTTATGTATGTATGTGGGGGGACCATGTATATGAGGGTATGTATATATGTGTGCATGTTTATGTATATGAGGGTATGTATATATGTGTGCATGTTTATGTATATGAGGGTATGTATATATATGTACATGTTTATGTATATGGGGGTGGGACTATGTATAGGAGGGTATGCATATATGTGAGGTTCAGTGAGTAGGCTGCTTGCCTAGCATACAGAAACCAGTCTGGATACATGACAGCCTCTCACAAAACAAAGCAAAACAAAATCCCACACATGGTTCTTAGAGTTAGTTTAGTATGTTCTAAGATGAAAAACAAGAGATACAAATACTTCCGTTACGTAAGATGTGAACACCACTGCCACATTTCTGCATTAGGACCTGTGATCCCGTGATGTCTGTTCTGGTGTTACCTTGACCTCATCTTGAGTTAACACAAATGGCTGGCAGGGAACACCTCTGGGGAATTGTTTTTGTTGTTTATTGTTGTTGTTGTATTTTAAATTAAATCATTTGCAGTGGGAACACCCACTCCTAACCCGGATCTTGAAGTTGGAAGATCAATCTGGGCCACACATTTTTCTGGAAGCCTACAGAAAGGAAAGGAGAGAAGGAAGCTCTCTCTCTGCCTGCTTGCTCTCACCCTTCACAAGTCCATTTCTTCACTGGAATCAGAGCCCACTTCTTTGGGGTCCTGGTGTATACTGAGGACCAGGTGAGACATCGAGCCTCATGTACTCACCGAACTACTGGAGTCTCTGGCTGTCTGTTGATAGGCAGCCGTTCCTGGATCAGCTGGACCACAGCATGTAAGTCATGCTAATAAATTCTCTTTCGATACAGAGAAACTCATTCAACAAGTTCTGTTACTCTAAAGCAGTGGTTCAACTTTCCTAATGTTGTGACCCTTTAATACAGTAAAATTAATACAGCACCTCATGTTGTGGTGACCCATAAAATTATTTCTTTGCTACTTTATAAATTTTTCTGTTATGAATTATAATGTAAATATCTGATATACAAAATATCTGAAATGTGACCTCTGTAGGGGTTGTGACCCACAGTTGAGAACCATCGCCCTAGGGACCCCTGACGGACCCTCACTGTGTATTGTTACCTTAGCAAATGTTGATCCACGTCCTTCTGATTCAATGGTAATAGTTTTTGTACGACGAAGTAAAATCTGGTCGATGTCTTCTTCACAGAACTTAGAGCCTTCATCTTCCTCCTCCATAATGGCTCCATATGCACCTCTTCGAAGCAGGTCTTCTATTTCTTTTTTGGAAAGCTGCTGAATCTAAACAGAAAATTTTAGAAGTGATAGTATTTTAAAAGTCATGAAATGAAATATGGAATTATCCCTATACAATACTAAAAAGATGCAATGTCTTATTTTGGACTTGATCCACATGTGAGGAAAAAATTCACCAAAATAATATATTGAAGGCATTGAATATTTTTATTGTTTTAAGGATATGATTACCACTTAACTAAAATGGTTTCAAGTAAACCAATGCCTAAGGGCCAAGTAATCTGCATTATAACACTATGACTCTATATTAAGCAAAATACTTAAGGCAGAAACCCCACAACAATGACAAACAAATCCACAACCCATAATTAATAAAAACACAAAGATAGTGTTAGCAGCTGGTAATTTTTAATAACTGAAAAGCTTCATGAGTTCTACTGTTATGTCATGATACAGATGTCCTCAGAAGATGGTAAAACATTTCTGTCTTGGAAAGATTCTTAAGGTCCAGCAGTTCTGAAGCTATATACACAGAACAATCAAAAGCACTAAGCACCTCTTCATTCTGAAAATGCCCTTGTGCACAGAATAACGTTAGATGTTCCTTGTACACAAAACATGGGTGAGATAGTTCTGAGAGAAAATTAAGTAAACGTAACACAGAAACCCACGTTAAAACATAAAAGGCTACGCACGCCGCTGACATTACTGTCTCTTCCGCTCATACTCTGTAACACGGCTTTGTCGAGGCCCAGTTTCAAGCTGGCTCGGTCAAACATCTCTCTCTCATAGGAGTTACGAGTCACTAATCTGTAGACTTTAACTGCTTTGTTCTGACCAATTCTGTGGCAACGAGCTTGGGCCTACAGAAAATAAAAAGTTATAGATTATCTTCCAAAAATATATTGAAAATAAATTATATACAGAGAGCAAGAAAGTGTATGAGAATTTTTTGATATGATGAGGAGGAACAATCCCACAATTGGTAGTAAATTAGACTTTAAGACTGTCCTTACAGATTCCTTCCTGGTCATTATGTTTTAGATTAAGTTAATCAGTGCATTTGCTTTTCTGTGTATGTGTGCATGTGGGCAACGGCACGGCAAGGGTCACATATAGAGGCCAGAGAACAACTTTTGAGAGAGAGTTCTTTTCTACTATGTGGGTCCTGAGGATTAAACTTGGGCTGTAAGCTTGGCAGCAAATCTTTATCCACTGGACCATCTTGCCAGCCTGGATTATTATATTTTCATGGGGATATGGTTTGGTGACCCCAAGGAATCCAAAATCCTATCTGAGTATGGTATTTCCTGTCTGTTATCTCTGCATTTAGGAGGCTGAAGCAGGAGGACTTTGAGGTCTGTCTGGGCTATACTGTGAGTTCTAGATCAGCCTGGCTACAATCCTAGGATGCTCACTCCTACCCCACCTGACACTTCCAAAACAAACAAACAAACAATAAGAACAAAACAAGTCCAGAATAAACAAGAAATCATGAGGGGTGTGATGGCATATGCCTTTGATCCCAACACTAGGGAAGTGAAGGCAGGTAGACCTCTGTGAGCTAGCCTAGTCTACATAGTGAGTTCCAGGCCAACCATGGATACAGACTAACTCAAAGTAGAAATATTTTAAAATAATGATAATAAATAAAAATATAACAATAAATTTTTTAAAAACCTCAACATTTCTGAGCATAACTATGAAATGGGAAGTGGAAACATCTATGTTTGACCTGTATAACAGGCCAATCAAACTTCACACTTATATGCTATGTAAAATTACCTTCGAGTTGTGTTATATAGGGTGTACTTGAAATAGAAGTGAATTTCAATGTTTATACTTAGGTCTCAAAAGTTTGTAAGTCTTATAAAATATTTGAAACTTAGAACATTCCTGGTCCCCAAAATGTGGACAAAGAATATCTAACCTGGAATTTAAAAACCCTGAACTGGGGACTAAGGTGACTGCAGCCCCGGGTGACTTTAAGCACTAATGTCATTACAGTGTGGGAAGTGGAGACAGGAGACTATGGAGCTCCATGGGATATATTGATTTCCTACTAACCTCAACATTTGGAATCAATCCTTATTTCAAGGAGTCTACAGAATATATAGTATATCTCCTAAACATTAGCCCCATTCTGCTCATCTAAAGGGAATGGATGGGCTAGGAGCATAGCTCAGCGGCACAGCACTGGCCTAGCATGTACAATGCAATGGAGAGATTAAAATCGATAACTTTTGCAAATGTTGATGCTGTGCTCGTAGCTAATAACTCTGGACAGAGTACAGTGTTGCAGACCACTGTCTTCTGTGCTTGACATGGCTGATGCACTCATGAACGCAGAGTAGGTGCAGTTATTGCAGAAGACTTGCATATGACAGAGCCCATTAACATTTACATAGTGGAAGTGGTAGGACCTTGGACAGCTACAGCCCTCCCCAAGGATCTACAGACAATGCAAGTTGCTTGAAACAATTCACTGAGGCTCCACTCTTCCCTGAAGATTTTAAGCAAGTTAAGGATGCTGGGGGAGGAGGAAATATTTTCTTCTCCGGTATAGCTATTGATAAGTTGCTTATTATCCTGTAGATCACGCCTCACCCATTAAATTTATTGGATCACAAAAAAACAAAATAGGAAGAATTGAAGATAGAGGGGTCTGGTTGGAGGATGAAGGGTACCAGTGAGGGAGGAAGACAACAGAGAACACTGGGGGATGAATACAACCAAAACACAAAATACACCTTATATTCCCATGTATGAAACTGCCACAATGAAGCCCATTATTCATAATGTATGCTAACTAAAATGAGTGTGGAGGAGATACTATGTAGCCTAGAAATTGAAAAATACTATGTCCTTCTATATGAAGAGATTGATTTAATCTATGCATTAGTCTTGGATACATTTCTGATATTTTGAACAAAAACAAGCAATTTAAAATATTATCTTGATGCTGGAGAGATGGCTCTGTAGTTAGGAGCACAGGCTGCTCTTGTAGAGGACCTTCCAAGGTCCATGATGGCTCACAAACAATCCCTAACTCCAGTTCCACAGGATCCCACACTCTCTTTTGAGAGCATAGGTACCCACATGGTACACCTTCATACACAGAGGCAAATGTTCATACACATAATGTAAGTAAATCTAAAAGAAATGATCTTTTATTAACTTTGGTATATTCTTAATAACTTATTGTATTTCATAGCTATTTAAAATATTACTACAAATCACAGAATAAGACTAACATGAGTAAAAAAAAAAAACAAATTTCACATATTTTTTTCTCATTTCATAGCCCTTCCTAAATATGTGTTTTCAGCAAATTTTGAGCCTTTCTGATCACTTGTTGTTGTGGAGATGGTGTGTTCTATGTAGCCCTGGCTATTTGGGAACTTGTGTAGATCAGGTTAACCTTTAACTCTGTTCTGCCTGCCTTTTCCTCATAGTGCTGGGATGAAAGACATGTGCAACCATACTCAGCCTCTCATCACTCTTACTGCTGTTTATTTTATTTATGTATGTATGTTTTTGCCTCTGTGTGTGTGTGTGTCCCATGTACATGCCTAGTATTCTCAAAGGCCAGAAGAGAGCATTGGTTCCCATGAACTACTACAGATAATTATAAAATGTCATATGGTTGATTAAAAACTAAACACGGGCCCACTTGAAGAACAGCAAGTGATCTTAACCACTAAGCATCTCCTGACCCCCAAACATTCTTAATATTCTTCTTTTTATGAAGTCCATAGAAAGGCATAGCTTTCATGCCTTCAGTGTCTACAGTATTTTCTACATAGGTGTAATATGGCTTAATTTTACATATACTATATGATGCTTATATTATATTAGGAAAAACGTAAATTCTGAAATTTTACTTTTATTGTAAGTTATAATTAGAGTTTGGAGAGGTGGAGATGGAACTCAAGCCTAGGACATCACCTCCGAGAGGGAATCCTTCTTTCCCTGAGCTAGGGGATCATGCCCATAATTTACTCCCCCCATATATTAATTGTATTATTGAGGGGTTTTATTTTATGTTTTGTTTTGTTTTATTTTGAGGCAAAATCTCATGATATGGTTTGACTGACCTGGAACTGGCTATATAGATCAAGCCGGCCTCAGACTCAGAGATCTCCCGGCTTCAACCTCAGAAGTCTAGGATTAAAAAGCATGCACAATCACGCATGGCCTACCCCCATATTGTAAAGATGACAAATATTGTATTCAAGTATTACATATTTTCATAAGTTACTAATAGACACTAAAAGGTGTATTTTATTATCATTAAATGATAATTAAAATAATTTCATTATGCACAGGTGTTTCTTAGAGAAACACATTAATCAGTCTGTATAAAAACAAAAGATGAATTAGGATAGATGACAGAGGTGCTGGTTAGTCAACAAAAGGATGGACTGGGTATTAGGACTATCTTGTACCTCACTGGTACAAATAGGCATAATTATGCTCTAATTGTATTTTGAGAGAAAAGTTTCCTTTTAACAGGAAGGGTGATGTGTAGGAGGAGCTAAGGTGGGAGGAGTACTGAGAGGAAGAAAAGGAGTAAGAAGAGGAGAAGAAGAAGGAGAGGAGAAGCTAGGTGATGAAAGAGAGATAGAGGGGGGAAACAGGGAAGCAGATGTTTATGTATCTCCACCAGTCAAAGATAGTTGATATATCTAGGTTGGGTAGTGGGTTACACCTCTGATTGAACAATACCAAACTTATAAAGCCTATGATTAACATTTCTTAAAAAAATGTATAAATGCAAAAAGGAAAAGGGGGCATGGGATAGGGGTTTTCTAAGGGGGGGGGAATGGGGAAACGGGATGGTATCTGAAGTGTAAATGAAAGATCTAATAATAAAAAAATAAAAAAAAAAAAAAAAAAACTAAAAAAAAAAAGAAAAAAAAAAATAAAAAAAAGAAAAAAAAAAAAAAAAAACAAAAGATGAGGGTCACCAAAAAAAAATAACATGGATTTTTTTTTTCTTTTTTTAAAATTACCTTCCTTGTTAGCCAAGAAATTTATTACCTGGAGGTCATTTTGAGGATTCCAATCAGAATCAAAAATTATGCATGTATCAGCTGCAGTAAGGTTGATGCCCAGACCACCAGCCCGGGTACACAGGAGGAAAACGAATCGATCTGAATCAGGTTTACTAAATCGATCTATGGCTGCTTGTCGAAGATTTCCTCTGACTCTACCATCAATCCGCTCATATAAATATCTATTTAAGTGAAAAGCAGGAAGTTTAAATGTTGAGTATAGTGAAAATGCAGATATAGTCTATCAAAGGCAAATCAGCTTCCCTGTACTGCACTACATCTGGTGTAAAGTTATAAAGCAACAGCATCATAAATATTTTCTACATTTGAAATTCATGGTAACATAAAGATACAAATGTCTGCATTACCAGATGCACATATTTTACATTGCTAAAATCCCATTTTGGAACCTAGGGATTGTAGCTCAAGGATAGAACACTTGCACCCTGATTTGTGTGACAGAACACTCTCACACTGATTTGATTTACACTGCTGCAAAAACAAACATAATGAAACACCACTCACAATACCTAGGCTGCCGATGTCACTCAATGATAACTTTGACAGGACTACTCAAGAAGCTGTGAGTGTCCCCCATGAAATCCTTTCAATTACTATAGGAGTGTCTGCGGAGGAAGAGCTGGAATGTTGTACAAGTCTCTGTAGTCCTTATACAAAGCAACAATTTAAAATGTCTTTTATTCTTTTCCATTTACCATTCAACTTTTTTGTTTGCTTTTACTTTTTCAGACAGGGTTTTCTCTGTTTGACTCTGGATGTTCTGAAACCAGGCTGGTCTTGCACTCAGAGATCTTCCTGCCTCTGCTGGCCAAGTGCTGGGATTAAAGGCGTGCTCCACAACTGCCTGGCCAACATTCAACTTTTTAATTGCAAGTCATATGCATATCATTTCAGAGGCTGTCACAGAGGCTTAAATGGTATTTATTTTGTATACTTTCTTTCTACATATTTTCTAGGGTTTTAGTATAAAACAGACTACAACTTCTAATGTTGCTCATAATGTAAAAATAACCCATAAAAAAAAAAAAAACAAACCCTGAGGATTTTCCATAAAATTCACCATTTGAAAACTGTTTGCACAGATTTATCGCTTTCAGTATTTTATACAAGGCAATCAAGAAAATGGAGAGATGCCTCCCTCCCCATGCCCCGCCTCCCACTCCCATCCTGCCCCCAGTTGAGAGGTATGGCTGCTCTTTGATTCCAGCACCCCTCCCCCATCAAGTGGCTCACAAGTGCCTCTAATCCCAGGGCCAGGCTATGACCCCCTCTGACCTGCTTGGGTGCCTGCACACATGTGATGCACATAAACGCATACTGACACACATGGATATGCATGAATAATAAATAAATATTAAAAAGAAAATGTAAGAATTTTTAAAGGCAATATCGTGATTTAATAATCTTATGTGGTATAAACTTGAGAGCAATACACATTTTAGTATGAGTTCATTTAAGTGCAAATACTGCCCAGAAATGCAAGACCTCAAGCTCAAACCACAGTACTCCAAAGGAGAAAACAAAGTCAGAATGGAACCTGAGGTTTTTTTGTTTTTTGTTTTTCAGGTGGGAAAGTGCTAGGTATGCACACAGGAGGGACCTGAGTTTCAAACCCCAGGATCTGTGTACAAGTGATGTCTGGGAATAGTGCCATGTGCCTGTGGTCAGGGCTGGGAGGGGGAGATCAGAGGACGGTTAGGGCTAATAAGCCAGGCATTCTAGACATCAGTGAAGTACCCCACTCCTCGACACACACAGATACACACACAGACACACACACACACATCACATCACATACATAATACACACACTACACAAAGTAACTAGCAATAACAATGAACTACATAATCATATAATATCAACTAACATGAGGTAAAGTGATCAAAATCTTTCATATTAGAATCAACAGTGGAAGCCAGGTGGTGGTAGCACATGCCATGAATCCTAGCCCTCCAGAGGCAGGCAGATCTCTCAGGCCAGCCTGGTCTACAGAGTAAATTCCAGGACAGCCAGGGCAACACAGAAACCTTGTCTCAAAACAAATAATTAAACAAAAATGAAGAACAAAAACAAATAAACAAAATCAACAGCTGAAATTTCTGGTTTCCTTTCATAATACACTGATATGAAATTGAATTCTCATAAAATATCTTATATATGCTATATTTGTTTATATAAATACTGATTAAGTTAAATCCAATGCTTACATTGTCATGAATCAAAACCCGAAACAGAATAACAAATCCATATTAAGCAAACCAGAAAAGATTAAAGTATAGGCAAGTTCTAATTATTTCAATGAAATAAAAACATTACCCCAAAGTTTATGAACTAGGTAAACCACATATGCTTCTGTACCTTTTATGGATAAGATAGTCTTCCAAGATGTCAAGGCAGCGGACCATCTGAGAGAAGATAAGCACTTTATGGCCACCGGCTTTCATTTTGGGAAGTAACTTATCAATGAGGACCAGTTTGCCAGCAGATTGGATCATTGCTTGCAGATGAAAATCAGAGGCAGATGGATTGTATGTATCTCTAAATTCTCCAAGTATTTTCTCCTCAGCACCTGTACGAGAAGGAAGCCATGAAAAAAAACAATAAAAACTGACCAGCAGTTTCCAGCTGCTGTAGGTTAAATCAGAACTGGGACACTTCTGGACTTGGGTAATGTACAACTTTCCAGTGGTAACTGCTTTGCTTTTATTAGAATTATTTAAGTTTGTACCTAACCATCCACTAACACGACACTGTTAATTTCATGAAGATATAGATAATGTCTTAAGCATCTTTTTAAGTGTTTATATTGATTTTTGTTTGCTAATGAGTGCTTCTAGGAAGGAATAACAAAACTACAGGTCTGCTGGGCACAGCAGCTCATGGAGAGCTGAAGCACGGTGATTGCTGGGAGTACTAGGAGAGACCTTACCATGTCCTCCTATTTGACTCCAAATCAACCCAAAGCCGGACAAAAGAAACAAGAAAACCCCACAAAACCAAAATTAAAGAAAACAAATTGCAGCTCCAAAGCTAAGAAATGAATACATATACCTTTAAACATGCATGATTCTTAAACAAATGGTTAATAGTTTTAAAAAAATCTTAATTTTGGGTACAACCAAAGGATGATTATAATTGATCTGGATGTGAATGTTAGCCACTAAAATAATAAGAAAATATCAAAAAGAAAGCCCTGTAAGGTCCTTGTTACACTTCTTTCCGAGATTCTAGACAAGAATCAAGGAGCTTTCTGTGTTCTTTCCCCAGCCTTTCTAGCCCAGCAGTATAAGGACTCCACAACGTTGTCAGTCATCTAGGATAAGTGAACAACTTCAAACATGTACAAAGGGGACTCTGGAGGAGAACCCAACAAGACTGTACAAAGCATCATTATTAGGACAAACTCTGAAACACTAACTAGAGTATATAGACTGGAAAGAAACCAGGAAAACATTGTAAATGCAGACACTTAAAAGATATGTTTGTCTGATCTGAGTGAGGATTCTCCACTACAGAGTGAACTCTTGACCTAGTGACTTGGTGTGCTCAAACTGGACAGTCACATTGCCTCTGACGCTGAGGTGCTTGGAAGCCCTCAGAGCAGAGTAAGGAAGTAGTAAACCGGGAGCTGCAAACAGGGGAGCTTTGCTTCTTGTTGATTCCTGTTGGGAAGGAAGATGTCTGTTGTGACCCCTTTTAGCTACCTTTGATAAGATACGGATGGTTGCAGCATTTCCTGAGCTCCATCATGGTATTGACCAAGTTAGGTACATTTGTTTGTCCAGCTCCTTTGGATAAAAATGAGAAGTTCTTCTCTAAAATAGCCCTATAGTATTTCTTTTGAATGTTGGTAAGCTCTACTTCAATAATAGTCTCTTCCTTGGGTGCCAATTTCTTCTCCACATCTTCTTTTAATCGTCTCAGCATCATTGGTTTAAGGATAGCCTGAAGTTTCTGCACCTGAATAAGCATGAGAGAAATATCACATATGTGTCCAATTATCATAGACAGTACAATAAAAGATTTGTATTTATTTACAAAAAACAATAGAGCACCTGTTCCTCTGTTTTCAGATCTCCAAACTCTTGCATGAATGTTGATTCAGACGGAAACCTTAAGGGTTCAAGAAAGTGAAGAAGGCTGAACAGTTCCTCGACTGTATTTTGGAGAGGAGTGCCAGTCAAGAGCACCTTGTGTTCCTACAGAAAACAAAAATGACTAAGTATACGCCTTGGGATTAAAATGAAATGGAAGCTGACATAGGTTATCCCACATTGACTGCAATATAAGCAAGTAGTTTCTGACCCTACTAGTCACAAGTTGATTCAAATATAACAATATTCCCATGATATTCAGCAATGTATTATTCAGTAAATTCATAAAACTTTGATCCATCTTGCAACTTACCACTGTCTATCTTCTTGTTATTGTTATTATTTTATCTATTTGTGGTTGTAAAAGTTCTAAACGTTTGAAGAAGCATATTTTAGGTGTTTCAAAACTAAAACGGTTATCTGTCCCTTTGAACTCAATTGTCAGTGTGGAAACTTGTGAATCAAAGGAAGTTCATTTTTGAAATCTAGATATTGATATTCAGTTCTTCACAGAAAAGCAAGCAGTTGAGTCACTGAGGTTCTGTAATCCAAATAAGCAAATGGCTGACTGGAATATACTTCTGATTATAGAACCCCATCAAAATTTAAGAGCAAACAAGAATTGTTTTAATAGCATACTAAAATGTGATTTGATTATAAGCCAACATATATTTTTATACCTCCATATGTCTATATCTAAATAATATCTATATATCTGATAAGTGTTGGTCTCAAAAAACAGACAAATAAATGTAAAACTGAAGTGAGGAGTTGAACTGGGGTCCACATACATAAGAAAAAGAAGACTCTAATTTTTATTGGGTGTCATTATGCTGATTTGCTCTAGTATTGATGCACTGATTATGGGAAAGTAATTTAAAAATGTTACAAACATTTGCATTTGAAGAAGCAAACATGCCAACAGTAATATGATCTTAAGAACCTCTAGTATTAATTACAGCAAACACCATGAACATGTAGAGTTGGGTTTTTAGGTTGGTGAGATGGCTCAGGGAGTGAAGGTGTTTGAAGCCTAGCTGGATGGCCTGAGTTCGATCCCTAGAAACCACATGATGGGAGGAGAGAACTAACTCATCCAGGGTTGTCCTCTGATTCTACATGTGTGTCATGGAGGCTCAATTTTCTATCATAAATGACATGAGAAGTTTGGTGAAATGGCTTCCTTCTGAATTATTTCCTTTATTTTTTGATATAAAGTAATAATTACACCATTTCCCCACTCCTTTTCCTCTCCCCAAACCCTCCTATGCCCCTCCATGCTCCTCTTCAAATCCATGGCTGATTTTTTCATGATACAACTTGCTTGTTCTATATAACACTATTTGCGTGCATGTTTTCTGGGTTGACCACTTGGTACAGGAGAACCAATTGCTGTGCTGTTCCTGTGGAAGACATTTCTCCCACCCGCACCACTCTTTAGTTGCCTGGAATTATTTGTGTACGGTTGAGGCCTAGGGTCCTTCCCCATCCACTTTAACATGGATAGTGTTCTTGTTCAGCTCCTGTTTAGGCAGTCATGTTGGTATGGCTGTTCGAGTATAGCTTCTGATACTCCTAGGAGATACAATCTTACGGCAAATGCCCTGTTCCTCTGCCTCTTACAATTTTTCCAACCCCTCTTCCACACTACTCTCTGAGCCTCGGATTCAGGAGTTCTATTGTGATGTCTGTTGGGGCTCCACAACTCTGCATTTTGATTGGTTGTGGCTTTCTGTAATGGTCTCCATCTGTTGAAAAAGAGATGTTTCCTTGATGTAGCAAGAGAAATGGCTTTTTATATAGGAATTTAAGGTTTGAAATTCTGTGGCCTTATTTTCTTTTCAATGGTTCATATCTACAGGTTTCTTCTTTTGATTTTTATTTCTTGAGTGTGGATGTTTTGCCTGAATGTATGTGTACCACATGCAGGTCTAGTACTACAGAGGCTGTAAGAGGAGGTAGGATGCCCCAGAACTGGAGCTGGTGATGGCTGTGAGCCTGTGTAGACACTGTTGACTGAACAGGCTCCTCAGCAGCAAGTGCTTTTAACTGTTGAACCTTCTCTTCAGGCCCTCTTCTTTTAATTTTATAAATAATTAAATCTGATCTTAGAAAGTGGCATAGTTTCATAACAGATGCTAATTAAGGCCAAATAAGCAAAATATCTCAGTTAGCAAAATAGTATTTAAAAATACCAGTTCTAAAAAATGTAAAATAATGGTTTTGCATTAGTTTTGAGTCTCCACGTCCTTTACTACCTAGTTAGGAAACTAAGTCAAAATGGTACTTTAAGTTACTTACCAGATTCATAAGTTTCAAACCCTCCAGGAGTTTACAGTTTTTATTTTTTAACCTGTGTGCTTCATCAATAATCACGCATCGCCATTCAATTGCATTAAGTTCTCCACAGCCCCCAAGAATCATTTCAAAGGTAGTGATGATGGCTTGGAATCGGTATGCTCCTCGAATGATGCGCCCCTAGAAGTTACCACACACAATACGCAGGAAGAATATCTTCAGTTTACTTTTTCTTATGGCATAAAAGTAGAATGTGTTATAAGCCATTTTCATTGATGTTTTTACATACACAGACACTTATAAAGTTTCATTATTAGAAATACATTAGATAGCTGTTCAATAACACTGCCAAAAAAAATCATCCCTACCAGGCTGGAAGGAGAGCTTGGTTGGTAAAGGGCCTTTTCTGTAAGCTTCAGAAAGAACCTCAGTTCAGTTCCTAACACCTACATAAAAAGCCTGCTCAGTGTGGTTTCACCAGGCAGGTGGAGTCAGAAGGAGGCCTGGGGAGACCAAGCAGTCTAACTTAAGGGAGGTCCAGGACAAAGACAGACCTTATCTTCAAAGGTGAATGGAGTTCTTGAGGATTAAACCCAAGGAAGCTCTCTCTCACACACACACACGCACATGCTGACACACACATATGCACACACAGACACACACACGTGTACACACACACATGGACACACATGGCATTACTATACATGTGTATTATTTAAACACAAGTAAGTATATCCTAATAAAATGTCTCAAGAAAAGAATTGAGGCTGGGTGTGGTGGCAGACATCTTTAACCCCAACATCAAAAAGATAGAAGCAGGCAGATCTCTGTGGGTTAGAAGCCATACTAGTCTGCATAATGAGTTTCAGACCATGCAGGGCTGCATAGTAAGACTGTTTCAGGGGTAAAAGGGGGCGAGGGGTGAATAAGTCAATTTTAAATATGATTATTATAAAATCTGGCCAAGGAGATTTTAGTACTAATGTTTAGTATTTGTATTTATGAATGTACATTTACAAAGGCAAACAAATAATGAGTATCATAATAGCCGTGTAAATAATTTATTCAGAGAATAGTTATTGCATACCTATGTACTGGTTTTGTTCTAGTTGCTGGAGATATAAAGGGAGGTAAAACAAAGTAAAGTGCTATCCAAGTGGCACCTAGATGCTCGTGCTCCTACTATAGGACCGCTGCTCTAGAGCGCTGGCTTCAACAACTGGATTGGGGAGCTGGTTCACTGTGGTTCATTAATATTAGGGAGCTAATGATTGTTGTCCTGTTAATGTTAAGGCTGAGATAACTGGAGATGTAACTAGGCATTTTACAGGACTCTGAAATTTAGGAAAGAGTTTAGAGTTGCTATGGTTTGGGGGAGTTTCTGTCAGCATGTAAGTGATTTAATGTTATGCTTATGAATGAAAAAGGATGAGGAGACTGGACAGCTACACTGAAGTTTAGAGGAAGGGGTGAGATAAAGTAGTTTAAGGAGCTAGTAACCCTAAATGCAAGTGAGACACAAACTCTTAGGTATTGAAGGACAGAAGGAAAGGTTGAGAAGAACTGTGTCTTTGGATGGCTTATAGATGACCTCCTATTGTCTTCACACTGTGCACTGAG
The DNA here is from genome assembly GCF_011762505.2 of Arvicanthis niloticus. Taxonomy (NCBI): domain Eukaryota; kingdom Metazoa; phylum Chordata; class Mammalia; order Rodentia; family Muridae; genus Arvicanthis; species Arvicanthis niloticus. The sequence continues at coordinate 18,385,826 of NC_047675.1, read as the reverse complement.
CTAGACAGCAGCTCTACAGTGATATCTACAGTAGTACGATACCACTACCATGGGGACACAGGACAAACTCATGGCATGTCAAGGCTTTGTAAACAGGATTTTTATTATAACAAGGGCTCTTGGGTCTGAGTAATACTAGTTTTGCTCTGCTCTTTTACTGTGATCCACATAAATTTCGTTATGACCCATTTCACTCAAGTACAAAGTTAATTCAATAAAAACTATTTTACAAGGTTGAGATTATAAAGAATAAGAAAAAGAATATATGTAAATTGTTTAAAAGTAATTAGTTGTGGCTATTATTTCTTTATGGTACTTTTTCCTGAGTTAAAAAAAATCAGCAAGGTTTGCTACTACTATAATTCTTAAGCTATTTAATAACTTGAAAACACAGAAGGAAATATCCAACTAACTGATTAAAATACATTTGTAAGACTTAACTTTAAAAGTTGTATCTATATTTACTTTATAGTACAGATGTATTTTGTTCATTTTGAGTCACTTTGAAATTCAATATCTCTAGCTAAGATGTTAGAAACTTTAACATTACTCATAAAATATAATATTATATATATATATATCATTCAGTTTATTATGTATAGAGAATCTTTTGGCTTCAGACTATCATTTATACTAAACTATAATATTTACATTGAAGTTACAGCTTAGATAAAAACCTCTTAAGGTCCCATAATTTTAGTTGAGTTTTCTATTAGAAGCAAATTCTGACTCTCAGTATGAGAGCACATGGTGGTAATCCCAGTACTTGCATGCTAAAATGGGAAGATTCCCATGAGTTTAAGGACAGCCTGGGCTATACAATGAGACTTCTATCTTTAAAAAAAAAAAAGTTACCTAATTATTTTTATGATACCATAGGGCTTTATAATTCTTCAAATGTTTGAAAAGGAGCAATATACTATGTGAGGGAATCACACTAGAATCCAAGATGCCATATGACTGTAAAAGTGCAGAGGTGGTAGTTTTCTGTATGGCAGAGAACTGGATGGTGGTGCATATGTTCAATTTCCTACACAGGCAATATTGTCAACGTTGGAAACAGAAGGGAAAGTGATGTTATACAAACACACACTGCTGCACGCTAATTCTCAGCAGGAAATAACAGAAAATCAGTCACAGTTGGAAACAAGAACACAAGGCCACACCCACTGTCCTGCCAAGGCCACGCCCACTGTCCTGCTTTGAGTTCTACTGTCAGCATATGGCCACATTGCACACTGATTTTTTTTTTTTAAAGAACAAAACAATAAATGAAAGAAAGGAAATTTAGGAGATACTGAGGTAGCCAACCAGACAATAAACCTGTTTAACAGTATAATGCTGTCTGGATTGTGTGATTGTGTTTACTGATTTTGCTTTTATTTCTGAATAAAGTTTTTTTTTTTTTTTTTTTTTTTTTTTTTTTTTTTTTTTTTTTAAATCAGAAAGATCATATTAACATTCAAGACCACAACTTGGTTTCTTCTCTCTGGTCTTTCTCTCTCTCTGCCTCTGTATCTCTTATGAAATCATGAGGTAATCATGCTATGCAGGGGCTTTACTGTGGATCTACTGCTGCCAGCCCACAAACCAAATAAAAAACCAAACAACACTAAAATCAAAATACACTGAACATGAAAGAGAGCCTTTGGCTCACTTCAGTATGCATTTACTGTCATCCTCGTTACTGGAGAGTCAGTGATGAAAGCAGACAGCAGGAACAATACGTTGCAAAGACAGTTATATCAGGAAATAATGGATATTTAAGAGGAGTTAAAAAATAAAAAGAAATTATTTTAGTTAGGAAAATATAGACTATATTCAACTTATGTGTTTTTGTAAATCAATATTCTGTGCTATAGTAAACTAGAACTATTAAACTGGCTCTAGTAACTGCATTTTAGCTACTAAATCTTATCACAATATAAATACAGATGAGGTTCAAGTAAGTAATTAAAATCTGTAACAAAATTACAGATCATTGACATGGAATGCAATCACATTCAGTCATATTCTTTTAAGAAAGGAAACAAAATCAGTAACTGCACACCTGAGAATCCCTGAAGTACATCTCATATTGCTGTATCATCTGTCTGCTAATCAGGCTCCCGTGATAAACAACAACATTAATATCAGTCCATGTACGGAATTCTCTTTCCCAGTTTGCAATGGTGGAAAGCGGTGCGATAATCAGGAAAGGCCCTCTTATACCAGTCAGGAGGATCTCGTAGAGGAATGTAATCGACTGAATGGTTTTGCCAAGGCCCATTTCATCTGCTAAAATGCAGTTTCGTCTGAAATAAATAAATATATTATCCATGCATACACACATCGGGCTTTTCAGAATACTATTGTTTTAAAAGATAAATATACATAAATAAACAAAGATCCAATGAAAATACTTGCATTTATAAAAATATAAAAAGTAGCTGAAATGCAGAGTAAACTCAAATTATAATTTTACTATAATCTGTTAAAGAAACACTTTTTAGATTTTTATAGCTTCAAACGAAGATACCATCCAGTAAGTGTCTGATTTGAAGAATGAAAAGGCAAGAGTAAGGAATGTCAAATATTCAGGAAGCATTTATTAAATATCTTCCATTTTCTCAGGACAGTAAGAGAAGATAGAATACAGAAGAAACAGAGCGTGCTCTCTGCCTTCCAGGGGCATGTGTCTATTAGAGAAGCAGACATGCAAACACATAAGTAGTCCTGCAATGTGCCACTGTAGAAGAACTTATTTCTGGCATTCACCTGTGGTTTTGTTTTAGAAGACCCTACAGAACTTGAAGAGCAAACAGAAAACCTAATTACCAGATAACTAGGCCTTCGCGCGATACATTCTGATCCAGTGTGTATGGAATAAGATCTAAGGAGTCGCATTTTTTAAAAATAAATTCCACAGATGATTTTGCTATGTGGCTAGTGAAGAGCAAACAGAGTAAATGTTTTTATGGAAGACCAGGAGAATACAACAATAAATAATAAACTGGCTAGAACAAAGGAGAAGGCTTCAGGGCAGTTGATTTGTCAACTGAAAATGTTAAGACTTTTTTCAAAGGGCAAAGAAAAGGATCAAAGTAACACATACGAACTAGGGAACCAAAAGGAAAGGAGAAGGGAAGAAAGATCAGTAGAAGAGTCAGAGATTAGACATCATTCTATTACACAAAGTCAGGCGCTAAAAATCTTATAAAAATACAACAAGATTAGCTCAACATTGTAAGTTTTACTTCACTGCTACAAAAGGTAGAAACTAAAGAGTGAGAAAGGAGAAGTTTGGCACTAACTGGAAAGGTGGTATCGCAGTACAGGGAAGACAGGTCGGGCACAGGCACTAATGTTGTTAAGAAAGTAGGACATGCCAGAGTTACGATGACTTGCCCTGGTCACCAACTACATGGATGGGGTAACAGCCAGACTTTAGTGTGTTGTTAGCCATGTGGGAAATATTGGAAAGAACAAATTTGATATGTTGAAAACAGAAAGTAAGATTAGTTTTAAATCTATGATGTACCTGAGAAACTTTGAATCAGATACTAAGGCAGCTAAAGACAAAAATAAATATAGAACCATAATTCAAGGCCTTAAGAATAAAGTTATAGAGTCATAAAAAATATTGGCTAATTTAAATGGAGAGTGAACAGGTTGCTGGAATGGCTGAGAAAAAATACGGAATCTAATAAATGAATTAAAGATAAAATCTAGGGAAAGAGGAAAAAAAGAAACAGCTAAAATATAGAAGAGAAAGAGCCAGCAAACAGTTGAAAGTCATAATTACAGAGAGGCTAAAGATTTTGGAGAGAGTCACACTGAAGAAGGTGTTGAGAATAAGAATGGAAAATTTAAAGGAAGAAATAGCAATTTGTATATATTCACTGCAGGAGAGATGAATTTAATTCTAAGAATATTTCATTAAGGCTAAGAATATTCCACTAACTGGGAATAAGAAATTCAGAAAAGCAACAGAAACAAAGCCCAAAGCTGGATACAGAGCTGCATGCCTGTAATCCTGATGAGACTAACACAAAGGGACGGCCATGAGTTTGCGGCTAGCCTGGTCTACACAGTGAGTTCTATACCAAGATAGGCTAGAGGGTGAACATATAACAGAAATCTAGACTGTGACAGAATGCAAAGAAAACAGGGATCAGGGTGAATGGGAGCTCAAGTTTTGCAGAGAAGTTACAAAGGGACTTGAGGAAGTTAGAAGGAAAAGCAGAGTCAAAAGACTTACACTTTTCTATTTCACTTTTATGAGTTAAATACCGAAATTGTTCATAGATTTAGACAAAGGAGTCTTCCAGCATGGCCTGAAGGTATAAAAGAGGAGAGCTGACCCAAGGCTGGACACAAGACTGTCTGTAGAGTTGAGGCAGCATGATTTGATCGTGGGTGTGACATGAGGTTAGTGCTATGAATCTGGAGAAGTACTAGGAGGACCAGGCACGAAGGCCGGCAAGCATTTGAGAATGCGAAGCCTACTGTCTCTGATTTCTTTGTGAAGCAATCATACAGAGAGACCTGGACAGAGTTATCTAAGGGGTGAGAGGAAAATGAAGAAAATGTAAACCAGGTAATAAAAAAAATGCAAAGGGCACTATTAAGAGAAGACAATTTCTAAAGTGCATTGTTCTTTTACCTGGAAGATTCCCTTGAAGGAATTAATGATTAATATTTATAAAGCATAAGTCAGAGAACACGGCATGGCTAGCAGGCCATTCTCACTCCTCCTAATTAAGCCTCATAACTCAGCATAACTAAGTATGGCAACTCAGAGGAAGAATATGAGAATTAAAACAGGAAAAAAATGGATTTTTCAAAACAAGTACCACTAAATTCCCGCTATCATGTCTAGGATTAACATTTCACTTGTAGATATTACTGTACTTACACTTCATTCTCATTTATGATACCACCTTTTAACTCCTGTGAAATTATCTTTTTACCTCAATAAATTACCTCAATAAATATGTTGTATAAAGTATGTTGAACAACTTAGAAAATGAACAATAGCCAAGGGAAACTATTGTTATATTCCCATAATTTTATGTTCAATTATCTGCTTACAGTCTATGTCATTTGAAATTTACATTAAATATCAACACTAATTTCTACAGGTGTTAACATACAGCTCAACAGATACAATTCTCGAAATAAATTGCCTGTTGAAAAGCTAAAACACAGTGAGTATTTTGAGACTATAAGAAAGTTATTTCAAATTTAACTATTAATAACAAACATGTTAGTGATAGATACTTATAGGAAACAAAGGTTAAACTGGCATTCAAAATTGTAATTCACATTATTTTCCTGAGGTATCATCGTTTTAAATAATAAAGACTTCCTGGCACTAACTGTATAGCAATGTAAGTACCAATTCTGATTAGCATCTTTTGGCATACAGTAAAACCTTTTCTTATGATATACGACATACCTATTATACCAATTGAACAAGAGCCAGTTGAGTCCTTCTAGTTGATATTCCCTGAGTTGATTGCCATTTTTATAATCCCTGGATTGATCTATTTTCTTCCAAATATTAGAGGGAGGACGATCCTTTGTGAACAAAAAATAAAATAAATGATGCATATCTTTCATACAACTTGCTCATGCCAAGCAACCTTGCTTCTAAAAGAACCTTGAAGCCAAAGCATACAGTACCTGATGAAATTTTACCTAATATTTAAAAACCAAGTTAATTCTGCTTAAACGCCCCCAGAGAATGTTAACAGCAAGGCTCACAATGCCACTCATTCTGTGAAGCCCTGATGCTAAAATCAGGTGCTATGAATGAACAGGAACCACACTCTGATATTCTTCATGAAAAGGTTATTTAAATTTTCTTTTCTTAACAGAATTTTCACTACATGGACAAAGTTTAAAAAGGGATACATTGTAAGTCAGGCTTTTACAAGGAATAGCCACGCAGTCTTAAAGTTTTAAATAAAACCGATTAAGAAAACAAAAGGAAATAAAGAGAATTTTAATAGGGATAGAAAAAGGCACCTGAAAGAAAGCAAATGTTCTTTTGTTACAAAAACTATTATCAACACTGTATTGTAGTATCATCAAGCAAGGAAAAGAAAAATGCCATCCAGATGGAAATCACAGAATGCTGACCAGCTGGCCTCTAGACAGTTCTGTGAGTGCTTCTGAGGCCTAGGAAGTCGGGCAAGGGCTCCCTCACAAGGCTGCACTGCCAAGCTGTGCCCGTGGTACCTCAGCTACTGTGTGTGAGCAGAGTGGGGAAGAATGCAGACTGCAGCAGATAGTGTGTAGGGCTCCTTCGTAGGATTATACTTTCACAAGAAAAGCAGTGTGAGCAATATTCCAGCCTTAGCTCCACTATTTAAATACAGAAATAGCACAGTTAATCCAATTCATCCATACAATAAAAACATCTTAAGTTCTTCAGAGGATATAAAGCTGGTATGGAAACAGATAATTGTATACTTATGAGTAATAACTGGCTTAGAGAAAAATAGGCTTGATTTGAATTTTTCATTTAATAGAGAATGAGGAATGTTAGAGATGAAATTGAGAGTAAAATTTATATGAATGATCTAAAAGAGATAACAGGAGACAAATTCAGAGACAGTTGTTTTATTTTGTTTTGTTTTTCAATACGGGTTTCTCTGTGTGGCTGTGGTTGTGTCCCTGAATTCAGAGACCTACTTGCCTCTGCCTCCCAAATGCTGAGACTAAACGTGCTGCCACCACCACCCAGCCATGGAATTGTTAACTGGAACATCTTAGTGAGAATGGAATTTGTAAAAAGATACTTAATGAATTCTTAAGTGTACATTTGTTCAAATAAATTACATTTCTAATCTCTCAAAAACTATGCAAGGACTTAATATTTAGTGAAGCATTATATATAATAGAAAAAATAGGACTACGTGTTAATAGAGAAAAACTAAATTAGTTACACGGGATATTACGTAGCAATTTAAAAGAATACTGTATCAATTGTACACCAAAGACTATATTAACTTAAAGTTAGGGCTGTAGATCTAAGAAATAAGTGTGGGCTTAGATATAAAAAGCCTTGGTTGTAAATCCATATATGCCACAAACACAAAGACTGAAGATAACCTTAAATCAGCTAAATACACAGTACTAAGATCTTAAGAGCTGTCTACAAAGGGCTCTCACCAAGTGTCTTGTGTCAGGCCTTGAAGCTTGCAGTTGTTCAAACTCTTCAATTTTTGCAAGATCTACATCTTCTTTTAATTCCCAGGTGCTATCTTCATATGGCAGTGAGCACCACTTTACCAAGTAGTAAATAACAGACTAAAAAAGAAATTGTTTTTCATTTTGCCACTTGGAAAGAAGTAAATAGTTTAATTAGAAAATGTTTCTAAATAACTTAAAAATGAAAACAAATGAACCATTTTTTAAAAAGGTTTTATGTGTGTGTTTGGGTGCCTCCATGGAGATATGTGTACCATGTGCATGCCAGGTGCCTCCAGGTGTCAGAAGAGGTCAGATGCTTTGACACTGGAGCTAGGCACAAGTGAGGCACCACATGTGTGCTGGGAACTGAGCCCAGCCTTCTAAAATAAGGCTTAGGCCTTAGATTTTGTTTTTGTTTTGTTTTTTTAACAAGTATACTAGGTTTGAATATTTAGAAATTTTAAGGTACTTCTTAGAATAAAATTATATTTACTCCCTATAACTTGAGCTACAGGTTAGTGGGCTGCTGGGTAGGTTCTGGGAACTGAACCTAGGTCCACTGAAAGAGCAGCTAGTGCTCTTACCTACCAGCCTTGCCCATTTCTCCCCCATTTATATTTATTTTAATGTACATTTTTGTCTGCAGGAATGTCTGTGTACGATGTGTGTGCCCTTGGCAGGCAGAAGAAAGTGTTCAATCCCCTGAGCCTGGAGTTACAAACAGTGGGAGACACAACTGCCAAGTGGATGCTGGGAATTGAATTCCATCCCCTTAGAGACTGTTTTTACTAAGTAATTACCTCACCAGTATCCTTATCTTCACAAAAAGAAACTTCCAGTATTCTGTCTACTTCAACATAGTCCGGGTTAAAGGGTTCTTCCTCCATCTAAAATCAACAAGCAAATTTCATGGTAAATTAGCTTACAAAAAAAAATGGAAAGACATAAATATAAGCAAATACATCAGTTTAACTGCAATTACATTTATAATACACAAAATTCTTCCAATTTAATTTTCAAAAGCTATAAAGTATATTATGAACCACCCACTGTGTTGTAAGTAATTTAAGAAAACTAATAGGACTTAAAATACTGTATTCCTGATATGTAACTTACTCTAGCAGATAAGTTTAAAGCTCTAAACACAGCCTGGGCATCTTTCCTTTGCAACTCTGTATGGTAGTAAGACATGAAGACCACTGACTCCACATGCTGTCTCCCATGGCAAATGTCATCACCTTTATCATACTCTTTACCTTCAGGCATGGTCTTGTCTTAATATGCACTTATCTAGCTGAACACTAACTATCTATGTGGCTACTTCATACTCAGATGGACTTGTTTTCTCTACCGCCTGTGAGTGTCCTATCTTCTCTAATTGGATAAATGAAAACACCTCTCTCTCTGCTCCACACTCAGTTACCAAAACAGAAGTGATGTGAGATTTCTTTTCCTTCCTTCACCCTGTGATAGCTAATAAATCAGCAATTTGGAGCCAGGTATCCTTTGCGGGTGGGGAAAAGTAGAAGGATCTCTGAGTTCAAGGCCAGCTTGGTCCCACTAGAGAGTTCCAGGACAGCCAGGACTACACAGAAAAACTCGTCTCAAAAAAACAAAATAGGGGGCTGGAGAGATGGATCAGTGGTTAAGGGCACTGCCTGTTCTTTCAGAGGAATAGGTTCAATTCCCAGCAAACACATGACTGCTCACAACTGTCTGTAACTCTAGTTCCAGGAGATCTAGTACCCTCACACACACATACAGGCAAAACACCAATGCTATAAAATAAATAAATAAATAAATAATAAAAATCGATCAATCAATAAATCAGCAATTTGTACATTCTGGTGAGATTGCATCTGGGTGTGTGCACACGTGTACATGCATAACATACAAAACTGGTTTTTTATTATATTGCCCAAACTGAGTTCAAACTCATGATCTTCTTAAAATATTTGTATTACTGTTCCGTGCCAATGTGTTGGGTTTGTATGAGTTCTGTGTATGTGGTGCCAGAGATCAAACTCAGGCCTTTGACACGCAGTACACACACTCTACCACTGAGCTGTATGCATTTCCCTCAGTCTCTCCTTTTGCTTTTTATTTTTGTATTTTTTTATTTTCAGAGACAGGGTTTCCTTGTCTAGTCCTGGTTGTCCTGGAACTTTCTCTGTAGACCAAGTTGGCCTCAAACTCAGAGATCCCCCTGCCTCTGCCTTCTGAATGCTAGGGACTAAAGGTGTGTGCCTTCATCATGTAGGTGTAGTCTCTCCTTTAAAAGGAGATTCATATTGAGACCTTCTTTCTCATCATCATGGTGCCACTTATGTGAGTCCTTTAAATTTTTATTGACTTTTCTTTGTACATCTGGGTCTTTTGCCTGCATATATTTGTTGTATGTATATGCACTGTGAGCATGCCTGCTGCCTGCAGGTACAGAGGAGGGGTCAGATCCCAGAATCTTGAGCTAAGGATAGTTGTGAAATCATGTAGGTTCCAGAACAAACCTGGATCTTCTGCAACAAGGAGTGTTCTTAATGGGTGAGCCATCTCTCTAGCCCCAGAGGTGGGATGAATGATTGCCACAATCTCTTCGAAGGAGTCCCTGAGCTACTGCCTTCATTTCTTAAAATAGTGGTTTTTATTGTCCCCAATGTACATAATCTTTTTCAAGGACAAATTTCATAGATTGCCCCCTTGCTTGAAACCCTTCACCTATTCCTCCTATTTGTGGATGAGGCCCACACTCGTTTGTGAGGAATGACAGGATTCTTCCTTTCCAGAAGCATCATTTCCTGAAGCGTAACACAACTTTAACCAGATTTCATGCTCCAGCGCACCACACAGGATGTTCTGAGAACCTGGAGCACTCCACATTTTGTCAGAGCTTATGATTTTACCCCCAGCTTCTCTCTGCTGACTAGACTGCTGCTCTCTTTCACCTGCTTGAGCAATTCCTACACATCTTTGAAAGCCCGTTCTCCACAGCCAGCTTAGCTTTAATTGTCTCTCTGTGGTGTGCTGGATGCTATGACTTAATTTAACACCAAGCCCCTCTTGATATTGGATTTGCCTGATAACAACGTGCGTAACCCAACATTGATATTTTCAAAATGAAAAAGGAAGATGGTGATAACTATTTTTTGATGATGAATATATCCATTTGATATGATTCATGATGTTATATATAACTAAAAATCAAATTGTGGCCACAAAGTACATGCAATCTTTGTCAAATGTAGTATAATGATAAAAAGAATTTTCAGTGCTTAAAAGAAAAAAAAAATCACATGGTCTTCCTTATGATACACCTGAGTCAGGTGAGAAAAATCTATCTAGTGAAAACCACAATGATATTCAAGTAACTTATAAGGCAGGCAGGCAGTGGAATTTCTAACCTGAACCAGTCAGAGACTCTAGAGGAACAGGAAGAACTCCCAGCATCTGAAGTGTTACAAGTCCTCCGAGTAACCAACTGTTAGATAACTTTAATGATTGCAAGTAAGAGTGATATATCTGGGTGTGACGGCTAACACAAACTTCAGAACTCTCACATGGCTGCCGTGCCTGGTCTACAAGCAAGCACCAAGTCAGCCAGGGCTACATAGGACAAATCTGACAGGTACCAACTTTCCCCAGCGATCAAGCCACCTCCTGGCCAGATATAACATGGAACAAATAACTACCATACACAATGAATAAGATCCATGGAGAAGGAAGAGCAATCATTCCTATGTCATTTTTTTTTTTAGAAGTCAAGTTTGATGGCATGCTTTTGATCCTGGCACTCAGGAGGCAGGGCCAGCCACATCTATGAGTTCAAGGCCAACCTGGTCTACAAAGTGAGTTCCAGGACAGCCAGGGCTACACAGAGAAACTTTGACTTGAAAAAAACAAAAATAAAGATATGGGAAAAAATGTCTAAGATGGAAAAGCAAATCCAAATTAAAGGAAACATAACAACTAAAAGTAACATGCAGGATTGAACTCTGGAACATTCTGCTATAAAAATACTGGTACAATAATTTCTGAAATACAAATAAGGCCTATTGAAGAAATAACAATTGTACATATGTAAGAGACCAAGTAATGTGTCAGAAAAAATTTACATGTATGATAATAAAAAAGTTGAGACAATGGCTAGAGTTAAAATGAATAGGTAAATACAAAATAATCTAGTTAAAATGAATGTGAAAATTAGTTGTGATATTTTAATAACTACCTTATTCAAGGTAAAGTTTAAACTGAAACAAACTTTTAAAAATCGCAAAACTACAAGGTAGTGGCGCACGAAGGGGCAGGCAGGGTGACCACATCAAGTTCAAGGCTATCCTGATCTACTCAGGACCCGGTGAGTTATGGTGAGCTCCAGGCTAACCTGGGGCAACATAGTGAAACCTGACCAAAAATAAGTATATCAGAGACAGAAAAGAAACAGAGAGAAGGACATGAGGCCACCCGGTGAGGCCTAGAAGTGAACAAACCCTTTTCAGTGATGCTGTGCACTTACACCAAAGTTCATGACAAACATGGGATATGTTTCTTTCTCTAAAAACCATGCTTCCCACCGATTTGCTACTTCCATGACTTGGAGACACACTGAAAAATACCTTGTGATATTAACAGACCCACATTCCACTACAATCAACAAGACCCACGCTACTTTAACAACACAAGCACTAGTTGCCATTGACTTCTGTATCACCTTCAGTACTTCTGTGTTATCTTTTAGAAGACCGGCACTCAGCAGAGAGGAACGGCTAGCCTGGAACTGTTAATGGAGACCAGGCTGACCACAACCCACAGAGATCTATCTATCTGTCACTGCTTCCTAAGATTAAATACACGCACCACTATGGCTACCTATTAGAACTCTTATTTCCGGAGTTGTCGAGGTAATTAGGAAAGAGAAAAATAGTGTATGATTTTATAAATTATAGGTTCTTATCGCCTTTTTCTTTTGAGCTCTTCAGGTGTTATTATGTTTATACATGACAATTGATCTTTTGGTTGCTATGTCAGATGTATACATGGATGACTTCACTTTAAGACTTTACATTTTCACCTTGGTTAAATCAGTGGAGTGGCCAGTTGATAACACTTCTTATTAACTATTAACATTAGTAATGTAAAAAGGAGTGCTTTGCTCTGCGGCTCTGGGACGAGAGCTCAGGGTTCTGTGTGTGCTATGCACATATTCTACCACTGAACCTCATTCCTAGCTGCACCCTTAAATTCTCAATGAGTAAAGAATACCAAGTGCAGTAAAGTGGTTTTCCTTACGTCTGCCAAAAAATGTGCCCTCTGTGCTTGTCTTAGCTTGAATCTCTTGATTTTCTGCTGGATCCTTTTATCTTTCAAAAGCTGCTGTTCCGTGGCCCATTCACAGTGTAGATAAGAGCTAAAAGTTTTATAAATACAATATATTAGAATGATATAGAAAATTGATTCTTCAAATATATTTTTAATTATAATATCTAATACAAAAAACCCATTAGCTTTCATTTTACATGTATGTAATCACTTTATTCAATTTCAATAGATTTCATAAGGCTTCTAACACATTTGATCCCAGAATGCTAAAAATTGTAGCCACGGAGTCATGGTTTGTCTCCATGGCTTGATAAGCTGGCCAGAAGCTATTTCTACAACATGACTTACTTTTTACTATATTGATTTTTGTTATGATCAAAGCTATGTGCATTAAAACTCACACAATTTTCTTTGAAAGAGTTAATAAATAAGTGAAGAAAATTGGAAATTATACAAAAGGAACACATTTTCTCCCAACTGGTCACTCCACTGATTTAACCAAGGTAGAAATGTAAGGCCTTAAAGTGAAGTTGTCTATGTATACATCTGGCATAGCAACTGAAAGATCAATTGCTGTGTATAAATATAAAAATGCCTGAAGAGCTCAAAACAGAAGGGGAATAAATTTTATAATTTATAAAATCATATTTTATAATACTCTTACAGGCTCATATAATTCCAAATATTCAGTCTTAACATGAGAGGTTTTCTTTCCTTCCTTCCTTCTCTTTTCTTTCTTTCTTTTTTCTTTTCTTTTTTCTTTTCTTTTTTTTTTTTTTGGTTTTTAGAAGCAGGGTTTTTCTGTGTAACCCTGGATGTCGTGGAACTAGCTCTATAGACCAGGCTGGCCTCAAACTCAGCAATCTGCCTGAATCTACCTCCCAAGTGCTGGGATTAAAGGTGTGTGCCACCACCGCCTGGCAATAAAAGTTTTCAAAAATAACTTTTTACTTTTTAAAGATTGAGTTCTTACAATTACAAATAATAAAACTTTTTAATAAAATGTAGATAAAATGAAAATATATTAATTGTAACTCAATATACTTACAAGTTAAATAATTTATATTTAACTAAACACCATAATGTTACAGACATAATTTTTAATTCAAATACTTACTAATTTTTGTACTTTACAAAAAATTCCTCTATATCAAGCATAACTCCAGGTGATACCTAAAAAGTTAAAATTAATAACTGTGACTCAAGCAGGATACAAAATATAATACATGTAAAGTATAATGTACTGTTACTTACCTCCTTTTTTACAGCCCTACAAGCTAGTATCTTGTCTACAATTGCAGCGTCTTCTTCACTTGGATTTTCCTATGAGAAAGAGGGAAAAATCTATGATGGAATACATTCTCAAAAAAAAAAAATTGTCATTCAACAAACAACAATGCATTCAGATTGAGCACTACATGAAATGTCAGGAATGAAAAGTAAGTCTTCTCCTCAATGCCCTTGACATCTTCTGCTTGGCCGCTACTAACTGGGCTGTGCTCCTTCATCTCAAAACCTCCACCATCACCACTTTCACCGCCAGCTGGAGGCTCGAGCATATACAAGATAAACATTTGCCCAAGGTTTCCAATCCACTGACAAAGGCTAAATGTTTGATTGGCTCATAGTTGAACTATATGGTGATAATTTAGACAAGGAAGTCCAGAAAACAAGAGAGCTCAAGTTCCTGGTTGCTGGCTCAGGTTTAGTCTTACCACAAACAGCTGCAGAGGCTGTTCTCCAGGCGGAGGGGCCGAGTTCCTCTTCACTCTCAGACTGCCTTTCACCTCTTCTTCAGATTGCTTTCCTTCTGCATCTTCTGCATATTTCTTTCTTTTAATTTGTCGATTTGATCGTCTTTTCTGTAATGAACCACAAGGACCTAATTTTTATAAATTATTTTTAAAATATTTAGCAGGGATTTAAAGAATATTGCTCTTTATATTGGTGATGTCTTAGAAATAAACCTTTGAAAGTCTGCCCCACACTCGCCTCTCATTGCTTTCTGAGTAAAGGCTGTAGCATGCTCATGGCCATGAGTTCACAATCTTCACTTGTCCCAAGTTCAAATATGAGAGCTTAGTGACACCTTTATTATTTTTCTTTATAAAGAAAAGAGCTAAAAAGATCTGCTTTTGTTTTGAACTAGTTCACAGCTAGGGAAGGCAATGTTCTGTTAGTAATACCTTTATTGTTGGGTTAGTTTTCATTAGAAACAATTATAAAAATAATGGGTTACCTTATTTAGCTATTAATTTACTCCCTAGGCAATACGCGTTTTAAACTATATATAGTTTTACACATTGGTACCAAACCTAAAAGTTACATCTAATGGTTATTTGTTAAATAATTATTAGGGGTATAAATACAAAAGAAATTAAATGTTCTCTAAAGTATGTAAAAATGTTTTAGAAAATAATATGAAATCTTTTAGAATAACTACATGAAATGATTCTGTTTAATTAAATCTAGATGAAGTAATAAAGTGGTTTACTAATCTTAATAATTTCCTTAACATTAAAAGAAAGGACAAAAACCATGCAACTAGAGTCTTTTTAAAGGTATTACTTATAGTAACAGGTCTTTTTAATACTCTAATTTTAAATCAGAACCAAATGTATATGGCTTCACCTTCCTAATTAATATCTTTGTGACTATTTATAATTCAAGGAGAAATTTTCAAAACAAAGTTACACAATTTTTTATTTTTTCACTAAAAAAAGGAAAGAGAGAAAGGAAAGAAAGAAAGAAAGAAAAGTCAAAGCTTAGTTTGGTTTCAGACTACAAAAGCACTTAAGGGTGCTTGCACTTCCATGAACCATTGGGGCAGAAGGGTTTCATCCATCTAGTCTACTGAGTACTAGCACTTCCTGCTTTTCCTGTTCCATTTCCTGACATCCCCAGAAGTGGTCTCAGAAACCAGCCCCGGTGTTCTGCCTGAGGTCCTGTAATATTACCTATGTGGAGCCTTTTCATTGTTTTCACAGCCATATCAAGCCTAGCTGTGACAGGATGAGCTGAACCTGTGTAGTGCTGAGTGAGGTGCCACGGTGTTACTGTACTAAATCTATAGTGGCTGTGGCCTTTGGAAGACCATGCTTCTGTTTTATGAGTTGAGCAATACTGCGGGAAAGAAAGGCAATATATGGAGAGCCAAATTCTATGCCTTTTTGTTAGGATAGGTCACCATCTGCTTCTACTCTTTCTGTTGGTGGGGGAAGGTGTCTAGGCTGGGTTTCTACAACTGGCCAACAACTTCCAGCCCTTCTGTTGGACATAAGTGCATTTACATTTTTGTTTGTTTGCTTGTTTGTTTGCTTGCTTGCTTGTCTATTTGGAGACAGGATTTCTTTGTGTAGCCCTGGTTTTCCTGGAGTTCAGCTGACCTCAAACTCAAGAGATCTGCCTGCCTCTGCCTCTGCCTCCCAAGTACTGGGATTAAAGGTATGTGCCAACACACCCGACTTCACATTTATATTTTCTAACACGGAAGTGACAGGAAGGTAATATATAACCATAGTAAAAAAAAAAAAAAAAAAAAAAAAAAAAAAAAAAAAAAAAAGCACTACAAGGAATCCATCTTTTTCATATACTAGTTTGAAAAATACATGAAACATTTACTGTTCACTAAAGGGAAAGTTCTGTGGATTTACATAGGTTAAATATATGCTTAGAATTCTATTGCAACCATCATGTAGAGCTTAATGTTCTAAGTAGTTTAAGTTGCACTCAACTTGACATTTACTATAATAAAACACATATGTATTATTGACATTTCATTATGCATGATTTCTAAATAACTAAATTTGAGAGTCATGCAATATATTTTTACAAGATCCTAAGATGTATTTTCAACTATCTTACAGCTTCTTTTCTGGTTACTTGGCCTCTTATTGGTACCCTGATCTTCAGTAAAACATAAATACATGGTGTAAAAATTTCCTCAATACTCACAAAAATGTACAACTTCACAAGACAGAGCGGGGGCTACTTATTGTCAACTGTTCTTTCATCCCAGGAGGAGTTTATCACCCTAATTAACTGACGTGAAAGTCTGTGGAGGGAAGATTGCAGACGATCTGAACCTAAACCACATTCGGTGGCATATACAGCACACGTTTTAGGGAAGGCCAAAGCTGCGCCACTTCTCCAGTTACGTTTCCTATCATGCATCTCTAACTCGTTTTACAAGTGTATAAACTAATGTGACATCACATAATTGGTAAATGTGCTTTTTTTCTGGCTTTCTCCATGATTTTCAAACAGCAGCATGTTCTCTCTGTTAGTTTATTTCAGGCTTTTATCCTCCTCTATGAAAGGCTTCGGGAGACCAGCTCACTGCACTGTGAGTAAAGAAAGCACTGAGTTATGTTTTTAAGTGACTAATACTTTGTTATGCCAGAACTAGTTTTCTATAAATATTTATAATCTGCTGCAGGGGTATTTATGAAAACATATAGGCTTCTAAATATAATCTAACTATGAAAGCACTCTTTATCAAGATTAAAGGCATAAAATTAAAGGTCATATTCACAATTCTGGATTTCTCTGTGTCTAGAATCTAATTCAGCTTTAAGAGTCCATCTTGACAACTGCTGTCAGTGAAAGCCATGTGGGTCTTTCTCTCGTGTCTAGATGATAGTCAAATACACCACGATAGAGATTTATACTTATTAGAAATATACTTTTTATTTTTGTTTTGTTAAAGCAACACACTTATCAAAGCAACCTATCACTACAATGAGAACAGAAAAATATGTTTACGAAGAACTATACTACTGTTGCACTGTTTGGTAAATTACAAAATGGAAAAATGGCCAGCATTTTTCTAGTGAAAATTAAACTAAAAATTCTGATATTGAGTAAGTTAAGTATAAGTTTACCTAAGTTATGGATAGCATATGAAGAAAAGGCCAGGCCATGTGATATTAGGAGCTTCGATCACTGCCCTTACCTCAACTCTTGCAGCAGCCCAGGAGCCTTGAGCCACTACTCTCCCATTGGATAAGAAGCTGCATAAGGAAGAAGAAAGGCCATTCAGGGGCTTTCTGGCCCCATAATTCAACAACTGCCACCACCCCTATGGCCTACAGTAGTAGTATTTTAAATATTAGAAAGCAGAGGGTGGCCTGAATTATTATGACCTTCACTATAGTAGGTTATGTATATATATTTCCCCATAAGATTATTTTGAGTATACATCTATTTTTTAAAGGCAAAACGCACAAAATTTATGTCTGTTGGGATTTTTAGTATCATAGGTTATCTTTTTTCAACATAAGCAGACAAAAAGTACTGACTCTGGGAATGAGTCAATTCATTTGTTCTGCAATTTGTCTGATTTTTAAAATTAATATCTCGACCATTTATTTCATTGAAAGTATTCTGTAAGTCCAAGATAGCACTGGATACTGCCTCATGTTAAAAGCCATCCAGGACTTTGTGTTGTTATTTAATCTCTCAGAGTTTCAGTTCCACTACTGAAAAATGAGAGGTTTAAGGAGGGCAGGTAAAATTCCCACATCTAATATTATATGGTAATATTCTAGAAGAATATTGGACTAATGCTATCCTACTGTATTCACTATATCATAAGTTGTACTTTTATCACTTAACTAGAGCATAAATATCCATGAGGCAACGTTGTGCTCCCTGCGTAACTTCTAACAGTGCTTTACCTCTCAGAACAGGAGTAAATACTCACTTGAGAGTGCTGCTCTTTGAGCGTGTGCTGGGAGATCTGCTCCGCATCAGACAGCTCATCGGAAGACTCGTTCCTTCTCTTGTGTTTCTTACCCAATGTAATGATGAGTTTGCTGTTTCAAGAGGAAAGACATGAAGATTCAGAATGCTGCATTTTCCATTTGATGAGTTAAGATCACCATGATAAACATAATTAAATAGTGTGTATGTCTAACCAAATACATCAAGTACCCTGAAATCTATATAGACATTTTCAAAATAGGAACTCTTCTAATAGATTGGCTGCAGCCTACAGCACAGGGAGGAGTCAAATCCTAACGCTTGCTTCTTAGGCTCTGAATGTACTTTTCATGGGAAAAAATTTAAGTCATACAATTATTTAACAATACAAATAATTTATTGTTGTACAGATTCAGAGACAGGGACTTTCCTTTATTTTCTGCCTACTATTGAGTTGCCGTTCATTGTACATGGTGACTTTACTCCCTGAAAGCCTCTAAGTCTTCCTACCCCACAGCAATGTTTTCTGTACTGCAGACCATCTGACAACCAGCCATTTGTTAACACCTTACTTTTATGTCAGGGCTTATTGAACCTTCATCATATGTGCCTAGAAATAAGAGAGGTAAGTACAGGAATTCTGGATTTCATTATCTGTCTCAACAGTGCCATTATTAAAGTACCATATTAATCATAAATCATGTTACTAACCAGAAAAATTCTTTTAGATATCTCTATTTCCCAAACTAAAAACTCCTACAATGTTTTCGTATGTGGTACATCAAATAGATCCAAGTCCTTAATAATTTTTTTTATCAATTTTGGAAGTTATGGGCATGATAAGATCACAGATTCAAAGAATTGTGCCCTCAACATTGAACAAATTTGCCTGATCTGTCTTTTTGCTGACTGGCTTTGTGTGTCAACTTGATACAAGCTAGAGTCATCGGAAAGCAAGGAGCCTTAGTTGAGGAAATGCATCCATGAGATACATCTGTACAACATTTCCTCTGTTAGTGGTAATGGGGGAGGGCCCAGCCCATGGTGGATGATAGCATCCAGGGGTCTCGTGGTCTTGGGTCCTAAAAGAAAGCAGGCTGAGGAAGCCATGAAGAGCAAACCAGTAAGCAGTACCCCTTCATAGCCTCTGTATCAGCTTCTGCCTCCAGGATCCGGCCCTGTTTGATTTCTTGTCCTGACTTCCTTCAATAAAGAACAGTACTGTGGAAGTATAAGCTAAATAAACTCTTTCCCCTCTAACTTGCTATCTAGTCATGGTGTTTTGTCTCAGCAAGAGAAGCCCTAACTATGACCTCTCAGCCTACAAGACAGAGACAGTATAACAGTTACCTCCCTTGCCGTTAACAAATAAGTGACAATATATGTTTCATTGTTTGAGTCTTAGATGTTCTACAAATGTTAACACTGAAAGCTTGGGCCTCAGTTGATGGCACTACTAGAATTCTTTTGGGAGGGACATTTAAACTCTGCACACAACCTCTCCATCTGCTTCCCAGCTGACATGAAATGAGTAGCTTCCTCCACCCTCATGCTCACAGCCATGATTTTCTGCCCTTTCACTGGTCCACAGGAAGAGAGTCAGTGCCTATGGACTGAAACCTCAGAAACATGAGACAGAGCAAATCTACCATTCCAAGAGGCTGCTTATCTCAGAAGCTTCCTCCCAGAAATGGAGAGTTAATACACTATGTTAGCTCTAACCATAATCTTAGCAGATAGTAAGTATTAACTAATGGAAACTATCAATTATGTCAGCTGAAAAATGGCAGACTTCAACCTTACAGATTCATAGACAAGGGCCACAACAAAAATGCTAAAATGAAGGTTAGCTCAGAATTCAGTGTGACTGTTTACGGTAGATTAAAGGTGGCATTATGGAAAGACAGACTGTGAGGTGTTGACTAAATGAAGAGGAAGTTGCTCAGCAGACGGTGTAGAGGCTATGGCACATCCAGGTGGGAGGACACCTAGAAAAGCAGGGCTAATGTGTGGTAGTCATGAGTGGAGCACACAAAGACGAGGCGAGAGTGAGGATTCTAGAAGGCCGTGTAACGACATGTGAAGACTGACATTTTAAAGTTCAAGCCAGTTTACACTCCATAGGATGAGACCTTACCTGTCTTATTTACTGCCATCAACAAATATTTAATGAATAGGTACTGAAATATATTTGAGTGAATTAAGAAGGTACTAAGGGATAAAAATCTTAAACAAGGGAGTAGTGTGACTAGCAGGGAGTGAAGAACAAGCCAGAGAAACTATTGATCAGGTGCAAGCCAATCCATGTGAGGAAGACAACAAGCTGGGGCCGGCCTAAGCACTGTGAATGGAGAAGAGTGGAGAAGTTTGATCTTTCATTCTGATGTAAATCTAGTAAGACTTCCCCAGTCAGGGATGTAATGAGACTGAGTTGTACATGGGTTTCCCATGATCTGACATGCTCAACAAGGCAGTGCTAATTTCTACTTGTCTTCTAATGCACTTTTGAGACTATGTGGGGGGGGGGGGGGCAGGGAGTAAGTAACAAGAAAAGTAAAGTTAGATTTTGGAGCCAGAAAGGCAAAGGAGACATAAAAGGGTAATGTGGGACAGAATGAAAGGACCACCCACAGTGATGCTCCCTTGGTGACACTTCCATTGCTTATGTCCTCCCTTCTTTAGGCATTTGTCTTAACTGTTTTCCCTACAGTACAGATCTGCCTGGAAGCCATCTTGACTGATGTGTGACGTCATCTGGTGCTCCCTCCTTGTCTACAATGTCAGTGTCCTGTCATTTCATTTCTCAATCCAAAACCAACTCAATTCTGTTTTACACAGAGACCAAATGAACTCAGAAGAGTAAGTCGTTTCCTCAAAATCCATGGATTACAAGATGGGGGTGGAGTGGGGAAATCTAGGACAATAGCTCAGTGAGGTGAGGGGCCTGAGTTCCACTACCCTCATCCATCATGGTGGCACACAGCTGTCTAGTACCTGGGAATCTGATACCTTCTCTGCTCATGGTGTACTCATGTAAACCTCCATATGTAAAAGAAAAAAAATAAATAAATAAAGAAGACCTGGCAACATGATTCAATAGGTAAGACTTCTTGCAGCCAAACCTGACATCTCGAGTGCAATCCCCATGACCACATGGTGGAAGCAAGAACCAATTCCCAAGTTATCCTATGGAATTCATGTGTACCCCATGGCACTCATGTATTCTCTACCCCCTCAAAATAAGTAAAAATTTAAAGCTTATATAAAAGAAAAGATATGAATTAAGTATTATCCACCCTAAAGCCTGAAGTACTACAGTTTGTAGTAGCAAATAACCTTTAAAATGCAAGAGCCAGGCCAGAAGATGGTGGCCAACCCCTTAAATCCCAACACTTGGCAGGCGGAGGCAGGTGGATCTCTAAGTTGCCTGGTACACAGAGCAAGTTCCAGGACAGATAGATAGGGCTACACAGAGAAGCCCTGTCTCAAAAAAGGCAAAAACAAGAACCATAAAGAAAAAGAAAGAAAGAAAGAAAGAGGAAAATAAAAAATAAAAGAGTCAGTGGGAAAAGCTAAAATGTTATTTAGCAGTATCTTCTTCTGGATCCTTTGCTCTGGACACAACAGACAAATTTCTTTAAAAACAAAAAATACTCCTCAGTACTGAAGAGACGGTCAGTAGATAAGAGCACTTGTTCTTGCAGAGGATCTTAGTTCAATTCCTAGCACCCACATGGCAGCTCACAACCACCCACAACTCCAGGATGTACAAGATACATGAGACATGCTGGCCAGTGGTGGCACACGCCTTTAATCCCAGCACTTGGGAGGCAGAGGCAGGCAGATTTTTGAGTTCGAGGCCAGCCTGGTCTACAGAGGGAGTTCCAGGACAGCCGGGGCTACACGGAGAAACCCTGTCTTGAAAAATGAAAAACAAAAAAAAGATACATATATGGCAAGCAAGATACTCATACATTTAAAATAAGTAAGTCTAAAAAATAACTAAAAAAAAGACTAGCTCCTAGCTCCTGTCCCTCTACCCACCCACCACCCCCTTTGAATATGGGTTTTCAGTGAGATTTAGTCCCTGTCCACTCTTCCCTGCCAGCCCTGGAAACTTTGGTCTTTCTCAAGTTGTTGTTAAACCTAAATTTAGTCTAGTCACAAACCATGTGACATTACAGAGAATGTGTTTTGAGATGATAGAGGAGCTGAAGTACTCCTGTTGCATACTGATGAAAAAGGCCTTTGCATTGACACGCATGCTGGTGGTGCTAGTGTAGACAAACTGCACTGCAGGGCACTGTGATCAGAGTATTGCACTGCAGGGCACTGTGAGAGAGCACAGAATACAATTCTCTGTTATAGCAGTAAAAAACAA
Source organism: Arvicanthis niloticus (assembly GCF_011762505.2). Taxonomy (NCBI): domain Eukaryota; kingdom Metazoa; phylum Chordata; class Mammalia; order Rodentia; family Muridae; genus Arvicanthis; species Arvicanthis niloticus. The sequence goes on along the minus strand of NC_047675.1, from coordinate 18,363,247 downwards.
AGTATTGATTATGCATCTATGATATTTTTTAATCATTAAATATACTTCTACTTATTTGAAAAAAAAAATTGTGTGCTGGAAAGATGACTCAGTGGATAAAGGCCACTTGTTGACAGGCCTAACGACTTGGCTTTGGTCCATGGGAGCCACACAGTGGAAGGACAGAACTGACCTCTCGAATGTTCTCGACCTCCATACACATGCTGTAGCACACATGCTCACATACACACAATAAGTGACCAAACATAATTAGAAAACATATTTGCTACAAAATAATATACACTGTTAGCAGCAGCCTCATATTTACGGAGTCTCTAGAAACTATAGTGAACCAGGTAAGGTGGTGCACACTTTTAATCTCAACATTTAAGAGCCAAAGGGCAAGCAGATCTCTGTGAGTATGAGGCCAGCCTGGTCTACATGGTGAGTTTCAGACCAGCCAGGGCTACATGTAAGATAAACATCAAAGAAACAAAAAACCCGGGGCAAAGCAAAACAGACATTTAGTCATTTTTTTAAAATTATAAATGACTATGAAGTGGTTATATTATATTATCCATTTCCAAAAGTATAAGAGATTTTAAGATTCTCAAAGCACTAAATTGTTTAAAAATGATTTTTACAGACAAATATTATCTAAATACTAATTACTATATACTACCAATTCCATCTTACCACCAACTGTTTTTGATAGTGGAAACAAACAAACAAACAAACAAACAAACAAAAGTATCCCTAACAAAGGTTTAAAAAGCCTTTGTTATATTTAGATTTACTTAAGGGAGCTAGAGAGCTGGCTCAGCAGTTAAAAGCACTGGCTGATCTTTCAGTTCTTAGCACCCACATGGTGGCTCACAATCGGATGCCCTCTTCTGGTCTGGAGCCATACACGTAGATAAAGCACCTGTATATATAAAACATAAATCTTTTTTTTTTTTTTTTTTTTTTTTTTAGAAAAACTTTAACTAAGGAGCTGGAGAGATGGCTTAGCAATTAACAGCACTTGCTGCTCTTGCAGAGAACCTATGTTTCCTTCCCAGCAGCCACTTCAGGGTCACAGCACCTGTAACCACAGTTTTGGAGGAGCTGACACTCTCCTTTGTAAGAACTCATGCACATGTATAAAGAGATACAAATGAAAATTATACACATACATACATACATACATACATACATCCTTAGGGCCAGATGTGGATATGTGCACCACAGGTAGTTCTAGGTTAGACAAGACTACACAATGAGACCCTGTCTCAAAAAAAATAAATAAATAATAAAAAACTTTTAAAATTTTACTTTAAAAGAAACTAAGAATTTAAGATGTAACTTCACAGGGTTGGAGACATGGCTCAGTGTGCACTGGTTGCTTTTTCAGCGGTCCCGAGTTCAAGTCCCAATACCCACATGGTGGCTCACAACCATATATAACTGTAGTCCTGTGGAATCAGATTCCCTATGACGATGTACAGATAGATGTACATGCAGACAAAAACACCCATATACTTAAAGACAAATAGATCTCTAAAAATAAAGAAAATAAAATTTTGTTTTATGTAGTCTATATTTTCTTCTAACATAGGCCTAGAATATAATTTTATTTCATAAGCTTGCTGTTAATTTTCAATTACACAGGCAAAAATTCTTTTCAAATCCTCATTGATTTTTTTAAAGACAAGTTCTGACTATGTAGGCCAGGCTAACCTTGGATTTAGTATGAATCCTGCCTCAGCCTCCTGGGTGCTGGGATCCGAGACATATGTCACTGCATCCCACTTGAACGTCTAACTTTGTAAGCGCAGTACAGCTCCACGGAAGACTGCTTATGGACCATGTGTATAAGGCCCTAGGTACACTCTCTGGCATCACAAAGCAAAATAAAACCCTGATGTGGTAGCAGATATTTCAGATATAGTAGCTTACTAAGTTTAAGTCCAGAATGTTACATACCTTTTCTGTTTACAAATGACACAGTTTTACTTGTCGAAGAAAGTTATTCTGGTATTTGACATAATCTTGACTGTCTTAACTCTGGGTGGGGTTGGAGCACGGATAAATCTGACGATGTAGTGTCATGGCTACTTTCACAGAACGCTGACATGGTTAAGCTCCGTTAGTTTATTTTCTGTTCTAAAAGGTCATCTAAATAACACTACTAAGGGGAATAATTACTAATGTGGGGTTAGATTAGCATAGACTACTCTTGAGCAGAAAGCAGTCTTTTTAAAGTATAGATTCCTCAGGAGAAGTAGCAGAGAGAGTAAAGAGGTGAGCCTAGGAAGGGCTGACCAGTGAGTATCAAAGTGAGAATGTCACTGTAATTTCAGTACGTGGAAGACAGAGGCAGAGTGGCAAAAACAAAAAGAAACCTCAGATTTGTGGATTCCAATGCTATACTGGGACGGAATGTAGGCTCCACACATGTAAACAAGCACTTCTAGTAAGCCACATCACAGCCCAGTCAAACTTGTTATCTTGAGACAGAATCCCTCTGAATTGCCTGGGCTGGCCTCTGACTTCCACTCTTCACATCTCGAATTCTAGGGAGTTGGGCTTGAAGGTGTGCTGCAGAACAAGGGCTCCAGCTTTAAATGGTTTCCCTAAAGTATTCTGTTGTCCCAGAAGGTTAGGAATAAATAGTCAAGGCAACGTTAAATTTCTTATAATTTACACTACACTAAAATTTTAAAGTTCATTTGCCTATATGAGTTGTTAACTCGGAGAAAAACAGGCAGGTACCAGTCTCAACAGACACAGAGAGGTCAGTACCAAATAATAAAACAAAACTGTCCAAGTCACAAATCTCGTAAAAAGGAAAACAGCAACAAAACACACACAACAACAAAACAAACAAGTCAACAAAACAAACATAACAACAAAGGTCCCTTTGTTTTCAGGTTACTATAAGACCTTACTGATTTTAAAATAAACTGGCATATCTACTTCAGACAGTTGATAAATATTTGACACAAATAAGCCAGTTTGATGAACTAGAAATCTAAGTGCTATTATCAGTAAAGTTTTAACCTTAAAGTTTATATGACTTTTGAACAAGTAGGGCCCTTTTTTGGCTATCCGGTGACAGCAGACAGCCTTGGATGGGTTCTGAAGGAACTCAGACGATTTAAAAGACACATAAGAGAGTCAAGTAAGTAAATACACAAATGTTGTAGAACATCCTCAATTATTAATTCTACATTTAAATAACAATAAGTTTTCATTGCAAATGTATTCTTCAAATACAAGGAACTTATTATTCAAAGAGAAATATTCACAAAATAAAGCAACCTAGCAATATGAAACAACTTAATAAATTCTTTATGCAATTTTTGATTTAAAAAATATGTTAGGGCTGGAGAGATGGCTCAGCGGTTTAGAGTACTGGCTGTTCTTCCAAAGGTCCTGAGTTCAATTCCCAGCAACCACATGGTGGCTCACAACCATCTACAATGGGATTTGATTCCCTCTTCTGGCATGGAGGTGTACATACAGCCAGAGCACTCATATACATAAAAAATAAAGAAATCTTTAAAAAAATATATATATGTTAAAGGAGCCAGAGCCCTTAGTCCCAGCACTCAGGAAGCAAAGTAGATCTCTGTGAGTGTGAGGCCAGCCTGGTCTACATAGTAACCAGTTACATGGTGAGACACTGTCTCAGCCAGTATTAAAAGTATCTGTTATTAATGTCAACAAACTAGCAAGAGATATTCAGGCAAAACTAACCAAATACCCCTAAATATCCTAATAGTTTCTGACAGAAAAGAACAATTTAAAGTGATGTTATAAAACTGAGTTCTTAACTAATTCCCTTGCTATCAGGTCAGTGCCTCTTCCTGATGTGTGCACATTCGATTTTGAGTGTAATATATTCACTCATCTACATCCAGCCCATTCGTTATCAGTAGACTGTTACCAGGCTAAGCGCCACACTGTGTCAAGCTGGAACTGCCCCCTGTTGATTCTCTCATTACAATAATTGGACAATCAATCTTATTCAATTAGTCCATATGCCGCCATTAATACGCCCATCATACTTGGTATAAATGAACTATGAGTTCGAGGTAGCCCAAATGACACAGCCAGAGCCTGCCTCAATCAACCCAAAGCAAAACAAGAATTACCCACATAATTTTAAGCATAGAAAACAGGCAAAAATATTATTTTACATCATTTTGTTTTTGCCAGGTAAGTAAAAAGAAATGAAGCCATATTTAAAGGCATCAAAATATTTATTTTTCTAGCCAGGCATGATGGATACATGCTTTAATCCTAGCACCATTGGCAGAAGCAAGCAGATATCTGAGTTCAAGGCCAATCTGGTTTACAGAGTTCCACAACAGCCAGAGCTACACAGAGAAACCAATCCTGATTTGATAAACAAAAACAACTCTCTCTCTCTCTCTCCATACATACATACATACATACATACATACATACATACATACATACATACATTTGGGGGCTAGGAAATGGCTCAGTGAGTAAAGTGCTTGTAGCACAAGCTTAAAGGTGTGAGTTCGGATCACAGTGTCCACGCCTAAAAAGTCAATTCGAGATCTCAACTTAATCTCATCAAGAAATAACAAGCAAGTTTTAAATGGGCTCTTTATTTTAGTTAAAACAGGACCCCAAAATATGTGAAAGGATATTATAGCATAAACTTTTGGTACCTTTAATTTTTTATTATTTCTTGTTCAGAGTTGAATGTTGCTTCCTCTCCTCAGAGTGTGTCATATAAATAACTATAAAGAATCCACATAATCATGCAATATGTTTGAGTACAGTTTCTTTTTATTTTTTGAGAAAGGATCCCTTTATGTACCATTGGCTTTCCTGGAACTCACTATATAGAAGAGTCTGGTCTTGACATCAGAGATCTGCCTGCCCCTTTCTAAGTCCTGAGGTTAGTTAAAGCATGCACTGACATGACTACAGCGTAGTTGACTTTTAATCCTTAAAAACTATACATGTAAATGGAAACGAAATATACAAAAAGCACATGTAACATCTCTAAAACCAGGATTCTCTCAGTAATTTGGTATAGTTTTGATTTCTTTCTTACGGACACACAGATGAGGATGCCTCATGGTCAAGAGCAGTTTGGATTCAGTGAAGGAAGACACTCCTTTCTGGGAATGACAAACCTGACTAGTCTTGTGAGGGCATAATTCTTAATGGAAGAGAAAATTGTAACTGGAATTCTTAAGTATCTCGTGCACCTACTCACTCTGCAGATCACTGCTTCACATTATCTGAGTTTTAGATTTAAACAGTAACATTAGAAAGGCATTTCTAGCGATATGTATAGTAAAGCCTTTGTATCTGGTTTGAAGTTATAATGTTTCAGCAAAGCCTTTGCTATATTTGGGTCAATCAGGAGAGGCAGAGAAACTGTTATGAGACTGAACCTTGAAGAAACATTGTCTTTCTGGAGAATCTGCTTGACTTTACACAGTCTCTTACTGTTACAATAAGAATGTATAACACATTTATACCATACGCTTTTATAACCATTTAGTTAGCATGTGCCAAACAACTAATTCAGCCCTTTATATGTCTGAAGATAAAACCATTTCAAAATTCCTATTATTTTGAAAAACAAAAATTATAGTTCACATATCATTGTATTATCGTGTCTTCAAATAGGGTCGCTCTATGAAGCACAAGCTGCTATCAAAATCTTAACAGTCCCAAAGAGGCTGGGAATAGAGCTGATTGGTAGAGAGCCCATGCCAGCATCAAACACAACACTGTGTTTGACCCATAGGACCAAAACCAAACCAAATCAAACCACATACAACCACACCAACAAGACTATAAAAGCATTGAGGTTTAATGCCATACTGCTTTCTATCATAATGTCTCAAATTTAGTTTCTATTTGAGCTTGATAAATATCTCAAAATTCAAGTATTTTTGTAGAACTAAACAGAAAAGTACTTCAAATATATAATAAACTATATTCCTATAGTCAGTAGACTAACTATGAATAATACAGAACCAATGAGTTCAATTCAATCATCAAGGGCTATAACTGAGACTGAGACAACTCTGAGACTGTGTCAAGATCAAATCTCAGTGGGATAATTGGTCAGATAGGAAGGTCTGACTGAGGAAGACCTTAGAGAGTGGCAACAGTCAGACTGCCAGTACTCCGTACAGTTGGACTGTCAGCACAGCTCCGTACAGTCGGATGGCCAGCACAGCTCTGTACAGTACAGTGTTCTACCACACATGCTTGGGTGAGACGCTGGGTTCAATCCACAGCACCACCAAAGAGAACCTCAAACAACAAAATAAAGCAATAACTCAGTTTTGTCGCTGTTCTTCTTTCTAGTGTTGTCTGTTTGGTTTTAAACAGGCCTTACTTAGGAGCAAAGCCTAGAGAGAAAGAGACAAAGAGAGAGGGAGGGGAAGAGAGAGGGGGGGGAGGGGTGGAGGGGGAGGGGGAGGGGGAGGGGGACAGAGTGAGAGAGAGAGAGAGAGAGAGAGAGAGAGAGAGAGAGAGAGAGAGAGAGAGAGAAACACCCAGGTAGTGGATGAGGAAGATGTGTAGCCCCAGCTTCCCTTAATAGCTCCATGCTATACAGGGTTTCAGAAAACCATAACAACTTTTATCTGCTGATCTCTACATATATTCTAGATATTGTCTTACTTGTTTTAAATGATAACTCATTTCCTCCTCAAAATGATACAATGAGACATATAATATAATGACCCCTCTTCTAACAATAGCAGGTAAGAATCTGCACAGGATTATACTGCTTGTAACTAAAGGAAATTGGCTCTAAAATCAAAGAATTTACAAAACTTAAGTGAGATGATATGAAGTGCTCTGAAAAGATTGTTCTATTGCTTATACTTTTTACAGTCTCAATCTAGGGGCTAGAGAGATGTCTCAACAGTTGAGAGCATACTGCTCTTGCAGAAGACAGATCTGGTTGCCAGTACCCTCACCAGATGGCTCCCGACTGCCTGTACCACTGATGCCCTCTAAAGTCTGAGGGCACTTGCACTCGTGTGCTGCAAATAAACCTTCCCAGCTACACATACATACACACACATGTAGGGTCTTGGGAGATGGTTCAGTGGATGCCTGCCATACAACAATGAGGTCCAGAGTCCTTCCAGCTGCTACACATTAAACAGCAGGGCAGAGCAGTAGCTTGCCCAAAATCCTAAGCTCTGCAGAGAACAGGGCATCTCTAGGGCAATCTGTTGAGAAAATTGCTTTAAAGTGGAGAGTCAAATGAAATCAACTTCCCTTCCACATGCCATGCACATGTGTGACCAAAACATGCAAACATACATATCACACAGACACATACCATACCACATACAAATTAATAAAGTCAGTCTAGAGGCTCAGACTTGGGACATAGCTCAGTTGCCAAAGAGCTTGCTGCACAAGCATGAGAATTTGAGTTTGTTCCCTGGGACCCATGTAAAAATGCAGGCATGTGGCATTCACTTGCAGACACAGGCAAGTCCCTGACACTCCCAGCCAACCAAGCTAGACAAGTCACTGAGCTTCAGGTGCAATGACAACCTTGTCTCAAAAACTAAGGTAGTGGTTCAGGAGGACACCTGACAACCTCTGGCCTCCACATCCATATCATGTGTAGACACACTACACACACACACACACACACACACACACACACACACACACTACATCAAAGTATAAAAGAAAAAGTTTCAAACATACTAAAGCAATGATTTTTTTTTCAGAGTAATATTCCTAGTTTATATCAAATCCCATCTATGCATTAAATAAATATCAATTCTGACCGGCTGTCATCAATAAATTATGATTTATAAATGTACTTTTTAATTTTTTAAGATATTTTTAAAATTATATGTATGTGTCCATGCACATATGAGTGCTGTGTGTACAGAGGGAGAAGGAGGCATGATTCTCTGGAGATGAGTTACAGGGTTGTAAGCCTCCCGACGTGGATGCTGGAAAGTGCACTTGCATCTTAGCAGTGCCCGAGCTTAACCACTGCGTCATCTCTCTAGTCTCCAAATAAGCTTTTTAAATTTATACTTAACACTGTGGAGTGGGAAAGAGATTAAGGTGAAGCATGTACTATCTTCAAAATTATTGGTGTCAATAATCTGGTACTAATAGAACAAGTCTAAAATTCACAGAAAATCTGATTTTTTATAAAAGGAAATATTCACATATCATAAAATGCTACTTCAAATAACACAAACTGATCTTTACTGAAGTGACTCCTCACATACCAATTGAAAACAAGGCTGGGAGCTGGGTACGGTGCAGCAACCCTCCAATACCAGCACCTGAGATGCGGAGGGAGGCTGATTTCTGTGAGTTCCAGGTCAACCAGGGCTTCACAGTGAGACCTTGTCTCAAGAAAACAAAAAGCCACCCCAAAAACACCAAAACCCCTCAACAACACCAACAAAACTAGGGTCTGGGATGCAGGTTAGTGGGGGAGTGCTTGCCTAGCATGCAACGGGAGGGGCTTGACAGTAAATAACTGGGTAAAGAATTCAGCAAGTTCAAAACAATGAAGCAGACTGCCTTATTAGAAGACATAATACAGAAATATTTCTGTTGGCTAACAGAGGAACTCTGTATTCCACACCAATGTATTTTAGTCCATAGTGATGAGATGGTTCAGTGGGTACAGTTGTTTCTGCCAAGTAGTAATGACTGAGTATGAACTCTAGGACCCGTTTGGTGAGAAGAAGGAACTGATGTCCATAAGTCACACACACACACACACACACACACACACACACACACACACACACACACACACACGGTGCACGTGCGCACATGCGCAGATGCACATGCACACATACACACACATACGCACATACACACACATATGCACACACGCATGCACGCACATGACATATTATAGTGCCTTGGGTTACGTCCAGCAAAGTCCATACATTCTCAACTCTTTTCCTTGTAGCAGCTACTTAATATCTTGACATGTATTTAAACCAAGAGAGAAAGTAAAGCAAAACACAAAAACCAAAAGCAAATAAAAAAACTACCACTTTCAGTACAATTGCCTCCAAATTCATTCTTTCTGCTTACTAGAGATTGGCATACTTGAGGGACAGGGGAGAGAAAGAAACAAAATATGAAAACAATTGGTGATCTATTACATTTTATTTTAAATAATCTACTCACTTTTTTTTTTTTTAACAAGCATGCAACTCTCAGAAAAAGAGCTAAAGCCAGGCAAGGTGGCACTTGCCTGTAATCCTAGAACTGAGGAGGCAAAGGCAGAGAGAATACACTAAGTCTGAGGCCAGCCTGCTCTATGTTAATGGGTTCAAGGACGGTCTTAAAAAATAAAATAAAAGTGAAAACACACAACATCAACAAGAAACCACCCACTCTCCTTCCAGGCAGCCATGGCAATGCTACGATTTCTAACAATTCTAATTTACATTTTAGAAATGCGTGTTTCTCTTTGACTTAATTATTTTCATCTACTTTCTGTAAAAATTTACAATTTTTCTCTTCAATCAGATTTAGGTCTGGTATTACTTGTCTCTAGGTGCTTGGGTCTCTTTCATCCTCAGACTTAAAGCAAATAATAATTATCATAGCTTTTAAAGCTTCTCTACCAATTTCAATGTTACAGTTTTCAAAGTATTGTCCTTCTAAATGCTACATTTTTCTGCCCATATCTCTGAACAAGTTAAAATTCGAAAATCTTAGTAATATTAGCTTCTCTTAATGTGAAATATAGGCTTCCTAAGTTAAAAATAGATATAATTTTGGAAAAACAGATACTTTCAGTAAAAACAAATGAACAAAAACTTTTAAAAAATGACTGAATAAGGGCTGGAGAGATGGCTCCTTGGTTAAGAGTACTTACTTCTCTTACAGAGGACCTGGGCTCTGCTCCCAGAGTCTGCATGGAGGCTCATAACTGACTACACATGCATACTCTTGGGCATACACAGAAAATAAATAAATCTAAAAAAAGAATATCAGCACAATTTATGCTGCCTGAGAAGACTGCTGACATAAGGACAATATTTAAAATAAAAATAAAATAAAATAAAGGAGTAGAAATTGAACTTTAAATTCCACTTTGTCTGCAAACTGTGTACTACCAATAATAATTATTTATTAATACATTATACAAGAATAGACTGCATTTGTTTGACTACATTGAAATTAAAATCAAGAGTTCAATGTGCTGGTAGCTATACAGCAATAGTGTAAGAAATGAAGTCTCCTGTCAGAGGCTCCTTACTCTGTTCTCTATGTATGTGAACAACAAAAACCTTACACTAGCTTACATAAAGCATTTATGAAAAATTCTCCAGAAAGCTTCAAAAACTGACTAGTCCTGTGAGAACTACTGTAAGCCCTGACGGCCTTACATTATGTTTAGCCTTACATACAAAGCTTCCATATCTATATTTTGAAAATGTGCAACCGGTCAAATTAAAATCCGTAGAACTGGCTCTGGCACTGAGGGTGTGTGTCTAGCATGTATCAGACCTTGATTCTAAAATTTAAGACAAGACACAAAGTCTGAGGTTTTGATCCCTAACACTATAAAATAATAGTAATAATAATAAGATTCAACAGACAACTAAGATAGGCGTGCACTTCTTTGCTCTTAGGATTCTCCTGAAGCATTAATACTTGGCCTCTTTATTACATAAGATAAATCAGTAAATGTCTATTGTAATTCCCTACCAACAGTCCAGAGTCTTGAGTGGTTGGGTTTTCTGAGAAAATACACTTTATCGTGTTTTAAATTGTTAGATCCCATGTGAGATTTACTCAGAAGTAAAAAAAAAAAAAAAATATTGGAAGAATTTCAAGAAAGTGACTATGGAACTATCACAAAAATGTGGATTTTTAGTCCTCTCCCTTGTATATTTTGTTTTATTAATACAAACACACAAAGCATGATCTTAACAGAAAAGTAGCATTTGGGAGACCCTAGAATATTACATAATTCATTGAAAAAGGGAAATAAAATGTACATGGCAGATAGCAATGTAAAAGTCTCCTAACAGAGTCCACAGTCAGACCAACAGCAGAACAATGCTGGACCTTAGCAGGGACTGGACAACATTACAGTTCATTAATAATCAACTTACCCAATTTTTGTCTTCTCTTTCAACTTGGAACACGTTTTTGGTTTTTTGTTGTCTCTGTCTTTTGGCTTAGACTTCATCCTCCGACCTCTCTTTTCTTCTCTCCCTTCGACTGAAGCACTGGGAAAGTTCTCGGGGCTCATCACCCGTGGGATGTTGCGTTCCCCTCGCTCCTTTGCTCTTGCTATGGCCTCCGATATTATACGATTCGCCTTTTCTTGCTTGCTTTCTGAATCCACCTTTTTTCTTGGCTTCTTCTCAGGCATGACCCTCACCTGGGTATTCTGCAGCTTAGTGTATGTCCCAGAACCATCACTCTTCTTGGAAGATGGAGGCTGGGGAAAAGAAAAATTATAAATAGAATATACCAAAGTGTATTTTTAAAAACTGACATAATGTCTGAAAAATTTAAGTTAAACAGCAGTAAAATGACACAGCCGACATGTGAGTGCCACGAACAAAGGTAAGGAAGACTCTGTTCACCTGGAAGTTAGGACAGAACACATGGCCCAGCTCACACGCAAATAAAGGTTAAGGGGAGACAGGTTGGTTGATATTCCTAACGCATTCTTAGGTTTCAGATTTTACCATAGAAATACAGTTATTTCAAATTTTGTCCTGTAACTATTATTTACATTTAGGATGAAAGTCTTTTCTTTCATCTTTCCTTCAAAACTGGAAATTATTAAATTAAAAAATAGCTATTGTAACTTAGAATCACTTCTTCTTAGAAAAAGAAAGACCCTGTTTTAAGACAAGGAAGAGAAAAACACAAAATTATTTTAATGCAGCAGCATAGCTAGCTAGTTAGTAAACAGGCATCTCTTATCTAAAAGCAAAGAAAGTTTTAGTTTTCCCATGAAAGAGTTAAATTTGGATTTTTGTCTTTATTATAATTTTACTCAAGCTATTTTAGACAGACACGAGTTTTACCGTTTTATAATTATTAATATTTTAGCAATCTCACAGGAAACAGACCAAGAGCATTTTAAAAGAATTTCCTCTCCAAACACGCATTCATCCATATAGGCTTAGATCACAGTTTTGTTATGTTCTTACCCGTAAACATGCCTGTGACTACAGTAGAGAAAAAAACCAGGAATTTCCAAGCACATTTTCATGCCGATTCCAGTGTGTTCTACTGGGTGTCTTTCTATACCTGCCTCATCAAGGTGTCAGAGCAGTGTCACAGCACTGGGGACGGAAGGAAGGTTTAGATTCGGTCTCTAAAATGCCACCTTAAGGCCTACAGACGACAACAAATAGCCCAGGCTGAGAAAACAGCACCAAGCTCAAGATGGCGATGCAGTGCGACTCCTGCCGCAGCAGCCAGTAACGAGGAGGGTTATTCAATCCCATTAGCCTTTTAGCCCAAAGAACCCCTCCTCCTCCCACTCATTCAGGCTTCACTTACCCTTCCTCTTGGCCTCTTCACTGAAGACATTTTGGCGTCAGACAAAGGCTTGCCCTCTGCTTTTTCACCACCCCAGGCAGTGCTCAAGGAAAAAGCATTGAAAGAAGACTCCTAAACGGCCTATTTAGCAAGCTGTAACCAAGAGATGCACAGCCGTCCACAAATACACATTTTGATTTATCAACACATTCCTGCCTTGGCAAGTTTATGTCTGCTGTTCATCCTTTTTAGCTATGATGAAGGCTGCAAGCCCTCCTACAAGCTGTTTCCCCAATAGCTGTAAGCAGATAGCCAGATTCCAACAAAGCACAGAAAGAAATGAATGCACAAAGCATCAAAACGCATCAGCATGAATATTAGAGATGTCGTTAAAAATACTGACTCCTTCTGCGGAAGTAGTCCAGCAGATGGTGCTACCAGTTATTATTCCATTAGACTCTGCAGTTTAACCCCCAATGGACTGTTCTTCCCTCTGAACGCATTAACTCTCAATCTGCCACTCCCTACAGTCAGGCTTTAAAAATACCCATCGAAGTATGGGCTTGGTGTTTTTCTTTTTTAAAAAATCATCTGGGAACTAAAACAGTGGAGAAATGGCTTTATGTGGCTGAGTATTTCTTTTTAAACCCAATGCAGTTTTTAGCAGAGAAAAAATACTTTTCTTCATAAAATTATAATAAAACATTTAAACTACAGAAAGTAGCTGCCAATGAACAAAGGTTAAAGGTTAAAGAGCAGGTCATGCAAATGACCACTTAACAAGTGACTAATTCAGAATTAAGTCTCTTTCCACAGCATCTACATACAGGCAGCAATAACCAAACAAGTATTATTTTTTTAAATTGAGAAATGAACTGTTTTTATTATCTCCATGAGCACATTGATTTTCCAGCAAAAATCTCAATCACTTTGGCCTTTACTCTTCATATTTTGTTTTAAATCTATGGTAACTAAAATTTAAATTTAATATCTTGTTAAAAATAAATAAATTGATTTAAATTTATTTTGTTCTTGTTTGTCTGTTTGAGACAGGGTCAGCTTTTGCTGTCCTGGAACTCACAGAAATCCACCTGCCTCAGCCTTAGAGTTCCTGGGATTAGAGGCATATGCCACCATACCTGACTTTTGAATTTAATCATTGATAAAACTTTCATATATATACATATATACACACACATATATATACATATACAAATGTATATGTATACATATATAAAAATATACATATATACAAATGTATATGTATACATATATAAAAATATACATATATACAAATGTATATGTATACATATATATGTATATATTGTATATATACATATACACACATATATATGAAACTATTTTAGTAAGCAATATCTTTTTTTTTTTTTTTTTTTTTTTTTTTTTTCGAGACAGGGTTTCTCTGTGTAGCCCTGGCTGTCCTGGAACTCACTCTGTAGACCAGGCTGGCCTCGAACTCAGAAATCCGCCTGCCTCTGCCTCAAGCAATATCTTTAAATAGTTAAAACTTCACTACTTCGAAATTCAAATTTATCTTTTTGCTAAAGCTTTATTTTTTTCAAGACAGGTTTTCTCTGTGTAGCCCTGGCTATTTTGGAACTTGCTCTGTAGCCCAGGCTGCTGGCTTTGAACTCAAAGATCTACCTTCTTCCATTTCTCAAGTGTTGGAATCAAAGGTGTGTACCACCACTGCCCAGGCTTTGTCTTTCTATTAATGCCCCCCTTTACAAGCTGTTCCTTGAAAGTCATCTGATATTGGTATGAAAACAGTGCTTTATCATCGTTCCTTTTGGGAAAACTAAAGGTTACAAGAGAAACATAACAGTCCTGGAAGGACCAATCTGGATGGCATGTGAGCGGAATCAAGGCAGAGGAGACGCGGCCTCACTTAGTAATTAGTTAGTGCCAGGCACTTTTCTAAGTATTTGTGGATACTAACCAATTTAATTCTGAAGAAAAACAGGTAAGAACATTAACAAAGAGATGAAGGGTGGCAAACTGAAGAGGACAGATAGTGCTGTAGTTACAGAAGGACAGAGGGACATAAGAAGAACAGAAGGGACAGAAGAGCAAATGACCACAAAAATATTGATATAAGCTAAAAAACTTATTTGGCATCAAGTACTAGTCTCCCAGTTCCTAATAGTTCACATGCATTGACCCAGTTGACATTTAAGACAGAACTGTTTAGGTTCTGTACTGCTGTTAATTATTAATGTATACATAAGGACACTTGCAGGCAAGAAATGACTTGCTTAAGGGTCCCACTGAGGGGAGCCAGAGACATAGCTCAGCATTTAGGGGCCCTAGCACTCACCGGCTCCTCTTCCAAAGAACCCTGATTTAGTTCCCAGCAGTTCACAACAGCCTGTGGTTCCAGTTCCAAGAGGTCTGATGTCCTCTTCTAGCCTCTGGGCACAGGAATGTACACAGTACACACACACACACACACACACACACACACACACACGCAGGCAATATACCCATACATACAAAATAAATTTAAAAAATTAAAGATCTCATTGCTACTGAATAGGGGGACATAGATTAGAAGACAAGACTTCCCCTTTAAAGAGACCGTGCTTTTGTGAATTATATGGCATATGATTCAATCATAGTAATTTATAGGGATCAACTTAGACATAAATAAAAATGAGCAGTTTTCTCAAAATATCAGATTGGTAATGATAAAGCTAGGATGGATTTGTTTTAACTCTTTCTAACGCCCTTTCAAAGATGCAGAGATCAATTAGGTAAAGATGGAATATGGTTGAGCTGTAGGAAAAGTCAAAGCTGGTTTCTGGACCAAATTCTGGTATCAGAGAAGGTAAAAGACATGGGAAGCCTAGTAGAGAAAGTGTATGTGGGTGTAATTCTTTGCATGCTGGGTTTCAAATGGTGAGCACTAAAAACTGGACTCTGGAGCTAGAACCTACAAACAAAAAAGTAGTCTGGGTTGATCCTAGGTACATGTCTTAAACACTAACCGGCATGAGCAAGGCAATATTTGAACTCTGTGTACACACACACACACACGTGCATACACATGCATGTACACATGTGTGCACACATGTACACATACACACTTGCACACACACAAACACGTGCACACACACATGCATACACACACGTACACACACATACACATATGTACTTACACATTCACACACTCACACACATTTGCACACTCAACACACACACAGTGAATCCCCTGATGCTGTCTTTCCTCCCCTTACTTCCCTTAGTGCTCTTGTCACAGATCAAGGACAATTCCCAAACCATCTAACTTTTCTGACAAGCTTCTCTGCAGTTCCCACTACCTTACTGAAACACTATAATTGCTTACCAATGAATCTTATCAGTAGAATAGTGTGTGATCAAGCAGTTCTGCTACTGGAATTCAGGACTTTAAATTATATCCCCACGAGGTGAAAGTAATTTTCCAATTTATATAAAAATACAAACACAGTGTTATCATTTTGTCTACTTCTCAGTCTTCAAATTAATCAAATTCTGTCAGACTCCCCTTAATCATAGTTTGCCCCCCCCCCCAGCCTTTGTTGTATTAACTTCCCATTTGCTACACTGGGATCACAAAGGAAAATGTCATTATTTTAAAGTATTTGGGGATATGGAACATCGGATCTGCAACCTTTGTTCCATGAGATAAGGAAAAACTTCTTGAATACACTGCAGTTTTTCTGTAGGTCTGTAGCACGGTCCTTGCTTAGTGTACTTCATGTACTTGGTTCAATTCCCCAGTGCGAAATTATGAAAGAACAAATGAATTAATCTCTCCAGCCACAAAAGGAAAATATATAAAGCAAATATTCCATAATAACTTCATACCAAAATGTAAAGGTATTTTAGTTGTTGACAATAAGCTAACATCTGCGTTTTCATTTTCAGTCAAGGCTGGCCTTACCTAGACATCTTCAGAGCTGGAATTATAGGTGTGTGCCACACCCCCACACCCAGCTAAGGCTTGCTTTTAAAAATTACACTTATGCCAAATATTTCCCTGCATTTTGTGTTGGTTTATTTTCAGAGTTTGAATCGAGAATGATCACTTCACTTCCCCCTCTTCATATCTGTGAACTGTCGGAGTGTTCAGGTTTCCCTAATACTAGCAATGATGTTGCTTTTTTCCTTGTTAGGGTTAGAACTTTGAGTTTACAGTGATATGGTAATGCTTTTTAAAGTAGTGTCTAGATTTTAATTACCAATGTGGTAGCTCAGGCAAGTAGTCTTAAAAGCTGTGCTTATGAACAACAACAGTGTTTTGCCCAACTTTAGGGAAGAAAAATTGAGGGGAAAAAACATGACAGATGTACCAGTAAAATCCAGAGGAATCAGGACATTCTGGAATTTGGAAAAACTATTCAAGGTGTCTGTTTCTTTCACAAAGCAACTGCAAGAGAGAAAATGGAGGATCTGGATGCAGACCCAACTGGAAGAGTAATAGATGAGGAACAAAACTTAAATAAGAGAAATTTTGAAAAGTTATCCACCAAATGCAATGAGTGCACGGGCAGTCCATTGACGCAATGCGTGCACGGACAGTCTACTGACGTGAGCAAGTCAAACCTGAGTACACATTTTAAGCAACTGAGAAAATGTAAAGTCTGACTGGATGGACTGTAAGATGACACTAGTGAACGGGGGCAGCTAAGGCTGGCTTGATACTTGACTTCTGTATACCGTGAAATGATAGCATAATTAAACTTTAAGTTATATTCTAAAATAACAGGTAGTTTATCATGGCAAGAAAATTGGACATGTGGGAGAATATAAACAATGTTAAATCAAGTAATATGTGTTATGATAAATATATCTAGACCTTATGCAGAGGGAATCAAAGAATCAATAAATAATTACAGAATGATGGGAACCAAGGATGCTGACACATACCTATAATCTCAGCACATGGAGGCTAAGACAGGAAAAACACAGGTTTGTAGCCAGCCTGGCCTACTTCCCAGCCTTGCCAACTGCTACATAGTAAGGCCTATCCTTAAAAATAAAAGTCTGAGCACCTCAGAAGACTAAAGCAAAGGACTTCTAAGGACAGAAAAGAGGAAGGAAGGAAGGCATGAAGGAGCAAAAAAAGGAGGAGGAGAAGGGATGGGTTGAAAAAGAACAGTATATATGGCTACTGCAATACCAGAATCCTGTAATTTTTCATTGACAAGAAAGCCATACATGTTATAAAACAATATATATCTCACCCTATATATCTTACCATATATATCTCATACACCATTTCTATCTCTTTTTAAATGTGTCCAATGAAGAATATGTATTACATCAAATTACAAAACCTTATCAAGTTCATTACTTGCTGAAAACAATAAATCCAAAAATTTCTGGACCCATTAACTCATCCTTAACACACAAAGTTATTCTCTGTGTGATAATAATGAGTTATAAGGCTGAGGGCCTGTGGTGCCTGTGTGATGCCTGTGGTACCTGTGTGGTGCTGGTGGTGGTGATAGATGCCTTTAATCCTAGCACGCAGGAGCCTGAGAGGCAGAAGAAGCTCTGAGTTCGAGGTCAGTCTGGTTTATAGATCAAGTTCTAGGATAGCAAGGGCTACACAGAGTGACCCTATCTTGAAAAACAAAACCAAAAACAAACAAAAAAGTGCTCTTGTAGAGGTCCTGGGTTTAGTTCCCAGCAGCCTCATGATGGCTCACGATTGTAACTACATTTACAGAAAATCCAACACCCTCTTTTGGCTTCCATGGGCATCTCCCACAAATGATGCACATACATAATTCTGGTACTCTCATAAACACATAAAAAAGAGTAAGTAAATTGGGTGTAGTAGTATACACCTTTAATCCCAGCACTCCAGAACAGAAGCAGATGGATCTCTGTGAGTTCAAGGCCAGCCTGATAGTGGTTTCTAAAGAAAGGGTTTTTCTGTGTAGCCTCTATAGACCAGGCTAACTTCAAACTCAGAGATTTGCCTGCCTCCACCTCTTGAGCGCTTGGATCATCTCATTTCTTTGATAGGTCATCATCATTATTCTCCATGGCTTGCCTGTATATGACAGTGCTTTTTAAAGTATGAGCTATCATCTCATTATGAGCTATCAGTTTAAGATAGTAACTAATATTCTTTATAAAGGAAATGGACTGGTATTTTGTCAGACATTGGTGTTGTCTTTTTCTGTGTGCATGCATGTATTTGTAGAGGTCTGAGAAGGATGGCTGGTGTCCTCTTTCATTCTCATCCTTATTCCCTTAAAATAGAACTTTAGCTCATCATTTTGCTAAAAAGATGACAGCCAGTAAGCCCCGCCAAACTTGTTTCTGGGGTTACAGGTAAGAATAGTCACACTAAGCTATACAGAGACAGAGTGCTGAGGGTCAGAACTCAGCTCTCATGTTTGCACAGCAAGGGCTCTAACCTACTGAGCCATCACCCTGGGCCCTGATGAAATCCTGCCATCTCTCTCACAACCTTTCATATATGTTCAGAAATATTTATTGAATATGTTCAGAAATAAATATTGATCCTAATCCAAAAAATTTTGAAAACTTATTCTGAGAGCTTACTGAATACGTTCGTTTCATTTAGTGGTGCACTGGCTGGTTTTATGTCAGTTTGACACAAGCTATTGTTGTCTGAGGAGGGAACCTCAATTGAGAAAGTGCATCCATAAAATCGGGCTGGATACAAGCCTGTAGAGCAGCAGTTCCCACCCTGTGAGTTACAACCCCGGTGGGAGTCACAGATTAGATGTTCTGCATGTCAGATATTTACATTATGATTCATAATAGTAGCAAAATTACAGTTATGAAGTAGCAATGAAATAATTTTATGGTTGAGGGTCACTACAACACGAGGAATTGTACTCAAGGGTCGCAGCATTAGGAAGATTGAGAACCATAGCTGTAGAGCATTTTCTTTATGAGTGATGGATGGGGGAGAGCCCAACCCATTGTGGGCGGTGCCATCCCTGGGCTGATGGTCCTGGGTTCTATAGAAAAGCAGGATATGCAGACTATAATGAGCAAGCCAATAGGCAGCACTCCTCCATGGGCTCTGCACAGCTCCAGGTTTCTGACCTGCGTGAGTTCCAGTCCTGACTTCCTTTGAGGACTAACAGTGAAGTGGAAGTGGAGGCCAAATAAACCGTTTCCCTCCCAAGCTGCTTTTGGACATGGTGTCCCATCGCTGCACTAGTAGGACAAGCTAGGAGAAGTAGGAAGGCTGCAGTGCAACTCAGCGGAGGTTATTTTGTTATCTAGCAGTTTGGAAATTTGGCTAGAAGATAACTACAGAATCAGAGGGGGAAAGCTTAAAACTTACATCCGGGAAGAAAGCTCTTTGGAGAACTGTGTTCTATGCACCGGAAGCAACACATGTCACATTAAATGCAAGCTATGTGGTAAAAAATGAGTTGATGAGGGGAATCCATTTGTCAAAGGCATCCTTTTTAACCCTTAAATGTAATTGTGAGTGACACAATTTGTGTAAGAAATTTGGCCTTGTTGGCTATGTTGGGCTACAATCCAAGCACTTGGGAGGTAGAGGAGGAAGGTGAGGACTTTCGAACAGCATGGTTATAGTACAATGTCTCAATACAACTTGGCTCCGATCTTGATTTCTAGGAGTAATTCATGTTTTACTTAAAAAGAGTACTCTTCAGATCAGGGGTTAGACATCTTGGACTTTTAAGTAGAGCTGGGAAAAAAAGGTTGGCTATCAAAACTATGTGATTTAGATGGAAGGATTTGGGTTATAAAAGTACAAACTATATTACTATGTGATTTAGATGGAAAACTCTGGGTTATAAAAGTACAAACTATATAACTTCATTTGTGCAACATTCTTTTCTTCTTGTCTTTTTGAGACAGGGTTTTTGTGTGTGTGTGTGTGTGTGTGTAGCCCTGACTGTCCTGGAACTAATTCTGTAGCCCAGGCTGGCCTCTAACTCACAAAGACCTGCCTGTGTGCCAAAGGTGTGTGCCACCGCTGCCCAGCCTGTACAACATTCTTGAAGTGGCAAAACTTTAATAGATTAACTAACAGATTAGTGATGGCTAAGAATTAGGAACAGGAGAGAGAGGTGAGTGTGGTTATACAAGAGTGCTCTTAAGGATGATTGACTATGAATAGTAGATAAGTCAATGGATTCACTCTTTTTTTTTTTTTTTTTTTTTTTTTTGGTTTTTCGAGACAGGGTTTCTCTGTTTAGTCCTGGCTGTCCTAGAACTCACTCTGTAGACCAGGCTGGCCTCAAACTCAGAAATCCGCCTGTCTCTGCCTCCCAAGTGCTGGGATTAAAGGCGTGCGCCACCACCCCGCCCGGCTCACTCATTTATTTACAAATGTTAAAGTCTTATAGAAATGCATGGGGTAGGCTGGAAACATAGCTTCAGTGGTAGAGAACATACCTAAAAATGCACCAGGCTTTAGTTTGGCCCCCAGCACTGTAAATCATCCGATCAATCATAGATAGCATGTCAAACTGAAGAAGTCTATAAAATTAACAGGCTGATTCTGTTAGCTGGCTCTGCTTTATTATATTGTACTTTTATGATGCTACCACTAGCCAGGTGTGATGATGCAAGCCTATAATATCATCATTCTGGAGGTAGAGACAAGATGACTAGGAGGAGTTCAAAGCCATCTTGGGCCATATAAGGTTATGTCTTAAACAAACAAAACAAAACAAAAAAAAACTACTATTATAGAAACTGAGTAAAAAAGTACACTGGATTTCTCTGCATTTTTTTCTTAAGATTTCATATAAATCTACAATTATATAAATTATTTTAAAAAAAAAAAAATATGTCAAGAACTGGTAAAATGGCCCAGTAAGTAAAAAGGGACTTGTTGCTAGAACTGAAGACTGGAGTCCAATCCCCAGAATCCACATGGTGGAAGGAGAGAACCAACTCACATAAGTTGTCCTTTGACTTGTATATCTATGCCATGGCATGTGATGCACCCATCCAACACATATACATACATGTACATGCACATACATACGGTCTAGCAAAACAATGTTTAAAATATATCAAAATAAAAGAGGAAGAAAGAAAAAAAAAAAAGACAAGGCACATCCCCCAAGTAAAGAATGAGATAATAAATGTGTTGTTTTAAACCATTATATTAAGTACAATCTGGTACCACATAGCATTAGAAGAAATATATTCCAGCACTTGGGAGGTAGAGGCAAGCATATCTCTGTGAGTTCTAGGCTAGCCTGGTCTACATAGTGAGTTCTAGGATGGCCAAGGGTATGTAGAGAGACCCTGTTTCAAAACAACAACAAAAACAGGAGATGCAAGAGGAAGATGTGTGTGTGTGTGTGTGTGTGTGTGTGTGTGTGTGTGCGCGCGCACAAGGGGAGTGGGCTCATGTAGCCAAGGCTGGCCTTGGATTTGCTGTATAGCTGAGATCCCCTTAGACTTGACTGTTATGCCTCTGTCCCCTGAGCTGCTTAGATTACAGGCATGTGTAACTATGCCAAGTTTTTATGATGCTGGGGATAAAACCCAGGGCATCTGAGGCATGAACTCCTCCCACTGACCTACATCCCCAGCCTAGGAAGAAAACATAAAAATCAAAACCTGAAAGAAAAAACACAAAACCTTGTTCAAATCTGTATCTAACTTCTGGTCTTCAGGTCTGAATAACAATCATCTCTCCAAAACTGAATCCCATATATCTGCTTTATTCTATATGCAAGCAAACACTGAAGTACTCTCAAATTTTTAGATATATTCTACTAAAAACTTTGTATTTACTATTCTATTTGTCTAGAGTTTTTACAAAGACTTATTTTCTAAACTTCTTGTATAAAATTAACACTTAACCCAGTTCATTGATGCACGCCTTTAATCCCAGTACTTGGGAGGCAGAGGCAGGTGGATCTCTGAATTTGATGCACACATGGTCTACACAGTAAGTTCCAGGACAACCAGGGCTACACAAAGAAACCCTGTCTCAAGTGGTAGTGAGAAGGTAATCCCTTAAATCACATATTAATGTCTGAAGAAAATGAACCATGTAAGTTCTGCTTTTGTAGATAGCCACTCATTAATTCATAAGTATCAGGAGAGCGGCCATGTTATAGAAGCAAGCTCTCTTGGGCAAAGTCACTGTGTCTCACCAAGTGATGTCTTCTGCCAGGTTATGGTGCAACCATGGTGTCCACTAAACAGATGTCACTACCATACTCTTGGTTTTCTCAGCTTCTAGAACAGTGAGCCAAATAACCCTATCTTCCAAGTCACTTGTTCTCTAGGACTTGGCTATTACAACTACAAATGACTAAAACAGTGCCCTTTCTCTAGTCTAGTCTAATAGTGTCTATTCAAAAATTCATTTTAGCGCCATTACAGAGTGTGGCCTGGTAGGCATGAGAACCAGTCCACACCAAGTAAATAAAGCTTACTTTGAGATATTGTTTTTTATTTATGTAATTTTATTGCTATACTTACCATAGTACATTGTGGTTATTTATAACCCAAAGCCATATTCAGACTGTATCTCTTGAATCTTACCTAAGGTTTGATAGTTTCATATAACCTCCTAAATATGTTGTGAATTTAAATGAGATAATTCAGTTAATAGCTCTCAAGACATTAACAACTCAGCAATCAGTACATACTAGAATTAATCCCTGTGGTTAAGATTAATGTTTCTTATATAGAGTAGTCTAGAGACTGGCATGTCTACCTAAGTGTCACATGCTTACCCAAGGCCCTAGGGTCAGTACCCCATGCTAGGAAACAAAACACTAACGATGTGAAAACCAATTTAAATGGGAAAAATATTTGAGCAAGGATTTCACAAAAATGAAAGAATGCCAAAGAAACAAAAGAAAAGGTATTCACATTGTGAGACATTAATGCAACTTCAAACCCCTAACAGTCCACACAATGTGATTTCATATGTCCAACGTTCTTCAGGTGGCTGCCAGCAAACAGCTATTTGCATGGATAAAGTTTCTAAAAAACTGCACACAAATGTTTATAGAAGCTATCTATTAAAAAATATTTTATGTGTATTGGTGATTTGCCTGTAAATGTCTGTACAACATGCATGAGTTACAGACAGTTGTGAGCCGGCACATGGGTGCTGGGAATTGAACCTGGCTCCTCTGGAAGAACAGTCAGTGCTTCCAAAGCGTCTCTCCAGCCCCAGATGCTTCTGTTATTAAAATCTGGAAACATCCTAAACCTACTATCTTCTCACCCTTCTGTTTTTAATGAGTAATATATGAATGGACCTTTTAAAATCACTTTTTCCCCTTTTCTTCTCTCTCTTGCTCTGGCCCCACTTGCTCAGCATCTATTTATTTATTTATTTATTTATTTATTTATTTATTTATTTATTTATTTATTATAAGTATACTGTAGCTGTATTCAGATACCCCATAAGAGGCCATTAGATGGTTGTGAGCCACCATGTGGTTGCTAGGATTTGAACTCATGACCTCCAGAAGAACAGTCAGTACTCTTAACCACTGAGCCATCTCATCAGCTCCTTTTTAGAGGGGGACAACCATGTCTCACTATGTAGCCCAGGTTGGCTCTGAAACTACAATTCTGCTTCAGTCTCCAGAGCTGAGGTCATAGGTATACAGACCCACAAGCTGCTGTAACTTCTTAATCACACCCTGCCAACTAGCCATCTTTCTCTAAGCTCCTGCTGAGTATGACAGCTCCATTCCAGCCTTCTGTCACCATTTCCAACACATGTTTGTGCAGACACATAGCTATTCAGGTCTTGGGCATATTAGGGACACTGACTTCTATATCTGACAGGAAAGACTTCAACAAACAACAACCCCTTCAGTAAACATGAGAACCATTTGGGCCAATGATGTAACAACATCAGGATGTATCAGGAAACTACAAGTTACAACTATAATGGTTAAAATTAAAGAGACTGAAAGGGTATCAGGGTGGGATGATGTACTTAGGGGAGCTCGTCCATCAAGGTGTGGAGGCAGGAAGAGCCCAGATCTGAGGCAAACGTAAACGAAAGAGCAACAGACCTAATCTCAAAAACAAAACAAAACAAACACATCCCAACCCCCCAACCCCCCCCCCCCAAGGGGCTAGGAATGTAGCTTTGTGCTAGAGCCTGAAATTTAAATGGTGGGGGTGGAGGGTAGGAAGCCTGGCATTCCGTTTGAAGGAAGAGAAGCATCTGAAATTCCCGTACACATTCCAGAATGTACAATACTAATCACAATGCAGTCTCTGCTCTCCCATTTTTCATGTCTGTATTCATGTGGCTTTGATGCGTGTGCGGAAGTTGTAGGCTGGTTTCTCCTACTTTATTACTGAGGCAGGAGCTCTCAATCAACTTCAGTGCTCACTCTTGCTAGTCAGCCTGCTCTGGGGAGACTAGGATTCCAGGCTGGATGCCAATCTCACACTTGCAGAGCAAAGAGCAAGCACTTAAATCACTGAACCATCTCCCCAGTTCAATTCTGTTATCAGTGTCCCCTTTCTTTCCCCCACTCTCTCCCCCTCTCGTTGTCTCTCTCCATTTCTCTTTCTCTCTGTCTCTGTCTCTCGTGTGTGTGTGCATGTGTGTGCGTGTGTGTGTGTGTGTATGTGTGTAAAACAGCTTACTTTGAACTGTGTACAATGATACACAGAATGTAGCCCAGAAATCAAGCAAGAAGCAAAAGCAAAAGGATTACTGTAAATTTGATGCTGATTTGGGAATTAAATATAGTGAATTCTAGAACATCTGGATTTACATAGCTTAAGAAAGAGGAAAGCCGGGAAAGAGGGAAAAAGGGAAGAGAGGAAAAAGCTGACTTTGGCCTTGGGAATGTACCTGACACACACAAAGTGTTTGCCTATTATATGAAAGGTTTTACAATACACACTGACACAAAAACCAAAATGGCAATCTTGCTACATACAAATTCTTTCTAACAGTGTGCTTTGATGACACGGTGGGGTGGAGAACATGCAGCTCTTAAGGGTTAACAGCTCTTGCAGAGGACCAGGGTTCAGTTGCTATCACAGACCAGAGGGGTCACATACTCTGTAACTAAAGTTGCAGGGGATCCAGTGCCCTCTTCCGGTCTCCACAGGCACCTCCATTCACACAGATACATGTGATACATGAAATAATATAAACAACTCTAAAAAGAACTATGTTCAATGAAAAAAACACAGAAACAAGAGTAGAGACAATATAATTCCATTTGTATCGTCATAAACAGGCATTACTAATCTATAACAACAGGCACACATGGTGATTGGGTGTGGGATGGGAAGATAACTGCTTACCTAAGAAACTTCTTAGGACATGAAATGCTTTATTAGCTTGACTGTGATAAGGATCACACAGGTACACATAATTCTCAGATCTCAATAAATTATACTAAAATGGATATATTTTATTAAATGTAAATTGTCTCAATAAAATTTGACTTTCAAAAGGTACTTTAACAGGTACTTATTCAGAACAGGACTAATTTTACCTAGTTAGCAGCTCTTATTAGTTTTATTTATTTACTGCAAACTAAAATTATAATATATTATATTGTCCAGGGACTGGAGAGATAGCTCAGCAGCCCACTGCCTACTCTTCAGGAGGACCCAAGTTTGATTCCCAGCATCCATATGGTAGCTCAAAACCATCTATAACTCCAGTTTGTAGGGATCCAGTGTCAGCAGATACCAGGTACACATCAGTGCATGGACATACATCAAGGCAAGATACCCATATGCATAAAATAATAGTAATAGTACTAATACTGATGATGATGATGATGATGATGATGATGATGATGATGATGATGATAATAATAATAATAAATCTTTAAACAAAAAATAAGAGAGCCAGGCAGTGGTGTTAAATGCCTTTAATCCCAGCACTCAGGAGGCAGAGGCAGGTGGATCTCTGTGAGTTCAAGGCCATCCTGGTCTGCAGAGTGAGTTCCTGAACAGCATTCAGGCTCAGGGTTCTTTTCATTTTGTTTTGTGTTTCTTTTTGTGTAGCTGTTCAGGAACTCACTCTGCAGACCAGGATGGCCTTGAACTCACAGAGATCCACCTGCCTCTGCCTCCTGAGTGCTGGCAGTGGTGGCGAACGCCTTTAATCCCAGCCCTTGGGAGGCAGAGGCAGGCGGTTTTCTGAGTTTGAGGCCAGCCTGGTCTACAGAGTGAGTTCCAGGACAGCCAGGGCTACACAGAGAAACCCTGTCTACAACCTCCCCACTCCCCTCCAAAAAAAAAAAAAAAAAAGTTTGAGGGGTTGGAGAGATGGTTCAGTAGTTAAGAGCAAGTTCTGTTCTTCCTAGCGGACCAGGGCTCCATTTCCATCATGTGCATCCGGAGGCTACACCCACCTGTAACTCTGTCTCCACCTCTGCTCTCCGGGAGCATCCACACTCATGCACATAATTAAAGATCTGAAGAAGAGGAGGAGGAGGAGTCATTTGCTTAGGCTAGGTGGTGATACATGCCCTAAATCACAACACTCAGGAGACAGAGTCTGGGATTCTGAGGCCAGCCTCGTCTGCACAGTGAGTTCCAAGAGACAGGTGGACCACAGAGAGTGACCACATCACAAAAAAAACACATAAAGAATGAGTTTGGGAACCAATGTGGACAGTGTTTGTTGGTTCTGTTGTAATTTATAATTCAGGAAGTGGGAAGGGGGAGAAAACATGGTTCACTGTGGCACTTTTTTTTATAATAAACAGTATCTCATAGTAACAAATTTAATACAAACATAAACATTCCACTGAAAATAGATATAAAAAAACTGTCAATATTAATTTTGAACCTACTTTGTTGATGTTACTTATTAAAAGCAAAACATATTTATCTCCTTTGCTGTAAGATATGGGGGAAAGTCTCTGACTAACTTCTGGCCAGAGGTTAAAAAATATTTTCTAATTAATTGCATTGTTTACTGATACAATCATCCAGATGGCCTATTAAAACCAAAGAAAAAGTAAACAGTTACAATTAATGAAGTAAAATCACAGATCAAACCCAAAATAAAACAAATTACAGACAGAAAGTCAACTGTAGACACAAATTACTCTCAACCAAAAACTAGCAGCTAATAGAAGGAAAGAGAAAGAAGAGGAACAGGGAGAGCTACTGAGTGAGGAGGGGAGTTCAGGAACGCAGCTCAATCTGTCTGTCGCTGTCTGTCTATCTGTCTGTCTTAATGTAAAGGACATATACTCCTTCTTAGAACTTTGTTTATTTTGTTTGGGTTTTGTTTTTAAATTTTATTGATTTATTTTATAAATATGGGTGTTTGTTTGTACATATGTCTGTGCATACCTGGCCAGAAAAGGATGTTGGAAACTGTAAAACTGGAGTTCAGGATTGCTTGAGCCACCATGTGGGTACTAGGAATTATACTCAGGTCCTCTGAAAGAGTGGCCAGTGCTCTTAAGCACTAAGCCATCTCTCCAACCTGCAAACCTAATTTACTATCTGAAAATTAATTTGCATAGTACAGCTTGTCAAGAGCTTCATAAAACCTTTATACCCTATCAAGTGATGAAGGGAAACAAATACTCAAATTCAGTATCCCTCGTGGTGTAACTACTCATGATGTAGCAATTAAGAATAGAAGGAAGTAGCCTATAATTTGTTAAATAGGACATCTATGTAAACCCCACAATGAGCATCAGGTTTCATGGTGAAGTACAGAAGGTGTGACTCAAGACCACATGGTCACAATAGTGTCTCTGTGGTGGGAGTCTTGTGAGTGTATGCCCAGGAGAAGTGGAGCTGGGTCATATGACAGTTCTAACTAGTTTGGTTTTGTTGGTTTTATGAGATTTCCACAATGTCACATCAGCTGACACTCTTACCAATAGTGATGAAGGTGCCCTTTCTCCATGTGCTCGCCAGCATTTGCTGTCACTTGCTTTCTTATCTACTCCCCCATAGGAGAGATGAAATAGAGAAGTAGTTATACTTGCTTTCCCTGATGAACTGAGGATAAACACTTTCTGTTTATGTCCAAAGATTTGTGCTGTTCTCTACCTTGGACAGAGAAGCTGCTGCTGCTTTCTTTTGTTTTGTGAGACAGGGTCTCTCTATGTAGCCCTGACTCTCCTGGAACTCACAGACTTCCCCCTACTTCTGCTTCCTGAGTGCTGGAATTAAAACTGTGTGCCATCATGCCTAGTTCAGAGAAGTCCTTACTTCAATTGGTAGTAATTAATGTAGAGACTCAACCACTGAAGCAAACATCTGTGAACTTTTAGCCACTGATGAGATGTCTGTATAAACCACTCCCTAGCAATTCTAGAAGCATGGGAGGTCTTCCCATCATCTGGTATGTTCTTCAATTTCTTTCCTCTTCTTCCTCCTCCTCCTCCTCCTCCTCCTCCTCTATGTGTGTTCGAGCGTGTGCACGCTCGCTCACAGTTGTGACCAGAAGTTACCCTCACAGATATAGTTTACCTTACTAGTTGCATTTCTTGCTAGATATTAAACTATTAAGGTGGGTATTTTCCTTGATGTCTTTCACAGTAAGATTGTCAATATAGAACATAATTTTACATGGCTTGTGCTAATACTGTATAGAAAAAGAGACTGAGTTTGGAAAGATAAACAAATCTGCTCAGTATTTTAAAATGAGTTATTTTTAACTATGTTTCTTTCTGTATAGAGATATACACATGAGGGCAGGTACCCAAAAAGACTGGAGATATCTGATCTTCAGGAGCTGAAGTTACAAGCAATTGGGAGCTACTTACCAAAATTTAAAAAAATACATGTATTTTACATATTCATAAATATGATATTATCTCAATCTTGTTGGGAAGTTCCAATTCCACACAGTAAATTTTGATGAAAGATAATTTTTTTAACTTCTTTTACTACTTCATTTAATTAGTCTAATTTTCTTTCTTTCCTCCCTTTCTCCTTCCTTCCTGCCTGCCTTCCTTCTCGCCTTTTTCTAGACAGAGTTTCTCTGTGTGATAGCCCTGGTTGTCCTGGAACTCTTTCTGTAGACCAGGCTAGCCTCAAATCCATAGAGATCTCCCTGCCTCTGAGGCCTCCCAAGTGCTGGGGACTAAAGGGAATTGCTACTACTGCCTGGCTTAGCTTTCTTTCTTATAGCTCAAATTAATGTGTGTGTGTCTGTGTGTGTACACATGCATATATATTTTTTAAAGTATTAAATTCTGATCAATTCCAGATTTTTCTAAAACTAAGTAGACTGTAGTCTCATAGGTCAGTCTGCTGTCTCTTTAAGTGTTCTAAACAAACTGCTCATTCTGTTAACATATGAACAGTCAGCTAGCAATGTGGCTTAGTATTTAAGAGTGCGTTGCTTTTGCAGAGGACTAAAGTTTTGTTCCCAGGACCCACATCATGCAGCTCACAGCTACCCATACGTAACTCCAACTCCAGGAGAATCTGATGGCTCTGGCTTCCTAGGGTGAGCGCCCGCGCACACACACACACACACACACACACACACACACACACACGTAAATAAATAAAAATTTAAAATAAAAAAAAAAAACAACTTGTTAAGGATAGAAAGGAAAATTATTTATTTCTCTTCTTCACAAATAGCAAGGCTGATGACCAGCTTAACTTCCTGGTCACTAAAGCCCAGTTCCTGAATGAAGAAACACAGCAGTAGTGAGTAGCATCAAGAGGCTGTGGAAAGTACAAGATAAAGTAAAACTACCAAAGATGGTTTCTAGAACCCCAGTATACCAAAATCTGTAGTTATCTAAGTCCCTTCTATTTAAAAAATGATATAGCCGGGCGGTGGTGGCGCACGCCTTTAATCCCAGCACTTGGGAGGCAGAGGCAGGTGGATTTCTGAGTTTGAGGCCAGCCTGGTCTACAGAGTGAGTTCCAGGACAGCCAGGACTACACAAACCCTGTCTCGAAAAGCCAAAAAAAAAAAAAAAAAAAAAAGGAACTTGCCTTGTGATAAAATCTAAGAACCCATGAGAGAGTCATTTTGAGAGTATACAAATACCTATTTAAATGGGAAACAATACCTGTTTAAAGACTGTCCTTTTTCCACAAATTGTAAAGTATTCCATGTATGGTAAATGTGCAAAATATGGTCTACACAGTTAACCAAGGTGCACTTAACTGACAGCTATAGTACATGCTTCCTGATGTGCATTTGATACATCCTCCTATATCAATGTTACTGCATCATAGTAAAATATTTCTTCCATTTATAATACTTTCAGATTAGTTACTTAGAGAAACCTAGTTAGTGACATTTCACTATTAAAATAGCTATTTCAAAAATCTTGATTGTCTGAGTAAGCCAAAGCGCAAAATAGAAATTGTCTAGTAATTTACCTACAGTCAGATGATTAATGCTTGGTTTTGATATTTCTGTCAAATCTTCTAGAATAAAAAGCCCTACTTTAACTAAAAAAATAGAATATTAAAATTGCTACATAGAAGCTAAAGAAACTATTTAAATGATATATCTATGATATGTCCTAAAACTACAGTGATAGAATTTTAGGAGTTGAAATAAACTACCAAGTTAGTCCACTTTTTACCTACAGAAATCCTCTTATTAAAATTCTGGGCTAGTATTCTACTTCCCCACTTTCAGTAAGAGAAATGTATTGGAAACTTCTTCCATGTATTACTCACATGACCTCATTTCTG
This sequence comes from Arvicanthis niloticus, assembly GCF_011762505.2. Lineage (NCBI taxonomy): Eukaryota > Metazoa > Chordata > Mammalia > Rodentia > Muridae > Arvicanthis > Arvicanthis niloticus. The sequence continues at coordinate 18,332,083 of NC_047675.1, read as the reverse complement.
CTTGCTAGGCCTCATTCTGGTCTCTAAAGTCCTTCAAATATCTGAAAATAATTATTGTGTTTACCTTTGGGACATTTGATGTTATCTTACATACAATCTTTAAGTTTTTTATTTGTCTTGGCCTGGGATTTTTCTCTCTCTGCTAATGGATAATCTATTACCAACATTGCCTGAAGAAATCCATGGTTTTCTATAGCTGAAAGTTCTCAACAGTATAGGGGCATTGGGGATTGGAGATGGGGGTGTGCCTACATCCTGGAAGAGGCCAAAGCATACTGGATTACCTCCTTTATCACTCCACACTTTATTCTTCAAAGCAGTGTTTCACTGAACTTGGAAGTCATCATCTTTTGGCTAGACTTGCTAGCCAGTAAGTCCCAGCAATCCCCCTGTCTCTGTCCCACACAGTGCAGGAGTTAGTGCAACAGCACACCTGGCTTTTTAGGTGCTGGAAATCTGAACTCAGATCCTCATGATTGCCCGTCAAGTGCTCTTACCCACTGAGTCATCTCCCCAGCACTAGTAATGTTGAGTTTTAAATGGGAAGAGAAAGAAAATTAGCATATTATGGTTATATAGTATATAAACATTAACATACTCAAAGTGATAATGGAATCAAAATAGGAGAGGTTGAATTAATAGTAACTGTTTACTATGTACCTTAACATTCATTATCTTCTCTATACCTCAGTTTCCTCCCATGTAACTTAAAGCAAATGATCAAATCTAAATAAAATGTTTATTGTGATGGTCCAATGTGTTAATATATGTCAAGTATTTTAGATATAGCGCTTACTTTTTGCCAAGCACTGTCCTGTAAGCTATTACACTCTCTTAACAAGATGCTGTGGTATGTGCCTGTTTGGTTACTCCTAGGCTTTGGAAAGGAAGAGCCAGGAAGACTGTAGCAAGTGTAGCTGTCTAGGCTTGTATGGTGAGTTCCAGGCCAGTCAGCACTTCATAGGGTAGCTGCCTCACTGGATACTTATGTAACAAAGTGTCAACAGTGAGGCTTGCCTTCTAACTTTGTTTCTTAAAATTGCAACACTTGTCTATACAACAAACCTCACTGGCTACTTATATAACCAAATGTCAACAGTGGTTATCTTTCCTAACAACCTCACAAGTTCTTATTTCATTCTTTTCTTCCTCCGACCCCTTACTCTTTTTTCTTCCTTTTTGAATCAGCTTGCCTAGAACTCTAATCTTCTGCCTCAATCTCCAGAGTATGAGAAATCATGGTCATACCCCATAACTATTCCATATCACATATGCCAATATTTTTTTTTACATATTTGTCCTTTAAATAATCAATGTTTATAACAACCTTGTATTAAATTTTTTAGGAAAATATTATCTTAAAAATATGCCTTGCTGGGAAGAGGTGGCGCACACCTTTAATCCCAGCACTTGGGAGGCAGAGGCAGGTAGATTTCTGAGTTCGAGGCCATCCTGGTCTACAAAGTGAGTTCCAGGGCAGCCAGGAGTACACAGAGAAGCCCTGTCTCGAAAAAAAAACAGAACAAAACAAAACAAAACAAGCCTTGCCTTGCCTTGCCTTGCAGCCAAATGTGGCCATGCATACCTTTATTCCAGCACTAGGGGAGGTGAGGGGTAAGAGCAGAGACAGGAAGATCATCCCTGAGTTAGAGGCCAGCCTGGTCTACATAGTGAGTTCCAGTGGAGCCAGGGCTACACAGAGAAAGCCTGTCTCAAACAAAACAAAACCCCAAAACGCCCCACACAAAACATAACAAAGGAAAAGAATCTTGCTCAGGCTGCCCACCCTAACTTTGTATGTTTTTAAGTAGCACCACTGTAGCTTAAGAGTGAAAAGAATATGAAGAAGTTAAGCAATGTTAAGAAATTATCAGAATACAAAGGCTAATTTCCTGTTTTGAATGACAGTTAAGCCAGCCTACATCTCTTTGCTATAGAATGTGTATAGTGAATTTAACTCATGTGTTATTTTTAACTTTGCAAAGACAAAAACTAAAGATTGTTATAAAATAGGACAAAATATTCATTATAAAAGAGATTTAAAAAAAAAACTAGAGTGTTATTCTGTCAAGATTTTCTCTCAAAAAACAAAAGATGAAGGTGAGTATTTGTTTTTTCCTGTTTACAATGTTGTAAATAATCCCTTGAAACACTCACTGTGGCTTCTCTTGCCCCACTGCCCCACTAACTTATAGGCAGGCCTCTTTCATTAGTTTTTTTTTTTTCTCCTTTTCAAATAGCAACTAAGCATGCTGGCATACAAGCCTTTAATCCCAGCATTTGGGGGACAGAGGCAGGTCGTACTATGAGTGTAAAACCAACCTTGTCCACACAGAATTCCAGGCCAGCCAAGGGACATAGTGAGACCTTGAAATAAGCTAGCTGACATTTGTCTAACATGACTGTCATTGAGAGAAAAGACAAGGCAAAGCTTAGAAATACTCTTTTGTTTTATTTTGTTTTTTCAAGACAGGCTTTCTCTGTATAGCCCTGGCTTTCCTGGAACTCACTCTGTAGACCAGGCTGGCCTCAAACTCAGAAATCTGCCTGCCTCTGCCTCTGCCTCCCAAGTGCTGGGATTAAAGGTGTGCGCCACCACTGCCCAGCGGAGAAATACTCTTTAAACATTCAGCTTTCTCATCAGTTTTGTACATTTGAGTGAAGCACCACAGTGACTTTTCAGAAAGTAGTTCAAAGCATAATCTGGTCTACAGTCCAAGCTTTGCCTCAGACCTGACGTTGTTGGTATTTGTGCATAGTTATTCAGCATAGAGCACATGAGGGGAAGTACTTTAGGGAGTCCTTTCAGACTCAGGTGGGCGGCCATGTGCAGCAGGGGCTTTTACCTGCTGCACTGTATCACCAGGCCTATGGCAGAGTTAGTTTTGATCAAACAAAAAAAGGACACCACTCATACTTCTTTAAGTCTCCAAATGTCTATAATACTATTTGCTGGTTTAATCCAAAACAAAATTATTGCAAAAGACAGAGGTGAAGAAACCTGATTTTAAAACAAGAGAGAGGTAGGGGCAGGTGGGAGGAGAGAGAGAAACTGGGCACCGTGGTCAAACCTTTAATCCTAGCACTCAGGAGGCAGAGGTCTTTTTTAAATCCCAGCCTGGTTTACAGAGTGAGTTTCAGAACAGTCAGAGCTACACAGAGAAACCCTGTTGTGTAAACCAAAACAATAACAAAGCAAACAAAACAACAAACAAACGAAGGGCATTGGAGCTGGAGAGGTGGCCCAGTGGTTAGAAGCACTAGCTGTTCTTCCAGAGGACCCAGGTTTGATTCCCAGAACCCATGTAGGGACTCATAACTATCTGTAACTCTACTTCCAAGGGATCTGATGCCCAATTCTAACCTCCTTGGGCCTCCATGTGTACAAGCACTACACAGATATGAATACAGGTATAACACCCATACACATAAATTTTAAAAAATAAAAAAGCATTCCAAATGGATTATTACCCTTTATAGTTTTCTGGACATTACTTTCATCGAAGAAAAAAAGGTTAGTAGCTGTTAAACTTCATTAACTTGTCAGTATAGATTTTTTGTATTATGCATATATACATATCTGCATATGAGAGCAGAGGAGAGAAGGATGTTAGATCCCCTGGAGCTGGAGTGACAGGCAGTTGTAAGCTGTCTGATCTAAGTGCTGGGAATAGAACTTGGGTCCTCTGCAAAACAATATGTGCTCTTAACTACTGAGCCATCTCTAGCCCAAGATGCTTTACAAATGGAGTTTTAAAAGAATTTTTCTTCAATGTCTGTATGTTTATATGCTAGCAATGGAGGCCACACCACTCATCTATATGACCTTGCAAATATACAAAAGTGAACCCTCATTTCAAAGTTGAAAACAGCTGTAGAAAAACATGAATTGGAAGGACAAAACAACACCACCAACAACAAACAGCAAAACATGTTCATTCTTGGAAAGCAAAACCAAGGAAGAAAGTAAATAAGTGCCAGGCGGTGGTGCCGCACGCCTTTAATCCCAGCACTTGGGAGGCAGAGGCAGGCGGATTTCTGAGTTCGAGGCCAGCCTGGTCTACAGAGTGAGTTCCAGGACAGTCAGGGCTACACAGAGAAACCCTGTCTCACAAAAAAACAAAACAAAACAAAAAGTAAATAAGTTTAATGGTTCATAATTTAATTATACACTGGAAAAAGCAATTAATCAAAACTAGTAAAAGACTACATAGAAACAATAGACTAACGTAAATTCTGTCATTGGAGAATTTCTTCAGTGTCCTGCTGACCAACATGCTTGACCCTCCCTCCAGTAGAGGGAGCAACACCCTAATAGTCATTAAGTAGAATGAAGATAGGCCTGTGCCTCTAAAGAATACCTAACCATATCTTCAGAACGTCCATCTTAGACATTTCCAAGCCTGTGCATTGATACTCTGGTTCCAGAATACAGAAACATAAAGTCAGACGTGATCTGGAAGCTTCTTTCCTGAAAAGTCTGCCTCATAGTTGCAGAAAGTGCTCAGAGAGAATTGTCACGGGTGCCCGTGACAATTCTTGTCTGCTAAAGTATAATCTGCCACTGAATTATTTTGTGCCACTGGCACAGCAGTGACAAGCCTGCTATGAGTATGACCAGCCACTGTTGGACCGGAGTTGACACGCCCCACATCTGGTACTGTAAACCTTGTCAAAAGAGCCTGGGAAGGCCACAGGCTCAAAGGAGAGGATGTCACTGTTGTTTTGCTAAGTGGATATGATATACCTATCAAAGTACCTTCTAAATAATCACATTTATGCCATTAGATTACAGCCGCTGTCAGCTTGGAGTCTGAGAAGTATTATTTTTGTGGTGGACAGCAACTAACTGGTCAAAGTGCTGAGAGTGTGTGGACACTGAATGTTCTGCCCAAAAAGGGACATCTGTACAGCCAGTCCAAGGCTCAGAGGACATTTCACAGAGGAAGCATAAAGAGCGTCCTGGTGGAAGGCAGGGCTAGAGTGCTGGGAAATGTGGTCTCCTGGGCATGGTGTGTCTACTGTAGCTGTGCACACCTCAAACCGGCACAGGACTGGGTCCACCACCACCATTCAGTCATGGAAGCAGGACAAGTTCACAAGGTCCTGCCCCTCCCTGATAATCTACAGGCAGTTGTTAGGGGAGGAGGGGACACTTCCATCATTGTTATAGCTACTGGCAAGGTGCTCCTTCTGGTCCCTATAAATGGTCCCTCACCCATACTCCTGTAAGCCACTATAACGGAAATCATTAGGTCGCACAACAAGCAAAGGCAAAAGGAAGGCTGCTTGGAAAGAGGATGAGGATCAAGAGGAGGCAAAAGAAGTTTTGTTTGTTAATATGATCAAACTACAGTATATGCATATATACATTATATGTATGGAAAGGTTATAACAATGTTTTCTATTATGTATAATTAATATATGCTAATAAAAAATACTAGCGTGCTGAAAATGTTACTTGAAAGAAACAAAGCTGGGCTTGGTGGCAAAGGCTTGAAATCCCGGGTATGTGGAAGGCTGAGCCGAGGACTGTAAACTTATAGTCTGCCTACACTACAGAGTTAGTTCAAAGCCAACCTAAGCAAGAACCTACCTTGAGCCAGGTGTGATGGCTTACTTCTTTAATCTTAGCTCTTGGAAGGCAGAGGCAGTCAGATCTCTGACTTCTGGGTTACATGCCAGCCAAGATGACATAGAGAGACCCTGTCTCCAACAAAACAAAACAAAACCTGCTTGGAAACAAAAACTAAAAAGAGGGCTAAAGGTATAGTGTGCACGCACACACACACACACAGACATAGAGAGACAGAATCAGACACAGAGACACTTAGCTGTCCTGGAACTTGCTCTTTAGACCAGGCTGGGCTTCAATTCAGAAATCTGACTGCCTCTGCCTCCCCAGTTCTGAGATTAAAAATATAAGTTACCACACTTGGCTATAAATAAAATAAATCTTAAAAAGAGAAATGAAGAAAGAAAGAAGACAAAAAGAGAGATACAGAAATTTTATAACTAGCTCAAAGTCCGACCTCTGAAGTGTGAGGAACCAAGAGTATAACCCACAGAGTCTCATCCCACTACCTGCACTCTGAACTATCTTACTATGATCATAATTTGGAATTATGTCTTATTCCTGGGGTATCATTAACATTTTCTCAGTGTTAGCCTTCCAGGTCTTTTTAATGTTTATAGTAATCCATTAAATTGGTATATAATAAGTTGTGGTGTTTCTAGTTCCCTGCTATAAACATAAAATACCTTTGGGGGCTGGAGAGATTGCTCAGCAGTTGAAAGCACTGGCTACTCTTTCAGATGACCCTGGCTCTGTTCCCAACACCCACATGCCAGTTCATAATCATCTGTAACTCCAACCCAGAAGGGATCTAACAACTTCTCTGGCCTCTGTGGGCACCAGCATGCACATGGTACACAGACATGCATACAGGCAGAACACCCACACATATAAAATAAAATAATAAATTTTAAAAATGTATTTTGGATATCTTATTTTTGCTAAGTTTGTGTCATATTTTTCAAAAGGGTCTATCAGTTAATAAAGCCATGCATATTATTAATTTCCCCTTAAATATGCCAGCATTGAGCATAAACATCAGGACTGGTGGGATGGCTCAGTAGGTAAGGGCACTTGCTGCCAAGCCTAGTGACATATTTGATCCCAGAATCCAGATCTAGAATGAGAAACCAGGGTTCCAACCTCTACATGCAACTCACTGGGCCTGAATGCTTTCAGGTACATTCACATACACAGATTAAAAAACCTAACAAAAACATTTTTTTGAAAGCACAAACAGTCAAAAATTGTTTCTAATAAGTGAAACAAATGTACATTTTTTTATTTTTACAACCCACTTAAGTTCCATGTTACCTTGGCTTTACAGTTTTGACTTCCTGGGGCTTTGGATATGTGTTTGGTTTTCCCACAGTTCTTCTAGTATACCCAAACCGACCTAAACTTGCAACCCTGCCTCAGCCAGCTGAAAGCTAAGACCACAGAGGTGAGCTCCATAGGGCCTGTTTTCTGAGTTTCTTCCTCTGTGCTTTACCCCATGATCAGGGAGATGTTGGGTTGCTGATGAGTCTGTATGAGCTTGTATAGGGACATCAATACTATGCCTATCATTGTCACACTAAAACATCTCCCAACTGCTGTTCCCTATTTTATTATTGTGGTTACTAAGGTTTAATTTTAACAAGATAGCCTTCTAATAAAGTAAACACAAAAGCAATAAGACATATTAAATCCCACAGCTCCAAACACAAAGAATTACTTTTCACTAAGATTTAACAGCAAGATAAACCTGTCGAAACAGACACGCTCAATAGAACTGTGATATTTAAGAACTCTTGAAAGGTCTCATCGAAAATGAACTGAGTAGTAGCCCACCCACCCTCAAATTGCCAAAGTAACAACAGAGGGCTACATACCTGTCGTTGTAAACATGGATGGTTTCTGTTGTGTAAATGTTGATGGTTGTTAGACAGTGGGGAAGGCCAGCCCCGAGCCTGATATTGCAGCTGAGTTTGAGCCATGTCAGAAGGCCTCGATATAAGATGCGAAGTGAACTGGCGATCAAGATCATGATCTAAAACATGATTTGAATTATCTTGTCCAAATGGTGACTCATCAAATTGGGGGAGGAGACCCTCCTGCAGGAGGTCTTCTGGGTCAAGTCCTGCAAATGGTTCTGCATGGGATTCTACTTGATGAAGTAAATTCTCTTCTAGAGATGAAAAACCATTAGTTTCCACGTGGTCATTGAAATGACCCATTGGAGGTCCGGAGTCAACAGGATCTGGGAAGTTCATGTGCATGGGCGATAATTTTGAGTTGCTATAATTACCCTGAGGATGTGACGAATGCAAAATCTGAAAATTATTTGAACTCAGTGATGGAGTGGGGTTCAAGAGATGCTGAGTGGGTTCTTGCTTCATTCCCCGATGAGGCGAAAAGGAGTTACTTCCGGCAAAATCAGATAAAGCCTGATTTGTATGACTGGGGGTGAGACCTGCAGATGACTGAAGGAGACTGCTTGGTGACATGTGACCACTGGAGAAGGAATAGTGTGCAGGAAACTGTTGCGAGTTGCTCACAGAGCAGGAAGTCATACTTGGAGAAGGTCTGTTATAGTTGCCTTCCTGGTGACTGCTACACTTGAGGAAGTGTGCTGGAGGGTTTGCAGTCGGGGAAAACTGCACTGGGAGAGTCTGCTGTGAGGAGGGGGTATTGGCTAGGTGGTTAACATTAACTCTGTGTGCGCCGGAAACATTAGTGTCTAGAAAATTTTTAGCCTGGCCAAGAGAGTTTTGCCCTGGGTTAAGGTTGCTTCTGCTTTGTTGTGAACGAAGGGAAGAACACTGTGTTTGCTGTTCACCAGCCTGAAATAAGGCGAAGTCATGGTGCGTCACAAAGCTTTTATTTTGATGCAGAGAGTGTGAGTGTCCTTGCTGATGAAAGGGGGATCCATTTTGATTAGATAGGCTAGTAGCTGTCTGGTGACCCCACATTGGACTGCCGTCTGCTACATCTTGAAACAAGCCATTGGGTTGGTTTGGGGGATGTATTGGAGAGCAGTTAAACTGAGAGTGTGGAGATAATACATGTTCAACTGGGCTACCAAAAGATTGATTAACTTGATGAAACTTCATTGAGTCAAATTGACTTAACTGTTCAAAATCCGCCATCTTCTGATGCGTTGGAGTACCTTGAACATGGGTTAAGGAGTCTATGTGCAAAGGTTCAAACTCTGCACCCAAGTTCAGTTCGTCAACTAGTGAGACAGGCCCCGGTTGTACAAACCCATCATCTGACAAGCCTTCTAAGGTCTCACCAAAAAGATTAGCGTCATCAAAGAAGTCCATCATTGGGTCTGTCATGTTGAAACTCCAGTGACAATTTGGATTGTCCACTTCAAATAGAGTATGTTCAGCTTCCCTGCAGTAGGTATTACTGTATCATTTCTGAGGGTCGTCAACTAGTCCAAAATGGGCCAGTGTTCATTATTGCTCTACATAATGGCATGTCACGAAGCATCAGAATCCTAGGAAAATAAGAAAAGTTAATTTAAATTTAGTAGTAAGTCTATACTAAACTTCTATCAAGAAAACTTCCACAGAGTACTTTGTGTGTGACAATTTATTGCAAATTGGTTATTAATATTCTGTACAGAAGAAAACAGGCTCCTGTAGGGGACACAACTATTTATTTAATGGTAAAAACGCACATCGCTTTACTTGAAGTGCATATATCATGATGAAAGAATGTAAAGTAACCCTGGGAAGAGCCAATGGTGCGTCACACTCCAGGGTGAAATGTCTCACACTCCCAGCCCCTCCACGCAGTGAGGAGGCTATCTAGGCACTGCCCTTCAAAATGGTGTATGTTTGAGAGCTAGTGTCAGATACTCTTGGGTTAGTTATGAGATTATGATCACCTGCTCCAGGTCTCACAAAGTGTATGTAGAAAATCTAGAAGCGTAATTGTAAAGATGTCATAAGAAGGTGACCCAGAATAGAATAAAACTCATTTGGTTTAGTTAGCTGGTAGCACCACCCCGAATCTGCTGCAAACTATGCTGAAGCATAATCTCACGCATTCCATGCAGTGCTTTTGCTTATTTAGCATGGAAGGCCAGCCTGACAGCCAAATGACTGAGGTAGCTGTGAAGCAAATGCAAGTATCTTCCTATAATTGGTTGTATTTATTACCCCCTCACTAATAAAACTGCTAAGTCATTAGGAATATGCATGTTTCATATTTTATTTATTATCAAACTATGCAAATACTGAAATTCAAGCTAACTAGAAAACAAACAGGGACCTGAACTAAATAAATAATAAACTGGTTTTAAGACAATCTAAAAAAAAAAGCTGAGCAGTGATGGTATATGCTGTTAATCCCAGCACTCGTGAGGCAGAGGCAGGTGGATCTCTGTGAGTTTGAAGCCAACCTGGTCTACAGAAAGAGTTCCAGGCTATACAGAAACCCTGTGTAACAAAAACAAACAAACAAAAAAAACAATAAACAAAAACAACAAAAAAAAAAAGAAAGAAAGAAAAAAAGAAGAAAAAAACCCAACCTCTAGATAAAATCTCTACTAACTATGCAACTGTAGAGATGTTAGTTTTTTAACTCTGAAAAGTAACAGCTATCAAACATTTGCTGTATTTGTTTGTTTGTTTGTTTGTTTGTTTCAGACAGAGTTTCTCTGTGTAGCCTTGGCTATCCTGAAACTCACTCTGTAGATCAGGCTGGCCTTGAAATCACAGAGACCCTCCTGCCTCTGTCTCCTTAGTGCAGGGATTAAAGCCACCACCACCTGGCTCAACTACCAAATCTGAATAACTTATAGCCAGATATTAATGTATCCTTAGTTACAATGGTATCTATTGCTTTAATAAGCAACACGTAGCCACATTTGGTAGTGCATGCCCATCCTCCAAGCACATAAACGGTTAGGCAGAAAGATCCAATGTATACAATCTAGACTACATAATGAGTTTTCAAGGACAGCCTGGACTAAAGTGTAAAAGCCTTGTCTCAAAACAAAAAACAAGTATTTCGCCAGGCAGTGGTGGCGCACGCCTTTAATCCCAGCACTTGGGAGGCAGAGGCAGGCGGATTTCTGAGTTCGAGGCCAGCCTGGTCTACAAAGTGAGTTCCAGGACAGCCAGGGCTACACAGAGAAACCCTGTCTCGGAAAAACAAAAACAAAAACAAAACAAAAAAACAAAAACAAAAAACCCAAGTATTTCATATTCCAACTAACTGGAGAAAACTACCCTGTAACATGGGAAGAAATTGCGTATAATGAAGGAGAAGCTTAAGGAGATAAAAACCCAGGTACTATAGTTGTCCTTTAATCACAGAACAGAATATTACTCACTAAGTACAAATTATGAAGGGAAAATGGAAACAATAGTTAGGTAACAGTGATTTATTTCCTCATCCTTAACTTGATTTTAGGAAAAGTAGATGCAATAAACTATTACAAAGACCATATTTTTGTGTGACTTTAGGATTTCACTGGATTGTAGTACTATAACACATGATGCAAAATACGTCTACAGTACTTCCGCAAAATGAAATTTTTTTTGGCTGTCCTGGAACTCACTCTGTAGACCAGGCTGGCCTCGAACTCAGAAATCCGCCTGCCTCTGCCTCCCAAGTGCTGGGATTAAAATTTTTGATGTGAAAATTTTACAGGCCCTGTATGGCAAAGCATGATAGCACACACCTGTAATCTAAGCATTCATGAGGCAGAGGCAGAAGGGTCTCTGCATAGTTTACATGTAGTCTACAAATAGTCTACATATAGTCTATATAGTCTACATATAGTCTATATATAGTCTACATATAGTTTTCTTATTGTCTACATAGTCTCAGGACAGCCAGAGTTACATGGTGAGATCCTGTCTCAAAAAACAAAAACCTACTAACAACCAGGGTAGTTCTGAAATACACAGTCCCATCTAGTCACATACTGAGATGGGAGGATTGTGAGCTCGAGGCCAGCTGTGGTAATCTGGTGAGAGACTGTTTCAAAAATAAGTATATAAAGAATACAAATGTTTGTGCTTCAAAAGATACCTTCAGCAGCTGCCAGACTATCTTCCAAAGAGATAGTCGACATTCTCTCCAGTAATAATATGTAAATTCAACCCTCTCAGGACCCTGGCTCTTAGATGTATGCTAGGAGAAAGAGAAGAAACAACCCAGGGGATACTAAAGAAACACCCTGGAACATGCCTGGCACATGCTCTTCAGAAGGCCAACCTGAGCTACATGAAACCTCAGCAGACAAACAAAAAACAGGAAGTAGTATGTAAGTGGATGAACTACCCATAGGGAAAAAAAGAAAACTTTTATAAATTATGTGTCTGATAAACAACTTATATCCAGTCAGATAATGGTGCTACATGTCTTTAATCCCAGCACTCAGGAAGCAGAGGAGGAGGAGGCAGAGGAGAAAAACAAGCAGATCTTTGAGTTCAGGGCCAGCCTGGTCTACAGAGCAAGTTCCAGGATAGGCAAGGCTACTCAACAGGAAAATCCTGTCTCGAAAAATATAACAAAATAAAAAAACCCTTATATTTAAAACATGTAAGAACTTATATCTAGAACATATAAAGCAATTTTAACAAGTTTCTAGTAAGAAAATAGGCCAAATATTTTTTTTTAAATCTGGATACTTCTCCAAAGATATATGAATGTCTAGTAATGACATGGAAAACATACCCAATCTCATTAATTACACTGAACTATAAACCAAAACAATAAAGATCACTTCTCAACCCTTAGGAAAACGAGGTAAAAACACCAAGAAAACACCCGAATGCACGAGGAGTTACACAAACAAAGAGAGTAGTTGAACATGTCAGTAGTGGTGGGGCCGCAGCTTCTGTAGAAAAGTCTGCTAAGTCCTCAAAATTTTGAAAATATAATTTCTGTAGAGTTTAATAATTCCACTACTAGGTGAATACCCGATGGAGTTGAAAGCAGAGACTTCAACACTAACTTGTATGTCAATGCCCAGTGCAGTGTTTATTTGCAATATCAAAAAGGGGAAATAACCAACTGTCTAACAATTGGTAAGTAGATAAATAGAAATGTGCTATATTACTATAATGAAGTACTATTAGGTAATAAAAAGAAGTGAATCTATTTCACTAGGACCTGATCATGTTGGCTTATAGTCACAGTTACTTGTAGATTGAAACTGGAAAGCCATGAATTCAAGGTCGACCAGCCTGGGCTACAGATTGAGTTCATAGACGACTACATGACTTGCTGAGATCTTGTCTCAAAATTAGAATGAGGGCTGTTGTAGAATTCTTTTATAGCATGTATAAGGACCTGGGTTCAACTCCCAGTATTACAAAAACTAAATATCTAACAAAAATGAAACACTGACTCATGGCTCATAACTGTGAAAACCTTACAATTAAAGAGGCTTATTCTGCACCTCCTCCCTTTTTGAGGCAGAGTTTTAATATGTATCCCAGGCTGGCCTCAAGTTTGCAATCTTCCTAACAAATCTATAGAGACCAGTAGTAGATTAGTGGTTGTAAGGCTGAAGGCAGGATGAATATGCAGTGTGTCTGGTAAGCAGAGAATACTGACCAGAGGCTATGGGGTTTCTTTCTGAGGTGATGAAAATGGTCTAAACTGGTTACAGTGATATTTAAACAACTCTGTGATTACTAGAAACCACGGCTGGGTGTGGTGATGTATGCCTGCAAATCTAAGGAATCTTAGGTTGGAAGTCAGCCTAGACTGAAAAAGAAAGACTCTGTCATCAAAAAGGAAGAAGAGGCTCTGGAGAGATGGCTCAGCAGTTAAAAGAGTACTCAGTCCTCTTCCAGAGGACTTAGAACCAACCCACAGTGGGTGGCTCACATGAGCCTGTGCCTCCAGCTCCAGAAACTCTGACCTGACACTCCCCTTTGGCCTTCATGGGTGCACAGATACATGTGTCATACACACATACATACATACATACATACATACATACATACATACATACATACCCAAATAAAAATAAATCCTTAAAATTAAAAGGATGTGGGGGTGAGATGGGGAATGAGGCCAGTGAGATGTCCTGGCAGATAAAGCCACTTGCTTTTATGACACATGTGCAACCACACACACACACACATCATACTTATTTACACATGTGCAACCACACACACACACCATACCTATTTACTTATGTACAGCCAGATGCACACATCATACTTATTTACACATGTACTGCCAGACACACAAACAAAAGTAATACAATTTTTACAAAAGGGGGAAGCCAGTAAATTATTCATTTAAATGGATTAAATCATATAGCATGTAAACTACATCACTAAAGTATTTTAAATATATTTAACTGGTGTATAGTCACGATAAATGATACAAGGCTTCATAAGGTCATACAAGTATAAAGTTTACTTAAGCATATCACTCTAAGCACCAGCCTCTTCCTTCTCACCTCTGCTTTCTTGTTTTTCTCAAACAATATAACTTCATTCTTCTTTACACTAGAAAGAAATCCTCTATGGAGTTAGATGTAGTATATGTTTTTAATCTTAAGGCATCAGAGTCAAGAGGCAGGTACATATTTGTGAGTTCAAGGCCAGCCTCCAAAGCAAGTTCTAAGACAGCTAGATGTACTCTAGCAAAAACAAAACCAAAGAGCCCCAACAACTTGCCCCAACACACACACACATACACACACACAAACACACACACACACACACACACACAGAGGCAAGTAGTAAGGCTAAAGCAATCAATTCTTAGAGACATGGTACTTTGCTGGAAAAGTCCAGAGTATTCCACCCTTTTATTAATCCACCTGACCTTTCTATCCTAAGAAGAAACATAACCTAACTTCTTCCACTTGGGCATGGAGTGAGAGACATGCACTGACCTGGAAGCTTGACCTCTGATGCAGTCCTGAATAGAGTTCTATATCTTTAAATGACTTCAAGTGTGCTTATTGGTTCTGCTCCACTGGGACACCAGAGAGATGAGTTGGCTGTTAAGAGCCATGCACTGTTCTTTCAGAAGACCTCAGTTTGGTCCCTAGCACCTACAATCAGAGGGCTCACAACTGTTTTTAACTTTGGCTCCAAGGGACCCAACAATGTCTTCTGACCTCAGTAGGAAATGCACTTCATGTGCACAAATCTATGTTCTGACACATACATGTATAAATAATTAAATTTTTAATTGAAAAAAAAAAAAAGACATTTATCCCAGCATTCTAGAGTCAGAACCAGGTGGAATTCTGTAAGTTCTAAGGCAGTCAGGGCTGCACAGTTAGACCTTGCAAACAGACAACAAAAACATACCAGCATTTGTTTCACCAAAAAAAAAAAAAAGTGACAATGAGCCGTACTGACTTTGCCATAAAAGAAAAACTCTAGAAGACAGTGTACTATCATTTACAAGGCTCCTTAGTAACAGTAAATAAAAATAAAAAACAACAAAAACAAAACAAAACAAAACAAAAAAGCCTACTACCTGTCCTAAGTACTTGACATGATGACTAAGTTTATAACACATATTAAAATGTTTTCCACGTCAAAGGAAGAAGTCGCCTTTACTACAATTACTAAGGCTATGTGACTGCGGAAGCCAGAATGCCAGAATGCCACAGAACAGCCAAGGGTCTAGTGGTAGACGTCGGGAATTTTAACTTAGAGCATCTTAAGATGTAGTTTGCCACAGAACAATCAAGGAACTATTAGTAGGCAATAAAAATTTTAATTTAGAGTACCTTAAAATATAATTTATATAATTTTAAATCATTTTATGATTTTATATGTATAGGTGTTTTACCTGCATCTATGTTTGTGTACCAGATATATGTACTGCCTGCCTGCAGAAGCTAGAAGACGGACAGGACCCCCTGGAACTGGAGTTACAGGTGCCTGGTAGTCTCCATGTTGGTGCTAGGAATTAAATACAGGTTCTCTGGAAGAGCAGGCAGTGCTTTTAATCATTGGACTATTTCTCTAGTCCCTTACAATGCAATTTTCAAAACAGGAAGCTCAGAGAGTTTTGAACAATAACAATAAATATTAGATGAAAATGTGTAAATCTACCAATAATGGAATCAATATTGTCTCAAAATTATTTAGACCTTTTTTTTAAATGGCAACAAGGGCTACTGAAATTGGCACAGACTTAAGAATTAAAATATATAAGACCCTGTACTCTACCCATAAGGATACTTCTATTTACTTTTTAATTTGGTCTTCTGTTCTTTTCTGGGGAATCTTACCTGCTAGACTGGATACATATATTCCAGAAAAACAGTCTTTAGCCTACAAACTGAAGTACTCCAATTGAACCTCCTAAACCATCAGAGACATTTTTGAAATCTCTTCCCCTAAGCATGGGAGCTCATACCTATAATCCCAGCATCAGAAGACTGAGGCAGGATTGCTTCAAACCCAATTTGGGCTGTGCAGTGAACTCTAGGCTATGCCTTCCTTTAGCCATTCTGTCTCAAAAAAGAAGAAAACCCAACCAAACAACCAAACAAAAACAAACAAAAACCCCAACAATGTATTATGTATGTGTTAATGGGGAATAAACACACTTTCAGGGACTTATTGTATATGTTAGTATAGCCACGTTGCTAATTCTTTTTTTTTTTTTTTTTTTTTTTTTTTAAAATTTTTAGAAAGAATCTAAGCCACTCTGGCTCACCTTGAACTTGGGGCAATCATGAGTATCCAGATTATATACATGAGCCACCATGCCCATCTTACTTCTTGAAATCAGTTTTATTCCCACTGTCTCCTTAAATTGACCCAACCAAAAAGGCATAGTGCTGCTCTCATCACTGTTCACTCTCTATTCACTTATCCATCAGCAGTATTTGTTACAGCTATCAGGGAGGAGTCTCCTAAATGCTTATTGACAAACAGGAAACTCACTCACATTTCTCTTTTTTTCCTTAATGTTCAGTTTCAGACCCTATAGATGATTCTTTCCTCTAGAGCAGTGGTTCTCAACCTTCCTAATGTTGCAACCTTTAATACAGTTTCTTATGTTGTGGTGACACCTAAATCATAAATCATTTGTTGCTACTTTGTAACTGTAATTTTGCTACTGTTGTGAATCATACTGTAGATATCTGATACACAGGAAGGTCTTAGGAAACCCCTGTGAAAGGACTGTTGGATCCCCCACCAAGAGATGTGAGTCACCCGTTGAGAACTATTGACCTTGGGAATGCTTTTAACCTCTGAATGTTGAGGGTACTTAGGGGTACTCCAATCTTTTTTCATTTCTGTCTATACTGACTCTCAAGATACTTTTAACTAGTCTCATGAAGTTAAATGTCACGTATGTTGGTAATTTCCAAATTTCTATCTATTATATGTCATATCTATATCTATTTATATTTATAAATATATTTTTATATCTAATCTATATCTATTATATATTATATCTCCACTTCGAACTCATATAACCTAACAAATACTTGGTTTCTTCTCCTGTGACTATGGATAGATATGACACTAATCTTGCTATTTACTTGGCTGGGTTTCAGCACAGTAAGCAGCGGTGTGATCTTATGGCAGGTGCTCCGGGTCACTCCACTCACAGTCCTCCGGTGATTCTGTATTACACCCATCATGAAAGCGGCACTCCCCATCTGACTGCACTACAGCCCCCACTCCCACCTGAACAGCTCTCTGCCCTCACAGCCTGTTCTCTCTTGGTCACTCCCGTTTGCTTTGGCCACAAAGTGAGTAAGTTCACTAAAAAGGCAGGTAGGAGAGAGTGAAGTCAGCAAAATGGAACAGTAGGAAATCTCAAACACCCTTCTTTCCAATGTTTCAAAAAGCAAGCAGGAATCATCAAAACCACCTTTAGCAGGAACCTGGAAGACAGCCAAAGGTTTACAACTAAGACAATGATGAGAAAAGTAACAAAATGCAAATCCTTATCATTAAAGGAAATTTGTGTTAACACATGCAGGGAGCAGTGGAAAGGTATCTAAGGTGAAGGAAGAGACCCTGGACTCAGCCCCCAGCACCAAAAGAAAAACAATGGAAAATGGAGTCTGAACCCAAGCTAAAGAGGAGACTTCAGTGACCACCCAGAAGAAATACAGACACTTCATAGGGTGTTTGGAAAGAGCTACTCAAAAATGAATGACCCCAGTCTTCAACAGACAGAAACAGAAAATTCTGGAGCAAGATATACAATAATCTCATTTATACATTTGCAGTATCAAATGCTGAATATGTCTGTTTTACACACACACACACACACACACACACACACCTTAACATACAAAAAAGAGAGAAAAGAGAAAGAGGAAGGAAGGAAAGAAGAAAGAAGAAGGAAAAGGATACATATAGATTCTGTCCCAAAGAAAGTTACTGAATATAGCAGACAAAGAATTAATAAATTCTGTTAAATATGATCAGGGAGCTAATGTCAACCAGGGCTCAAGGTTGACAATCACTAGGACAATGACATAAGCAAAATAAATAATGCTTAAGTAGACTTTACAAAAGGTCCAATCAGGAATTCTGGAGCTGAGAAGTAGAACAACCCTGAAAAGTGCCCGCATTGAGGTTTAATCACACAAAGGAAGACAGAGAGCATGGTCAGTGGAACCACCATCTGAGGAACATGAAGAAAAGAGAACAAAGAGACGTGTGCAGGCTGAGACTTGGGACAACATCAACACCACAGTGGGTGACCCTGGAGCAGGGAGGAAGGGGACATGAAGTGGCTAAAAACCCCAAAACCAGATAAAAGACCAGGAACTTTTTAAAAAATATTCTTAAGTGTGCATGTATGCCTGTCTGTGTATCCTGATATGCAAAGTACACAAGGAGCCAGAACAGGCCTTGGATCCCTGGGGCAGTAAGGTACCTGGTGTAAGTGCAGGGGACCAATACTTGGGTCCCCTGAAAGAACAACATGGGCTTTTAACTCAGGTTCTGTTCCCAGCACCCGCATAGTGGTTCAGAACCATCTATAACTCCAGTTCCACAGGGTCTGATGTCCTATGCAAATGCGAATATGCAGGCAAAAATCTTCTACACATTAACACCATGTCAGGGTGGCTCCTGACTGATCCATAGGACCTGACATCCTCTCAGGCACACATACAGACTCAAGTATACATCCACATAAATAAAAAAGTAAAATAAAAAAAATTAAATTAGATTCACCAGTTTGTGATAGCATGCTCCTTTAATCCCAGAACTCGGGAGGCAAAGGCAGGCAGATCTCTGAGTCTGAGGCCAGCATGATAGGACTTCCAGGACAGACAGTGCTACACAGAGAAACCCTGTCTTGATTAAATAAATAAATAAATAAATAAATAAATAAAATAGGAATTACATCCAAGCCACTGTAAGACCCTGCCTCAAAACAACAATGGCAACAAAAATAGATTCCACAAAAAAATCAGAAAGAATATCTGTTAAATACAAGTCAGCCATTGCATAATTAGAAGAGGCACAGGTTTAAATCTTCACTGCCAAGCTCTTACCTGGTGAATCCCTCAGTCTTTTCCCTCATTTGACCGTCTAATTCACAGATGACAGAATTTAGAAAGAATACACTCAAAGTCCTAAAACACAGTAACTCAGTGATTATAGACTCCCTGGCCCTTAGCTAGAAGCCTAAGTCAGAATTTTCTGATGATTTCCTGAAATAGTATCACAACTGCATTGTACTTAGTGCACAATTCACTTGTTTAATTTGTTCTTATGTGCATGAGTGTGCTGCTTGCACGCATGTCTGATCACTACTCTCCCCCTGGTGTTTCAAATATCTTGAGACTAAAATTGGGTACTGTTTTTTGCAAGGTTTTATATACACACACATACACACAGAGAGAGACAGAGACAGAGAGAGAGATGTTAACTTCATATATTCTGTATCTTATACACAGTGTTCTCATTTTCATTCTTAGTCTGCTTTTCTGTCCTTTCTACTAAACAGGATGAACAAGTCTTTTCATTCCTACTACCTATTATAAATTCTTGGGCTTGTAGTCAGTACATACTTTCAAAAATTCAATAATGCCAGTACATACATACAACAAAATGTCTCGATCTGTAGCATTATTTCAAATGCTGAGCTTCAAAAGCATTTGTCTGAGCTGCAAAACATCACTGTCCTGGCTTTATAGAGCTCCCGCTGACGTGTATACTTAAACACTATTACCTGCACCACAACCAGCACTTGGGAGGTGGAGGGAGAAGAATCAAAAATTCAAGTGAGGCCACCCAGGGTAACACAGGACCCCTTCTTAAAAACAAAACAAAAATGACTTAAATGGGAGCAGGCAAGCTAAGCCAGCAGGTAGCAGCACATGCTGCCAAGGTTGATGATCTGAGTTTCATCCTAGAATCCAGTATCTTACACAGTGTTCTTGTTCTCATCCTTCATCTGCTTATCTGTCCTTTCTACTAAACAGGATGAGCAAGTCTTTTCGTTCCTACGATCTACTATACATTCTTGGCCTGTAGTCAGTACATACTTTCATAAATTCAATAATGTCAGAACTGCTACAAGTGATCCTGTGGCCTCCACACATACAGTGTGTACCATGGCCCAATGAAAATGGACGTATAAAAAAATGAATAATATCTTGGGCTGCAGAGGCATCTCAGCAGTTGTGAGCGCTTGTTGCTCTTGCAGGGGTCCCAGGTTTGGCTCACAACTGTCTTTGGTTTGAGTTGTTCCAGGAGATCTGCTCCCCTCTTCTGACCTCCACAGGAACCAAGTATAAACACAGAGCACAAACATGCAACGGGCAAAACACTTGTGCACATAAAACTTTAAAAATCTACAACTTAAAAAGTTAAATGACTTGTTAAGGTGGGGTGATGACCATCCTTGGTTGTCAACTTGACTAGATCTGGAATTAACTAAAGTGCAAAACTTGTGAGAGACTTTTGCTTAATTTGAAGATAGATCAGCATCTAATCCAGACATGGGAAGACACACCTTTAATCTGGGTCATGCAATGTTCTGGAAGCCTATATAAGGACATGGAAGAAGGACACTTTCACTCTGCCTGCTTGCTCACACCTTGCTAGCAAGTCCATTCCTTAACTGGCACTGGTACATACTCTTTTGGGATTCCAGCATATACTAAAGACCAGCTGAGGCATCCTGCCTTGTAGATTGAACAACCACTGGATTCTTGGACTTTCTGTTCATAGGCAGCCATTGTTGAACTAGCTGGATTGCAGCCTGCAAGCCATTCTAATAAGTCCCCTTTTTATATGTAGAGAGAGATTCATTCTATAAGTCCTGTTACTCTAGAGAAGCCTGACAAATACAGATGGCAAACACAGCTCTGGATATTTTATGACATTTAGTTAAAAAAAAAAAAA
This sequence comes from Arvicanthis niloticus, assembly GCF_011762505.2. Lineage (NCBI taxonomy): Eukaryota > Metazoa > Chordata > Mammalia > Rodentia > Muridae > Arvicanthis > Arvicanthis niloticus. Next base: position 18,311,176 of record NC_047675.1, on the reverse strand, counting down.
AAAAAAAGCCCAGTGATCTGATTTAAATACACAAATATCCCTTACAGGAAGAACATGTTCCATTAACAACTCTACCAAGAGTCTATAGCACAGCAGTCTTGTGAGGTTTGGTTTGGCTTTTTGAGACAGGGTCTCTGTAGAAACTCACTGTACAGCCTGTGTTCTAACTGATGGTAGACATCCTGCCTTCGTCTCCCAAGTGCTGGGCTTACAGATGTGAGCCACACTGTGCTGAATGATGGCTCAGTGTCCTCTGGGAACTGGCCATCATTGATTACATATGATTGGAACCATAGCTGCACGGCTGGCTTTGCCATGGAATCCTAGGAACGTGGCTGTGAAGCTGTTTCTTCTCTGAATCGTGGAAAGGGGATCATCCATAGGAGGACTGTGGGATAATCCAAGTAAGACCTACGCAAACGCTCCATGTTTTCCAACTGCGCCTCTTGGAAGTCTGGTTATCTACAGCCATTTAAAAGAAGATGGGGCTGTAGGCCTTCCCTTTCCCGGCTTTAGCCCTACGAGATTTCACCTTCAAAATGTTTTAATTTTACAGATTTTGCTTTCAAGTAAAATTTTAGAAAAACTAAAGATTTAATGTTCATATATTGTTCATATTATTAATATTTTTCTCATCAGATAGCAAACCATTTACTAAATTCATCAGCTTATATTTGTTTACATTCATATAAATTTAGTCTTTGCATCTCATAGAAAAGGGAAAAATATATATTTTTTTTCTTTTTTGAAACTGGATCTGGTTACATTGCCCACACTGAGCCTTGAACCCTCAGCCATTTCCTGAGTTATTATTGGCATTACAGGTATACACCACTATTCCTGGCTGGCAAATATGAACCAAACCAAACCAAACCAAACCAAACAACACCATGTAAAACACAATTTCATGAGAGTAGAAAGTCATACAATGATAAAATATACCTATATTTTATACCTACCTATAGGTAGGCCTGGGGTGACATGAAATGGCATAAAAATCAACTAATCTGGGTATCTCATCTCTAAAAAGAAGCCCACACCAAACAACAAAAGAAAGGAAGACAGACCATCAATCTGTCTTTCTGTCTTTATGGTTGCTAAAGATGGCTCAGAAGGTCAAGATATTCCCTCATAACCCGAGTTCTATCCCTAGGTGGAAGGTTCTAGCAGATGGTGGAAGGAGGCTAATCCTCTGACCTCTGACCTCCACACTCATGCTGTGACACACACCATCCACAAGTGAGTATGATAGCTGAGAAAGATTGGCTAAAGAGCTCATCTCTGGTGTGGCTACCACAGTGGCTGACCCACGAAGAGAACTGTGCAAGTGTGTGCTAAAGCCAGTCCAACTGGCCACTTCTCCTCATAGAAACTCCTTTGGTTCTTCTGACACTACACTGCCATGGGTTTTCTTTCTTGTAGTTTTTCTTGAAGTAATTTAATACATTTAAGTTCTATTCAGGACTTCATCATGTCTACCAAATTCACTTAGCATTTCAAAATTCAGTCAGATCTTCAACCAACCTCTAAAGAGCCAATTCACATTCAAATCTTTGAGAAATTCCATTTTTCTTCAAATACTATAAATTTACTTCAAATACTATGATTGCTCTAAGATGCACTTCTTACTAAAGATATAAAACCCAACTTCGTATTTCTTTTTTTTTTTTTTTTTGGTTTTTCGAGACAGGGTTTCTCTGTGTAGCCCTGGCTGTCCTGGAACTCACTCTGTAGACCAGGCTGGCCTCAAACTCAGAAATCCGCCTGCCTCTGCCTCCCAAGTGCTGGAATTAAAGGCGTGCGCCACCACCGCCCAGCTTCATATTTCTTTAAGGAAGCCAGCTAATGCCTTAATAGCCTTCCTGCAGTTTCTGGCCTAAAGTATGAGAGAACAATGACTTAGATGCCTGCTTAGAGGATATATATGTTCTGTCAATAGCTCTGGAAATTCTGCCTGCTAAATTCTATTTGTAAAAGCTTTTCTTTTTTCTTTTTTAAAAATGTTTTTGGTTTTTAATTTTTGGATTCAAGGTCTCTGTGTAGCTAGTTCTGGTTATCCTAGAACTTAGTTTGTAGACCAGGCTAGCCTCGCCTCAACTCACAAAGATCTACCTGCTTCTGACCCCTTAGCCCTGGGACTAAAGGCATGCAACACCACACCTGATTAAAAAAAAAAAAAATTTTTTTTTAAAGACAAGGTGTCAGGCTGCAGAGATGGCTCAGTGGTTAAAAGTCCTTACCCCTCTACAAAAGATGCAGTTTTAGTTGTGGCTTACAATTACCAGTAGCTCACATATATGTAAAATAAACAAATCTATCATCAATATTAACCTCTGAAAATAAGGAAGACTTACTAAATAAATCAGTAGGTTAATAAAACCATATAACTGAATTGATAACTAGAACTTTTATGCATTTTTATATGTGTGAATTGGAACAAATTTGGAAACCAAGAAGGCATTATTGCCAGTTGAGCATGCATGTATCTGTAAGGAAGTTTTCCACTTTTAGAAATACACACCCATAAGTGCACATTCACTAAGACACATAATATACAAATGCTCATATATCTGTATGATAGTTATGGGCCAAAACTAAAACTGTGTCTATCAGAATAAACACAATGAAAATATGTACAGTACTATTCTACATGGACATATCTGAATCACATAAATACTATGCAGAGAAACATACAGTATATCATTCGACTTAATAAAGTTCAAAACCGGGCAAAACTAATCTGTGGTTACAGAAGTCAGGATAATGGCTCCCTCTGGAAAGACAGAAAGGGGGTGGTAATTAGAAAGGCCTATGCAGGGAGTTTCCGGACTGTTAATGATAACGTTCTATTTTTTTTTTTTTAACCTGGGTGGTAGTTGCAGAGATGTGCTTACCTTGTAATAAATCACAGACTTATACACGTGTGATTTATATGCTTTTCTGCACATCTGTCATAATTTAACAAAAATAGTTTTTAAAAACCTAACTGAGCTAGGCAGAGTGCCTCATGCCTGTAATTGTAGGCATGGGTGGCTGGGATAAGAAGAGTGTCAGAAGTTTGAGCCAAGTTAGCATGCACAGTGAGTTCCAGGTCCAAGCTCAAAACAGCAAAACAACAACAACAAAATAATATGGTGAAGTATATGGGAACATTTATAAATAACAGAAATAGATGTCATTCAACCAAAAAAGGGCAAACAGCTTGGTCTACAATAGGACTTCCTAATGTCTGCATACTGCTAATTTTAAGATACTTTCACCAATATAAAACCAACAAGTAGTATACTGTATGCTTAGATAAGTAGTGGATTCATTAAATTATGGAATAGCTCAAAGTTTTCCCTAATACCTGGACCTCAGGCAATGCAAGTTTTTCTGTACCTCAGAGTTGGCTCAGTTGGAAAGCTAAGTAGGAATGTCAAATCTAGTCTGAAATCCCTTTGGTGGGTTTGGGAAAAAATCAACTCCACAAAGCTGTACTCTGATCTCCAAATGCACACCATAGCACACACACATACAAATAATAAATTTGTCAAAGGACTGCTATAACATTTAAATATTCCTACATTAATTTTATTTATCATTGATGTATTTGTGTATGTTCATATGTGTGTACATACACACATGTGCATGTACGAGTATGGAGGTTAGAAGTCAAAGTATTGCCGGGCAGTGGTGGCTCACGCCTTTAATCCCAGCACTTGGGAGGCAGAGGCAGGCGGATTTCTGAGTTCGAGGCCAGCCTGGTCTACAGAGTGAGTTCCAGGACAGCCAGGGCTACACAGAGAAACCCTGTCTCAAAAAACCAAAAAAAAAAAAGAAGAAGAAGTCAAAGTATTCCTCTACTCTGTCCACCTGTAAGGCTTTAAGCCAGCCATGTATGGAAAGCAAAAGGTGACTTGCAGGAGTCGGGCCTTCTGGGGACTGAATCCAGGTTCTTAGTTTTGGTGGTGAGTGCCTTTACCCATTGTGCCCACAAAACTTTCTATCTAATATAATCTTATAATTTAAATTTTTTAGGAATGGTCAGCTGGGTGGTGGTAGCACATGTCTTTTATCCCAGCACTTGGGAGGCAGAGGCAGGAAGGTCTCTGAGTTCAAGGCCAGCCTGGTCTGCACAGTGAGTTCCAGGATAGCCAGGGGTACACAAAGAAATTCTGTCTCGGAAAAAAAAAAAAAAGAATTAAAAAAAAAATAAGCATTCAAGAACTATAGTATATTTGTTAGAGATCATCTTAGTTATGATTTTTTTAAAAAGGTTTTATTTTAGAATGTATTTAGCTGTGTGTGTTGTATATGCATGCACATGTGCATATGCAGGTGCACATGGAGTCCAGAAGTGGGCCAGCATCCTTTGGTGCTAGTGTTGCAGGCATTTGTGAGTTGCCTGATGTAAGTGTGGAATCCAAACTACACTGGTGGAGTAGTAAGTGCTCTTAGCTGCTAGGCCATGTCCCCAGACCCTAGTTATCAAGATTTAATATAAGTATGAATGTTGCTTCTTCTTTCTACAGAACATACTCCCTGAAAAAGCCAGGTGTAATAGTGCAAACCTGTGGCCTCGATATTCAAGAAGCTAAAACAGTAAGTCTGCAGTGAGTTCAAGGTCAGTCTGATCTACACAATGAGTTCTAGGTCAATCAGATGAGACTGTCTTTAACATACAAATCTCAAAAACAAGCAACAAAAAAAAAAAAAAAAAACAAACCTTCATGAATACATCTTACTACAGTCCCACACATACATTAAACCTGTCTCGATGCACCTACCATTCACATAAAGGCAGACTCAACCTTCTGAAGCACTGGTCTGCAGATGATATCTGAAATTCCATTTCTGTCCAAACCCTTTCTTCCACTTAAGATCTTCACCTCAGCAAATCACCCCCCATCATCTTGTTCCTTAAGCCAGAAATCGACAGTGATTGCTGGATGCCTTTCCTAACATCAAGAAGCTTCCGGTCCACCCCACCCCAGGTATCCCACCCCACCTCTCAGCTCATCAGCTTTTCAGTTTCTTTCAAATATATGCATCAGTAAAGGACATCTATAACACATTTAGAAGGTGCACAACCTTTTACTTTACAGCATCTTTACGGCGGCTACCATGTACCAGCCACCACGCTGCCTCACTTCAACAACTACAGATCTACAATGTCACTGCTTTCACTATTGCCTTTCTCCAACACATTTTCAAAGTGGCTTTCTGAGATAGGTCAGGCTGGTCTCAAACTTGCTATGGAATCAAGACTAGCCATGAATTCTTGATCTTCCTGTCCCCACATCCCAAGTTCTGGGATTACAGATGTATGCTACCACACCTGGCTCTAAAACAGGATTGAAAGGAAAAATCAATGAAGTTCTTTCCTCATAGGCTTCAAATATATTTTTCCTTCTCACAGAAAGTTTCTTCTCTTTTTATCCTTCTGGCTCCTTAATTGTAATGTCTTAAGTTAAATGCCACTACCTGGGACACTCTGTAACCACAGAGTCTAAAATCCTTCCCACCCGTGTCTCATAACCATGCTCTTTTTCTTCCCTGGATTCACCAAAACAGTTGTCACTTTACAATGATTTACTTGTTGTATCTTCACTATTAGACTGTAGATCTCATGAAGGCAAGAGTCACTTTGTATATTATCGCTTAATGTGTTATATCTAATACAGTAAATTAAGGGAGAACAAACCTGTTTCAAGAATGAATGAACACAAATCCACTGGCATCTAAAGGACAAAGCCTCAACGGTGGCTCCCTGTTCTCCCTTTTTTCCAGTGCCATTGGGTCCATTTGTTTTGAAAAAGGAGGAACAAAACCGTTCCTGAAAACTTACAGCTAACACAAAGTCAAGAGGTCATGCGTTGTGTGTTCAACAAGTGAGACGTGTATAATGAGGGTGTGTAATAGGAGGGAGAAATCTCAAGAGTCGCGGTAACAAGAGATGGTTCTATTTATAAGGTAGAGTCAAACCCGAGTATTCAAGACAAGCTAAGTTTCAAGAGGTGAAAAGCTATAACATGAAGCCTTTCTCCCCAATAAGGAAGTAAAACAGAGGCGCCAAGTTCTTAAAAATAGTTATAAAGATGGTTAACCAGCAACTCTCATTGGTGAAGTCAGTGTAAAAAGGGTAAATCTTGTATCATGTAAGTAATCTGGCTCCTGTGTTGAGTTGATAATTAAAAAGCTTTAGAGGGTTCAAATCTTTCTGTGAAATGTTCATAACTTTCTTCTGCAATTTCTGGCTTTTAAACCTTTCAAACACTCATCAACATGCTTTTACTCTGACCAACTGCCTCATTTTCTATATTCTTAGATATATATTTTTTACTTACTATATGTTAACTGATAAAATTCTCCACCAGATCAATTACTTCAGCCATTTTTTTTCTTTTAAAAAATATCTTCTCATTAGAGAGATGGATGGCTTAGTAGTTAACAGCACTTGCTGCAATTCCAGAGGACCTGGATTTAGCTCCCAGCATCCTCAAGGTAGCTCACTGTTCCAGGGGATATGACTCCCTCTTCTAGACACCTCTGGTACTATGTCACATATGGTACCCCAACATACATACAGGCAAAATCCCCATACGCATAAAGTAAAATCTTTTAAAGGTGATAGAGATGGCTCTGGATCACCCACTGCCCTTGTAGAGCACCCAGATTCCCAGCACCCACATTGTATCTCACAATCATCCATAGCCCTAGTTCTAGGAGGTCCAATGCTTTCTGACCTCCACAGGCACCAACCAGCCATATGGTACGCATACAAACACGTAGGCAAAACACTTGTACTCACAGAGTAAAACTTAAAAGTTAAACACACACACAATGACCATGATTTCACGTGCCTTTAATCCCAGCACTTAGGAGGCAGAAGGAAGAGGGGCTCTTTGAGTTCAAGATCAGTTGGGTCTACATAATGAGTTTCTGGATAGCAAAGGTTGCATATTGAGACTCTGTCTCAAAAGAAATAATAAAAATGTATCTTTTAAAAATGTATCTTATTAGCTGGGCATAGTAGCATAAACCTTTAAATCCCAGCACTTAGGAGAAAAACGTAGGTGGATCTTGCAAGTTCCAGGACACAGGGAAACTCTGTCTCAACATGAAAAAAATTAAGAAGACTGAGTTAGAAAATAACAGTTCAGCAGTAGAGTGCATGTAGTGAATGTAAAAGGCTTGAGTTTGGTCTCTAGCACATACACAGAATCTGTATGAAACCTGGCACATTGGCACATGAAAGTACTACCAGTTATTTTGAGAGAATCATGAGTTTGAACTCAGAGTGGATAATATAGCAAAACCCAATTTTATACATGCACTCACACATACAAGACATACAAATTGCCAATTTATTGATTTTTGGGTTTTTCTGTTTTGTTTTCTTTTTGGGTTTTTGTTTGTTTGTTTTTCTTTTTGAGACAGGGTTTTTATATGTAGCTGCCCTGGAACTTGTTCTGTTGACCAGGCTCGCCTCAGAAATATGCCTGTCTCTGTCTCCCCAACATTGAGATTACAGGTATGCACCACCACCACCCAGGATACAACTTCTATTAGAGTGCATTCAATTGTTTTAAATAAAGAGTTGAAGCTGGGCATAGTATCACATGCCTTTAATTCCAGGACTTGGGAAGCAGAGGCAGGCGGAACTCTGTGAATCTGAGGCAGCCTGGTCTACTTAGTAAGAGTTCTAGGATGGATGGATGGATGGATAGATAGATAGATAGATAGATAGACAGACAGACAAACAGACTGACCTCGTTTTGGTGGGCATAGTTGAGATAAAAGTCACCCAAGATACTTTAAAGGTGAAAATTCTGTTATTTCACTTTATCTTCATGTTTTTTCTATAGTTTTCATTAAGGGTAATAATACTTTCTTACCTCAATGCATATCTACTGACACAAGCATTTTAATATAAAATTTTTTTGTGTGTGTGGAATAAAACAACTACACTATTATTTTTAAACCTTTGCCTTTTCTTAACACAAAATGCTTTCTGTGTGTGTTTGTGTGTGTGTGTGTGTGTGTGTGTTTTCAGATGACAAATATCATGAGATACTCAGAATCCTAAAATTCCAAAGTTAGGGGAAACTGCTTTTTCTTTGTTCTTGATACATGTTCTTTGTTCTTGATACATGTTCTTGATACATGTCTCATCATTTATCCCTTGTTGACCTAGAGCTCCTTTGTAGAACAAGCTGGCCTCAAACTCAGAGATCTACCTGCCTCTGCCACCAGAGTTCTGAGATCAAATGGTTTATGCTACCACTTCTGGCATCCAAGAAACTAGAGCTGACAGGAGTCAAGAGACCTAACTATAGTTACACGGCTAGTTAAGACACAGTCTTAACTCATTCTCCCCAACAAGTCCTCCAGGAAAAGGTTTTTAATGTTACCCCAGCTCCCTGTTATTTTCTAATAGTATTTTCTGTGCCTTTAAAACATCATCTTCTACTCAATCAATCACAGGCTGGGATGTGTGAGCTGGGGGTCTTTTTACTACAATATCCATTCTTCCTAGATACTTATTATTCGAGTATGATAAAGTTACTATTAACTAATTCTGAATTTGTTCCCCGGTGCATTTCATGTCCCTGTTACATAGTCTGTAGTTCAAAGGAGACTGTAAGGACACATGATAATACTTTGGTTAATTAATGGAAATTTTGGGGTTGTTTGTTTTTGAGTCAAGGTCTTGCTATGTAGTCCTAGTTAGGCTGGGATCCACTTCATCTGCAGGGATCCCCCTACCTCTGCCTTCCAGTGCTAAGATTACAGTCCTATGCCACCACTTATAGACCAGTGCATTATTAAAGCCAGTGAGAAAAATTAAAATTCTGTACACTGTAACTAGTGTGAATTCTTAAAGCAACATTAGAAACAGAAGTCTTTTGGAACATATACATTAACATGCTCAGAGGAATAGGTTAATTTCATGAAATATTTTTCCAACATCCAGCCTAAGGCTTTATGCTGCCTGTTGTTAGCAAAAGAGGCCATCTACATTCAAGAGAAACACTGTGATCCTTTACAGTGAAAACATCCTCCGGATCCTCCAAATGGGAAATCCTCTACACTTTGTATTCTGTGTATGCATGTGTTTGCAGACCTCATGGTTCTTTCAAATGATTGTGCAGTTATGTTTAGGTAGAGTAACATTACATAAAGCAATCCCTATTTTCTGTTCAAATCATAAGTCAAAGAACTAGAGAACTGGAAGTCATAAAAAAGCGGCATCAAAACTGGAAAACTAACTCCCAATAGTAATTCTAGTGGCTCAGTGGTTAGGAGCACTGTTTGCTCCTCTACAGGAGCCAAGTTCTATTCCCAGCACCCACATGGCAGCTTACAACTGTCTATAACTCCAGTTCCAGGGGATCCATGGCAGTGGCACACGCGTGTGCGTGTGCACGCATACGCATACACACACACACACACACACACACACACGCAGAGGGCGTGCTGTGCTCCAGTGACCTCACTGTTGTGCGGGACAACCTGTTACAAGTAACCAAAGTGAGACAGCAGACAGGGGACTAGGGAAGCCTGTACTTGCATGGATGCGCACACGTGTGAGTGCGTGTGAGTGCGTGTGTGTGTGTGTGTGTGTGTGTGTGTGTGTGTGTGCGCGCGCGCGTGTGTAATATCCATATGCATAAAATAAACCTATAAAAGATTTAAATTTTTTATTTGTGTGTATGTACACATGTGTGTGCAGGTGTCCACAATCATCATCAATCTGGAGTTATACATGTCTGTGAGCTGCCTGATCTGGGTGCTGGGACCTGAACTCTGGTACCAACACAGCAGTAAGTGCTGTTAACCTCTGGGCCACCTCTCCAACTCAGTGTGATGGTGGTTTTTATTAATAAACTTTATTGCATAGGGCAAGTTCAGGTAAATGGATAAAAGTCACATTCGGGTCAGGAGCAAGCTCCCCCGAAAGGGAACAGTGCAGCACTGTTAATACCTCGACTGTGTCACAACTTTAATTCGCATCTACTTTGTCCTGAAAAGTTTTTGCTTTCCCTTTTTACCAGGCAAACCAAAACCAAAAAAGGAACAAGCAAATCACTCTCTGAGCTGGCAGCAGTGACAGGCCAGGAAGACACACAGGCTTTCCGGGTCCGTGCTTGGCTTCGGGATGGATGTCCGCGAGGAGAGCCTTGGAACCACCCAACACGTCCCACACCCTGACAGACTCCGAGAGAAGCAGCAGCACTGGCAGGCGGGGACCGGCTGCAGACGCGGAGAGGCCCTCAAGGTGGCCTCCGGGGCGTGGGGAAGGCAGTAAGGGGAACCCAGAGGCAAAGCCTGGGGTAGTGCTGAGGGCGTGCTGTGCTCCGGGGACCCCAATGTTCGCGCGGGACGCTCTGTCACCAGTAACCCAGGAGAGACAGCGGGCGGGGGACAAGGCTGCCAGACGAGGGAAGCCCGCGCCTAGGCGGGGACCGACCCTGGGGGAGGCCACGAGCAGCGCCCGGGAGCCGGGGTTCACCTCCGGCCCACGCAACAGGCGCAGCACCGGGTCCCGACCCCGGGTACCCGACTAGGGGCGAGGGCACCGCTGCAGCCATGACAGGCGGGCGGGCCCCGGTGTGCCCGGCTGCACGTGCGGGCAGCGCCCCCCTCCCCCGGCCCCTAGCCCCAATCTTCCGCCCCTTAAGAGCGGGGAGCCCCGGCCCCGGGCGGGTTGAAGGGGCGCATATACTCACCGCCACGGCTAAAGAGTCCCCGCCGCCCCCCGCCTCGCCCTCTTAGACTGACACGCGCGGCCGGCCGGGCGGGGGCGGCCTCCAGCGACCACCGGGCTATCAGACCCTCCCCCGCCAGTCTCCACCAGTTGAGCAATGTTTGCTGTCCCGCTGCTCCCCGGGTGTCCTCCCCACGCCGGAGGAGGCGGGCGCGGCAGCGGCGAGCGGCGGCACTTACCGGCTGCTCGGCCAGGCCCCCCTGTCAGCGCCCGGCCGGGAGGGAAGGAGGGAGGCAAGCAGGGGAGCCGCCCCCGGCCCCCCTCCGCGCGCCACGCACCCGCCTGATTGGCCCGGTTCACTCCCCCAGCGCGACCCCACCAGCCCCTGCGAGCGGCACTCCCGCAGCAACCGGCGCCTCATTTGCATATCTGTGACCGCGCCGCTGATTGGCCCGGGCGCACAGGGGCGGCCGTGACCGGTGCAGCTCGGGTCGTCGCTCGGTCCGGGCTAGGGCTACCCAAGAAAGGAGGATACCCACGCGGCTCCGCGCCCCTCCGCCTGGCCGGGACCTCGGACTGCGGGCAGCAGGAGGCGGGGTTGCTGCCCTGTTCCAGGGCGATCCGCGCGATTCCACGCGCAGCCCCGGGCGGCCTCGGGGCGGGGAAGGGCTGTGGCCGGGCGCCCTCTGGCCGGAGCGTGGGGCAGTGCACAGCCCGCTCCCCCGCCGCCACGTCAGGCCCCGCCACGTCAGGCCCCGCGGGCACGCCCCGGCTGCCCGCGGCCTGCGGGGTCGGCGCCGAGGTCACTCCCGCGGGCTCTAGACGCCCTTCTGAGCGGCGTGGCTCTGACCCACCACGTCCTCCGTGCTCTCCAGGTCCCCGGGGACACGCGTGTGCTGGTGAAAACCGGGAGCCCTGCGAAGGCCGCCGCCGATGATGCAGCGATTAAAGAAAGCTAGGTGCGGAGCACCTGCTGCGGAAAAGGCGCCGGGACCCGTCCTAATCTACGCGGCAGCGTGCCTCGAGTGGGAAGGCTGCCCCGGGTTCAGGGCTCACATTCCGGATCGCCATTAGAAAGGGGAAGGGAAATGAAAGAGGGACTGCATAATAAATGATAGGTGTGCTAAGCTGGTTCAGGAATTGAGCATGCACTTGAAAGCCACCGTCTTCAGAAGGCGCTGGGACACGGGAGTTCCTTCTGTCACTAATTAACTGACTGACCTACATTGTCTCAAAGTGTCCCAGGGCCTCGATCTTCTCTTCTGTAAAACGATGAGTCTGGACACATCTTCTAAAAGCGTTCCAGCCCTAAAATTCCATCAGCCTCTACTTTCAGACCCAGAACTGACCTTATAACCTAATTAATTTTTTTCAGGCCCTATTCAGGTTTAAGATAGACAAAAAGCTGAAGGTTTGAACTTCAGTAAACCTACCTCTATCTATGTTTGTTCAAAGCTGCTTACTGTTTTCAAATCCAGTGTGGGTGGGACATACCATGCATCCTTTAGTGGATCAAAATCTCCTCAATTTGAGGCTCCATATAGGAACACTGTCGACCTGATTTGTACCAGATGGGTTGCCGGCATATATGATGAAGTGGTTAATTTTTTTAATTAAAATGTTATACATCTACTTATGGGAGAGGGGATATATGATGGTCAGAGGACAACTTGCAGGAGTCAGTTCTGTCTTTTCAATATGTGGATTCTGGTGGCCAAACTGGGGCCTCAAGCACTCTTCTTGCCAACTGAGTCATCACTGAAGCCAATATTTTAAAGGGCCTTCCCCGTGCTAACCAGGCTACTTCTACCTAAGCAATCTCATTCTTTAAATGAGAGAATACTCATGACCTCCTGAGTAGATGGTTCTCCTAGCTGAGATACTGACAGAGCTGGGAGAAAAGGGTGCCAGAAAAAAGGTTACAATTCCAGCTGTGATTCCTCTAAAGGATACTTAGTAACAAGAATCACACTCTGGGAACTATCAACTCCATACATTGCTTATTTGTATAGTGTTCCATTTTGCAAACTTCAGTCAAATTTAAGGCCAGTACCATTTATCTAGCATTGCAAAAGTTATTCCATATAGACAAATATTTTCAGCTACTTGAAAAAACTTTCCTTCCTGTGGTCTGATGGAAAACTCATGGTCTCTTGAACACAGCTTTCTGGTAATTATGTATAGCTAGTGATTAAATAGCATCAATAATTGTCAACATCACTGTGCTCACAATCTGTGAGTGCCCTCAAAAATGTGTAGAATTTATTCCTGTAATCAAAGCCTCCATGACACGTTCATTTGAAACCTATGACTTTTTATATGTCTCCATCATGGTAAGGCCGACACTTTGCAATGCTTTTTACCAAACCTTTTGAAATGTTGTTGTTGTTGTTGTTGTTTGTTTGTTTGTTTTTTTGAGACAGGGTTTCTCTGTGTAGCCCTGGCTGTCCAGGAACTCACTCTGTAGACCAGGCTGGCCTCTAACTCAGAAATCCACCTGCCTCTGCCTCCCAAGTGCTGGAATTAAAGGAGTGCGACACCACCACCTGGCGTTTTTGTTTTTGTTTTTTTTTTAATTTGCTTTTTGATGTTTTTATGATATGTGAACTTAAAGTTCAAAATCTTAAAAATTCACTACACATATTTGTGTGAGTATACTTGTGTGCATGTGTGTAGCCGTCATAGGACAGCTCAAGGGTGTCACTTCTCTCCTACCATATGTGTCTAGGGGATCAACCTCATGTCAGAAATCATGTTTACCAAACTGAACCATCTTGCTAGCCCCAAACTACCAGGGTTTCAGGATTTTATGTATTTATTTTCAGTGGAGTTCACCTTTCCCACAAGTTTTTCAACTGGTTCTACTGATACCTAGTTTGGCTATTCAGTGACTGGTTTTCAATGTGTTGTTGTTCTGGATTGTGTTTGTTTGTTTGTTTTGGTTTAGTTTTTTGAGACAAGTTTTTGCTATGCTATGTAGCCTAGGCTAGCCTTGAATTTGTAATCTTTCTCACCTTTGTCTCCCAAGTGCTGAGATAACAACTGATATTTATTAAATCCTGGTGGTACTGTCAGTGATGTTTCTGGAATGAACTCCCCTCTGATTCTAAAACAACCGTGGTCTCTTGAACATGTTCCCAGGCTGTGCTGAGTGTTACTACATTTTACCCATGTGGGGTGTGTGTGTGACAGACTTTACAACTGCTCAATGAGGAAAGGATTCCCATTTTATACACAAAGGTTTGGAATTTGTCCTGGTTACAGAATCATTGACAGAAATATTTAAGCACAGAACTTATCTGGTCTCAGTACCTATTATACAGCATCCAGCCTTCAGCTTGTTTCCTATTCTATGTTTATAAAATCCTTTACTTTGAAGGGCTGAGTAACTCTTAGAAGGTAGAATTCCCTGCAAAGTCATTTCAGTTTAGGTCTCCAAAAGAATATCTCACAATGCAAATTGGTAAACTTTTTCTGTAAGTTTGAAAAAACGATTATTCTCCAGATATACCTCCATATCTGACTGCTGGCTTCTTGTACTTGACACCAAAAAAAAAAAAAAAAAAAGTGACAGTGCAAACAAATAAAAAACAAACAAAAAAACCAAATACCTGATTCACTAGCATCTCCTTCCAGTACCTGTTCACTCTGGGAGTAAACTGATACATTCACATTTGAAACTAGAAAACGTGGGATTAGAACTTACTTTATTAAACTCTGAAAAGAGATGTTTATATGTTTCCAGACACTCCAGTGCTTGAGTACAGGGACAAGCACCATTCTGCCATAGGAAGGAAGAATGAGAGACAAATAGGCCTAAGACAGATCTAGCATTGCTGGGAGAAATTTATTGGGAAAGTTGTTTACAGAAGCAGGATAGCTGGATACCCCCAACTTTTCCCCAGGAAACTGGGGAAAATTTTTTGAAACAAGAGTTGATCTTGATCCAGGCTGGCCTCAGATTCACTCTATAACTAAAGATAACTGAATTCCTGATTCTTCTGCCTCTGTTTCCTAAGTACAGGTGTGAGCCACCATACCCAACCCCCAACAATGTTCTATAGGTTAAGAGAAAAGTGACTTCATCTTGGTTAGAATATACCTGGTTTAAGAAAATATTCCTGAGATCAGAGCTGCTAAAGTTCCAGGCCAGACTGTTGGGGGATGTTTTGGTGCACTATGTATTCAATTGCTGATGAGATCGGGTGGCAGTTGGGACTTCGGTATTGTCATGATTATGAAGCATTTCCTGACTCAGTATTTTGTAAAACCTTGTTCTCCTCAGTCACCTTCTGATTGGTCAATAAGAGAAGTTAGTCTGATAGTGGGCAGGAGAGGAAAAGGTGGGACTTTCTGCCCCCTCCCCCAGAGCCAGGGGGAGGGTCACAATTGGTACCCAAGATCTCTCTGTGCACAGGAATAAAGGAGGCCAGGGGAGAGACCAACATGATAGGTAATAGGCCACGTGGCTGAGAAATAGGCCAGACCAGCATTGTCAGGTTAGAATACCTCAGAATCTGCCCAGATATAACACCTGAAGCTTATTAATAAACATAAAGATTTCTGTGTCATTATTTGAGAATAAGGACGACCCCCTACTATTACATATGAGCCTAACAGTTTTACCTTTTACAGTTTGCTCAGAACCTGGCAGGAAAAACAGACTAGATGCAAATATGACTGGAGACAGCTAAGCTGAATTCATATACTATGGAATAGCTGGAACAGTAGAAGGAATGAAAGTTGCAGAATCCAGACTCCTGATTTCAAAACTTACTCTAAAGCTATAGTAATTAAGAGTGTAGTGGAGAGGGAAGGACAGACATACGGATTAATAGAACAGAACAAGAAGTTCAAAAATAATTCTTCCATGTGTGGTTCACAGAAGAAAATTGACCTTACCTCAAACTACACAAGAACCCTAATGGACCATGCTACATATGAGATAAACCTGTAATTAGGAAGAAACAGACAGAAGTAAGGTCTTCTGGAGAGGCAGGAAAGTCTCTTTGAGTTTGAGGCCAACCTCATCTATATAGCAAGTTCCATGACAACCAGTGACAAACAGAGAGACCCTGTCAAAGCCAAGGCCTTATGCACTCTAGGTAAGTAGCATACCACTGAGCAACACCGCCAGCCCAGGAATGTTTTATTATTGGCAAATATGGGTGTGTTTTGGAAGTTCTTCCTTAAACCCAAGCGATGGGATGATTAAATCTAACTAGTGACTCCATGGAATCAATTAGCAAAACCAAAAGAAGAAAAAGAAGGTGCAGAGAACCTCCAGGACTCTCTTCTATTCATAGTGAGTTTGAGGACACCTGGGATACATCAGGCTCAGTCTGAATACAGAATCCCAATTGGAAAGTGGTCAGAATATCGGGATACACATTTCTCCAAAAATATACACAAATAGCCAATATGCACATAGAAATATGCCTAATGACGGAGAGAGAGGTGCTAATAACAACCACCCTCATCCATTGGGATGGCTATGCTCGGAAAGAGAGCAGGGAGCATTGGAGAAACCAGAATGGCTTACACTGCTGGTAGAAATGTAAATGCAGCAGCTAACTCTGCAAAACATATCTTTCCAAAGCCAAACACAGCTACCACATGACCCAGCAATACAGAAGACATTAAAAATACCTTCAAGAAACCTGTTCACAAGTGTTCACAGCAGATTTACTCTCATAATCCCAAGGTGGAAACAATCCAACCACCCATTACCTGGTGGAAAGACAGAGGTATGTATAAGCAATCTATTACCCAGCTATAACAAGAAATTATTAAATATTAAATGGTACATGGTTCAAGGATGAGCTCTGGAAATATGATGCTCACTGGTAAAAGCCTGTAACCCCTGGGGCAGGAGGATTGCAGTTAGTTTGAGGCCAGACTGGATTACAGAAAAATCCTGTCTCCAAAAAAAACAAACAAACAAACAAACAAAAACAAAACAAAAAAACCTAGCAAGAGGCTGGAGAGACAGCTCAGCAGTTAAGAGCAACTTGTGGTTCTTCTAACAAGGATCACGGTTCAAGTCTCAGTACCCACAAAGTGGCTTACAACCAACCATTCATAACTCTAGTTCCAGGAGCTCTGACTTCCTCTTCTGACCTCCACAGGTACCCAAACATTCATATACATAAAATAAATAAAAATTTAAAAACAACAACAAAAACCCCAAAGCTCTCAAAAAGGACAAAAAAAAATTGTTCTGGTACAGATTAATAATAAGTTATTGATTTATTAATAATAATAACTAATGTTGAAAGTATGCTTTGTACATATCTTATACATTTGATGTAGGGTCCTGACTTGAATATATTATTCCATTATATTGTAGGAGATACTATCATGTCTATCTGTTAAACTAAAGGTAGTTTGAGCCACTCACATGTTCTTCTAAGCCAAGGAAAGAACCCGAAAGGAGGTCTGGTTGATTCATCGGTGACTAAACATTCATTTCCCAGTAGCTCCCTGGGATTTGTAAAATTGCCTTGACTCAGTGAGGAATGCGGGGCTTTTCTTAGACAGAAGTGACAGATATCACTAGAAAGCTCTTTGGACTTTGTTTCCAAGCTTTTTTTATTAGCTAGCAGTGGGCAAACTTTTAGCTGTAAATTAAGCACATTACCCAGAATGCTCAGCGCTGCTGTTGTGCAGTCTAGAATCAGAAGATAATAACAACACCCAAAGGCCATGTCCAGCCAGAGAGATGGTTTTCTGGTTCTTGCTCAGAGACCCATTTGATCAGGAACAGATCTTAGAATACTTAAAGCGTTATCTCGTTTTATCCTCTATCTAGGAATACACTTCAAAGCCTCATCCTGCTTGACAGTTCAAATTTCACACAGTGAGTTTCTATAAACAGCTGCTTGTCCTACCTACTCTTAGGAGGTCTTCAGGAAAATGAAGAATGCTATCATTGATAAAATATCCCTGAGTATCCAATTCCCTGTTTATGCATTTGCTTCTGCTGCGACCACATACATACTTCCGGGGTCGTATGTTTTCTATTGGAAAAGTTGCCTCTGTATGAACCTGGGGAGGAATTATGATGCATAAAATAGGGCTGAAATTTGAGAAACGAATGCATTCAACATACCTGTTAGTAACTCAGATGCAGTACTAGGTGCCAGGAATATAACAATGGGCATGATCTCACTCCATGGTAAGTAATCTTACGAAGCAAGCAAACAGCAACTCATTCATTCTTGACATTAATTTTGGTAACAGTTACCATTAACAACCAAAGTGATCTAACCCACTTGGCCCAGAGTTGATGGGGATGGTTCTGGTGGCACAGGCCTTTAATCCCAGCACATGGGAGGTAGAGGCAGCAGGGTCTCTGTGAGTTTGAGGCCAGCCTGGTCTACATGATAAGTTCTAGGCATGCCATCAAGAGCTACACATAGTGAGACCTCGCCTTGTTTGTTTGTCTTAAGTTGACAAACAAACAAGACAAAAGTCTGAAGGAACCTGAGTGTCTTTTTCTAATCAGCTGCTTGCATTATAGCAATCTTACTTTTAGGAAAAATAAACCATCCTTTCCTATAACCAGGCCTCCTTTCGGGTTCTTTCCTTGGCTTAGAAAAACATGTGAGTGGCTCAAGCTACCTCTAGTTTAACAGATAGACATGATAGTCTCTCCTACAATATAATGGAATAATATACTATTCCATTAGGATTTGTTTGTTTGTTTATTATTGAGACTGGGTCTCATATATCCTAGGATGTCCTCAAACTCACCATGTAGTCAAGGATAACCTTGAATTTCTCATCTTCCTGTCTCCCTGGCTACATGCCAGGAGTGTTGCAATGGCAGGCACATGCCAAAATGCTTAGCTTTATTAGGCACTAGGGTTCTGGTCTAGGGCCCTGTGCAAACTAGGCAAGCATTCCACCAGCTATCACATCTGACCCACTCTCTTTTCTAACACTAAGAAGAAATAGAACCTGAAGTCCCTCCCCCTTTCTCTTTCTCTTTTATTTGTGGGGGGTGGGGGAGAGATTGGGGGCTATGCACACCTTTAATGCCAGCACTAGAGAGGCATAGGCAGGCAGATCTTTGAGTTCAAAGCCAGCATGATCTACATACAGAGTGAGTTCCAGGACAGTCAGGGCTACACAGAGAAAACCTGTCTCAAAGAAAAAAAAAAAAAAGAAAAGAAAAGAAAAAGAAAAGCACTGGCTGCTTTTCCCAAAGACATAGGTATAGGTTCAGTTTCCTGCACCCACATGGTACTTCACAACTTCCTGTAACTCCAGTGCCAGTGGATCTGATGCTCTCTTCTGCCTCTGTAGGCACCAGGCACACAAGTGGTACACAGTCATACATGCAGGCAAGACACACATTAAAAAAAAAAAAAAATACAACTTAAGCTTTTAATGAAAACAGCAAAAAGTTCCATTGGTGTCCTTTCCGGATTTTTTTTTTTTTCCTAGAGTAGAGTAGATTAAGAGGGGCTATCTTGGCTAAAATGTAGCAGGATACAGAGGTGCATGCTTGTGACCTCAGCACTCAGGAGGTAGAGGTGAGAGGAGCAGAAGTTCAGAGTCAGTCTCAGCTACATAGCAAGTTAAGGGCCAGCCTGAGCTAC
Source organism: Arvicanthis niloticus (assembly GCF_011762505.2). Taxonomy (NCBI): domain Eukaryota; kingdom Metazoa; phylum Chordata; class Mammalia; order Rodentia; family Muridae; genus Arvicanthis; species Arvicanthis niloticus. Next base: position 18,291,877 of record NC_047675.1, on the reverse strand, counting down.
ATCTACATGAGACCCTATGCTTGAGATCCTACCATCACAACTACTTTCACCACAGAGAGACTGAGAGAGACAGAGACAGAAATACCAAAAAACAGAGAGAAAAAAAACAGAGACAGATGTATATATATATCTATATGTGTGTGTGTATGTGTATATATATGTATATATATGCATATACAGAGAGATGTATATATAATATATATGTATATATATATACACATACACACAGAGAGAGAATACACACACACACACACACACACACGTATGATATATATAATCAGAGAAATAAATGTCTAGGGCCAGTTTGCTTCACAGACAATCTGGATTCTACTTTTTTTTTTTCAGTACTAACAATTGAACCCAGGGCCTTCTATCTGCTAGGCAGGCGCTCTACACTGAGCTATAGTCCCAACACTTAGTAGCACGTATTTCATAGACCTGTACACTAATGGCTTATTCTCAAGTGAACGTTGGCAAGAGGATAAAAGACTAAGGGATTAGACAAAATCCTCTGAGTATCAAATTTGTAATGCATTTTTCCCCTTTAGCCTAATGTCGTCGAAACTTCTCTCATCAGCAGCAATTTTAGGCTAGTAAAGTGACACTGTCACTGTCTGCCACACATTACCGAGGTTCCTTCTCCGTGTGGTTCCTTTGCAGAGTGTGTATTATTTGGCAAGGACACACAGAGTCATTTGTGTAAGTGATAAGAAAGGTCGGGCTGCCACTTCTCACAATCTGCTAATCCCGTGCTAGATAACTGAGAGTAGCCTGTATCTTTTCTGTTTCTTAAGTACACAGCCTGTCTTGTCTGGGCCTCTTCACCTATATCCTCTGCTTTCCTGTGTTTACAAAAGCCTAGACGCCCCTCCTCCACCTCCTGGTCTCAGGAGGAACTTGGTACCTCCAGCTAGACTTCCTTTGCCCCAGTCTCTTCTTACCACTTATCACATCCTGATTACCTGTTTATTATTTGTCTCCATCTACTAGAAAGAAAATAGCTTGAGGCATAAATAGGTCCGGTGTGGTTTCTCACAGTACTCCCAGTACCCGACTGCTCCATAAATGTGTATTTTACAGAGAATGAATTGTTCCTTAAGACATGACTAGTGTTCTAGCAGAAACAGCTGTTGCTGCCACAACAACAACTGGAGAAACACCTGGGAGGTACGGCACATGCTTGATGTGCGGGGCTCAGAATCAGGGAAAACAAAATACCTGCCATTTAATAAGCTCTAGACACTGAACACTTCGGTCGAAAGTTCTGGGTTCGAGGCCAACCTAGTCTACAGAGTGAGTTCCACGACAGCCATGACTACACAGAGAAGCTCTGTCTTCAAAAACCAAAAACCAAATAAACAAACAAACAAAACCACAAACAAACAAACCAAAGGCTAGAGAGATGGCTCAGTGGTTAAGAACACTTGGTTGTTCCTGCAGAGGACTCAGGGTTGGTTGCTAGCACCCACATGGTATCTCACAACCATTTGTAACTACAGCTCCACAAGATCTAATGTCCTCTTTTGACCTCTGCTGGTCCCAGGCACAAAAGTGGTGCACAGATATGTATGCAGGCAAAACACTAATACACATAGAAATAAAATACCCTTTTTTTTAAAAAATGAGACAGGGTTTCTCTGTGTAGCCCTGGCTGTCCTTGAACCCTCAGAGATCCACCTGCCTCTGCCTCCTAAGTGCTGAGATAAAGGAGTGTGCCACAAAGTATTGCAAGCAAAATAAAATTTGTTAAAAAGTTTTCAAACCTTATTTTATGAGTCAAACATGCTGTCTCCAACCTATAATCTCAAGCAGGTATGAACCTGGAAGATGAAAAGTTTGAGACTAGACTCAGCTACATACTAAGTTCAAAGCCAACCCAGGCTGTATAGTAAGATCCTCTCTCAGAAACAATAAAAGATAAAAAAAAAAAGCCTTGCTGTGTGCTATATGGTTTGAATACATCTCTCAAAAGTCCTCATGATAGAAACTTAATCCTCAACTCCATATATGCTGATGGCGTTTGGAGGTGGGGCCTTTAAAGTAGGATTAAATGAGGTTTTAGGGGTGAGCCCCCCCCAACAGTGTTGATGACTTTACAAGACAGACGTAGACCAATTTGTTTGTTCTATGTGATGTCCACTGCCACAGCATGATGTAAGAGAACCTCTGCTAGTTGACAAAGTAGATACGAGTGCTATGCCTTTGGCCTCCAGAACCCTGAGCTACATACATTTCTAAGTAAATTAAATTATCTAGTGTCAGATGTTTTGTCATGGCAACAGTAGGCAGAGGAAGACACTGCATAATAACATCTCCAGAGAAACTTGAAAACTATCTTTACTCATGCCCTGCCCACACCTAGGGGTGATGGGCTTTGTCATGAGGATGTTAAAACTCTGCACGTAGTGACTTGTGCAGAGAGGAGAGAAAAATACTACTCTAGGCTGCTTTAGGGGTGTCACTGAGTGGCAGAACCCTTGTCCCATGTGTTCGACAAGATAAAGCATGTCTATCATCTTGGCATTCAAACAGGAAGATTGTGATCTCCAGGCCAGCCTGAGCTACAAATGAGATCATTTCTAAAGAAAAAAAAAGTGGGGGCAGGGGGCAGATGGGGAAGGAAATGGCTTTCAATGGGAAGAAACTGGAAGCCATTCTCCTGTTCTCAGTAGCAAGGTCAAATGACAAACCTGCTGTGGGATCTCTCAGCTCAGAACTTGGGTGGCCAAGCAGGAAGATCATGGGTCTCAGGCCAGCTTTAGCTAAAGAGTGAGTTCAGAGGCCAGCCAGGCCTATGTGTTTCTACAGTGGGACCCTGTCTCAAAACAACAATAAACAAACCAACAAATACCAAAGGGCCAGAGGACTGGAGTACAAAGCAAAGGTTACAAGATGAAAAGACAATTATCTGAACCATAGCGCAAGCTGTCACTGACTAACTGATCAGCAAGTTTTCTCGAGCTCGAAGTGAGGATAGCACCTCTGCCGCCTTCCTGGTTGTTCCTTATAAAAATGCTCATAAGTATTCCCTGAAAGTACTAGAGTGTGCAAGTGAAAATTAGTAGTCTTCTGTCTTGGAGGCGAACTTAAAGGAAAACCAACAGTGGTATTTTAGGTGGGAAAGAAAACTGGGCTGGAATTTGGGGTTGTTGGACGTGAGGTTAGGCCTCTAATGGTTCACTGAGCCCCTGATAACACCATCCGCTCACAATGGAAGAAACCAAACTAGTGGAGATCCAACTGCAACCGACAGGACAAAGGAAATGCCTTAAATTCACAGTGGTGCTGTAGGGGGTATCTCAGGCAGGAATGATAGCTCACACCTTAGTCCTAGCATTTGGGAAACAGAGGCAGGTGAAACTCTGTAAGTTCGAGACCAGCCTGGTTGACATAACAGGTTACAGACCAGCCAGGGCTAAATAGTGAGACCCTTGTCTCTGTGTGTAGCAGATTCGTTAAGATACTAGATGAAATAGAAGGTTAGAACTTAGAAAGCTAATTGCATTGCCCTACCCTACCTAGGGCTGCTACATGCTAGGAGATTAGCCAGGGGGTACTGGAGAGGATCCCCTCACAAAGCCTAAATTTCTATTATGCCTTAGAAAAGTGCTAAGTTAAAAAAAAAAAAAAGTCCTATAATCAGTAATTGTTTTGCATCTTCTCCACACATAATCCCACTAGGGACTCAGAACCCCTTAAGGTAAGTGTGAAAAAAAACAGGTTTCTTTACATCAGGGGAAACTCAGCAGGAACATTTGAAAATCAACAGATTCTACCCCATATCTAAAATTCTTTCATTCCCACTGGAAAAAAATCCAGGTCATTTGAAAGGGCAATTTAAACTCACGGATCCTCTGATCGGTCCAGATTAGGGCCCTGAACAATAAGCACTGTGTGTTAGCAGCTTCCCTTCAAGGCAGTTTCTGTAGCTAAGAAGCTCTGGAAAGCTGAAGTTGAAAGCGGTTTGCTAGAGGATCTGAACACTTCAGCTTCAAACAAGAGTCTTCCAGCCACCTGACTTCTCAAAGTAACCTGCAACCTTAGAGAAAGCCTGGGGAAAACATGGTGGACAGGCATGCATCGCAGTCTTGGTGGTCCAGGCTTGCTTGGACCTCTCCCAGCCTTAGTTTCTCTATTTTAACAACAAGAACGACGACGACGACGACAAAAAGACAAAATTGCCTTTTTTGCAGTTATTATTTTGAATCTTAGACATAATCATCATATCCTGTTATCAACAAATTGTGGCTCTTTTTTTTTTTAAGTGTTATCTAGCCGAGCCTTGACCTTCAAATGTTCCTGCTGTGGGCCTACTAAGTGCAGGGATTATAGGCTAGGGGCCAATACATCTGACCTCAAAGATAACACTTTAAAATGGATTGGTTGTATTCAGATTTGTGTAAGTTGAGCTGAGTAACTGGAGAGTGGAGATCCCTGGGCAATGTTAGTGGATCTCATCAAAACATACAGCTCAACAAGGCTCTGTTGCTAGTGAGTTTGTTTTTTGTTTTTCTTTTGTTGATGGTAGGTTTCATTCCTTTGTTTTGCTGTTTCCTTTTTTTTTTTTTGGTTTTTCGAGACAGGGTTTCTCTGTGTAGCCCTGGCTGTCCTGGAACTCACTCTGTAGACCAGGCTGGCCTCGAACTCAGAAATCCGCCTGCCTCTGCCTCCCAAGTGCTGGGATTAAAGGCGTGCACCACCACTGCCCGGCTTTGCTGTTTCCTAAACTGGCTCCAAACTCCTGGATTTAAGCCTCTCAAGTAAGAGGAACTACATCACCATATATGACCTGGAATGCTTTTCAGTAGCAGATATGATTACAATATTTATAAGGAATATAACACTAGAAATAAGAACATGTCTATCTGTTCACCAATTAAAAAAAAAAAAAAAAGGTTGGGGATGGTGGTTGCATGTCTTTAATCCCAGCACTGGGGAGCCAGGGAGGCAGAGACAGGCAGATCTCTGTGAGTTCATGACCAGCCTTGTCTACATAGGATGTTTTAGAACAGCCAGGGCTACATAGTGAGACCCTCTCAAAAATAAATAAACAAATAAACAAACAAACAAATATAAAAAAAGAGATCTAAAAAAAAATCTAGTAATCGTCCTATAATTCTCTCTGTGTTTGTCTGTGTGCACGTGTTTATGTTTGTGCACAGGTGTATGTGTGGTGTACAAGTGTGTAAGTGTGCCTGTTATGTGTGGGTGTACATACTGGCTTTGCCTTTGCTCTACCATTCAACTGCACCCCAAGCCTTCCCTATAATGCATGAGAACAACTCGTTTATCTGTGGCTAGGGACAGACCCGGTGACAACTGGGAGCAGACAAGCAGCAATAGACAAACGGAGAGAAGCTGATACAGTGAAGCTGAGCCGCTAATGCAGATCTTCAAACTTTAGGAAAACACACTCCTCGGATTTTATTTTTAAACTTTTGGCAGAAGTCCAAGATTTAAAACAGAAAAAGCAAAAAGCCAGAGAGAAAAACAGAACAAAGGCTCAGCTGTCGTTCTGAAAGCCTCGGGGTCCCTCCACCATTCCCCAGCTCTGGAGAACATCTCTGAAGCTGTGCTGGACTTAGAGGACATGTATTGGAACCCTTGAGTCCGTGCCACTCTGCAGAGGAGGAAATTAGAGCTCTGGGTGGCAGGGTTTACACACAGTGGCACATCTTTCCCAGTCTGCCAGGATGACTCAGTTATTACTACTTTCTCCAGAATAACCCAGGACTAAGCAGATGACACAGAACCTTGGCAGCGGTTCTCCAGCCACCAGCTTGATCAAACTTCTGTCTTTTGCCTCATTCTTCTTGTCTTGTGAGATAGGGTCTCTCTGCGTAGCCCAGGCTGGCCTTAAGCTTAAGATGCTCTTGCCTCTGCCTCTCAGGAGATACGACTAGAGGCACATGCCACCGTAGGTCTTTGCCCATCTTTTTAAATTATGGCCCTCGTTATACAAAAATTATTTGTTCGTGTTAAAGATTATAAATTCACCTGCACTCCTGAATCACCAACATTTAAAAGTCAAAGTGTTCTACCTAAAAAGCTTAGACTCCTGAGTTTCTAGAGATTCAGTAACTTGAGCTCTTACTCTCAGTAAGAGCCAAGCATCTCAGAGCCAAGCAGAAGTGTGCACGCTACAATTGTTATGTCCCACACGTCCTGTACACTTGCTTGTGTCCAGTTTGGTCTGGTCCCTACGAACATTTATGCTTGTCACTATGGTCTAAAGCTTATGGCCACAGAAGCTTGTCGGAAGGAGTGAGTTTTTAGGAACAAAGATAAACCAAGGATGCAGAGGGATCATTCAGTCTCCAAGATGGAGGAGACGTTGTCATAAATACCGCTGTTTTCCCATGCAGTTGAGAAGAAAACCTCACAGTGGTAACACGTGCCTGTAACTCCAACACATGGAAAACTGAAGCAAAGGGATCACTGTAAGCTTAAAGGCAAGCCACATGTGGTGCCACACAACTTCAATCCCAGCACTCAGAAGGCAAAGGCAGGCAGATCTCTGTGAGCTGCAGGCCAGCCTGGTCTACATACTGAGTTCCAGGACAGCCAGAGCTGCATAGTGAAACCCTGACTTGAACACCCCTTCCCCTGAAAAACAAACAACAAACACACAAAAACAGAAAAGCAAACCAAAGAAGCAATTTCAAGGCCAGCCTGGGCTACATAGTGAGTTCCAGGCCAGCATGAATATTTATTTTTGTTTTATGCATATGGGTGTTTTGCTTGCTTGCTTGTATGTCTGTACACCATGTACATGCTGGGCTCACAGAGACCAGAAGAAACTGATAGGTCCATTGGAACCAAAAATCACAGAAGGCTAGCCACCATGTGGGTGCTAGGGATTGTACCCAGGTCCTCTGGAAGAACAGACAGTGATTTTAACTACTAAGCCAACTCTTAAAAACAACTTAAGCAATAATAACAAAAGCAAGCAAAAAGGAAGGAAGGAAAAGAAGAAGGCAACTTTCAGGCTCCTCCTCTTGTTTGCTTTTCTGAGGCTGCTACCATAAGGTAGTCACTAGTTGCTAATCGGATTTCAGGGCTTGCAACTGCCAGATAACAGCGCAATTCCTAACAGGCCCAACTCCTCCTCACTCCTTGGAGGTGCATCATTAAACCACACAGCAGAGAGGTGGAGCTTAGCTCAGGGCTGCACCCTTACCTAGCTTGTGCAAGCTGCTGTGTTTGATCTCTCCTGAAAGGGAACCACCCAGGAGCCTGTTCCCTGCACCCCAGCAGGCCGCCCGCCTGTTCTCAGTGCTCTGGAGAGAGGAGGCTGAGTTCCAGGGTTGTCTCTTTATTGTTGCTGTTTCTGATTTCTCTCTCTCCTCTGGAACAGGAGGTCCGGGCCATAAACATTTCTATTTGTTCATTGCCATGTTACAGGACCCAGACTCACAGTATGTACTCAGTAAACGGTAAACAAATGAACTTGTCCTACACAAGCCCAGGTAACAAAGTGACTATTATTTTGAAAAGTTTCAGTGGGGTTTCTGAATGGTAGTGGTGAGTACATGTTTACTGCATATGTATGTATGTATGTATGTATGTATGTATGTATGTATGTATGTATGTTATGTATGTATTTCAGGGTGTGTGTTGGTGTGCATATCTTTTTTGTTTTGTTTTTGCAAGACAGGGTTTCTCTGTATAGCCCTGGCTGTCCTGGAACTCACACTGTAGACCAGGCCGGACTGGAACTCAGAAATCCGCCTGCCTCTGCCTCCCAAGTGCTGGGATTAAAGGCGTGAACCACCACTGCCTGTCTAAATGTGTAACTCGTGATCCTCCTGCTTCTGCCTCCTTCTGCAAATCCTACTGGAGTGCACCACCAGAACCGGTGCATATCTTTTTATTATGGTGTAAGTGGTGGTCACAGGATAACTTGTGAGAGCTGGTTCTTCTCTTGTCACCTCAGTTCCTCAGATTGGATAGAACTTGAGTTGTCAGGCTTGGTGGCAAGCACCTTTACCTGCTGAACCATTTCATAGGCCCCTACAGACCTTCCTGCTTCTTGATTATGGGACAAGATCTCAGTAAACTGTACAGCCTGGTCTGCACTGTGCTCTGTTCTAATCAGCTTTCCAAATAGCTGGGATCCCAGGCCTATATCACTAGGTCCAGCTGTGTACATATCTTTTGCAATAAATTTACACAGCTCCAGGCAGGGGAGATGGCTCAGTGGTTAAGACCACTGACTGTTCTTTTGGCGGACCCAGGTTCAGTTCTCAGCACCCACATGGTAGCTCATAACTGTCTGTAATTCCAGTTCCAGAGAATCTGAGACTCTTACACAACATACATGCAGGCAAACAACAATGCCCATAAAAATAAATTTAAAAAAAAAAAAAAGATGTTAAAAAGTTTTACAGCTGGGCAGCGGTGGCTCATGCCTTTAATCCCAGCACTTAGGAGGAAGAGGCAGGCAGACCCTGAGTTTGAAGCCAGCCTGGTCTATAGTGAGTTCTAGGACATCCAGGGCTACACTGAGAAACTCTGCCTTAAAAAACAAAACAAAGGAGGAGGAGGAGGAGGAGGAGGAGGAGGAGGAGGAGGAGGAGGAGGAGGAGAAGGAGGAAGAATAGGAAGAGGAGGAAGCAGCAGCACCACCACCACTACCACCACCAAAGGTGCAGTTAGTTTGAAAAACTAACAGTGAGCTCCAGCTGAGGACTTCTTGGTTCATGATGGCAGAAGCAGAACAAAGAACCAATTTGTCGGGAATCAGCACCTTGAAAATTGCTCTTCTTCTCCTTCTTCTCTTTACAAATGAGTCTAGAAGGGTTGTGAGATAATCTGGGATGCTGAATGTGATGATTTCCTTCCTTCCTTCTTTCCTTCCCCAAATACTACGCTGTATCTCTAGCACTGGAGGTGGGGTAGGGTGAAGGGTAATACACAGAGCTGTCCCCTACACACGTTGTGGCCCGGATTTTTGTCAGGGTCATCTTTACCTAGACTGTGAGCCTCTCTTCCTTTCCTCTGAGCAAACATGAATGGGTGACTTCACAGTGAGATCCTGTCTCAAAACTGAGATGTAATTTGCAGAAGGTGCAAAGGATGTTCCTAACTATTTTATAGCACCACCTTCAGCCATCCCTTGGGCAGCAAATTTACCATGCTATTCTGTTGGCGTTTAGGACTTTTTGACTATGTTTCAGCTCTTCAGAGTCACACCTGGAGGACTCTGCTTCACTTCCCAAGCACAAAGCTCAGAAAGCCAGAACCTCTGGTTCCAGTGTCGTAACCCAGCATAGCACAGAGTTCAGCTAGATAAAAGTAACTAGAGAATCCCCAGGCCAGTATGGATGAATGTGTGACACCCATGGACAGTAAGAAACAGTAAGATCACTTCAACACAAAGAAAACTCCCATTCAGAACCGCTGAGTTCTGCTGAGACCAGGGATAGACATTACCCATCGAAACTTAAAACCCCGAGCCTAATAAATACATCAAAAGAAGTTAGAATACAAGAGGTGACCTTTCTTTGAAATAGTTGCACTTATGAAATTTTCTGCATTGCTTTGTTGTTGTTATTGTTGCTACTGTTGCTGCTGCTGCTGCTAGGATTCAAATTCAGGGCCAGTGCAGGCTAAGAAAGTTCCTCTTTCATACATGGCAGGCATTGAATTAGACATTGAGGAAGACACCCCCCCCCCCAGCCCCTTTGGACATAGCCTTTTAGCAAAACCTCAAACCTAGTCTTTTTTAAAAGTTGCAAACTAAGCCAGCTGCAGTGGACCATGCCTGGAATTCCAACACTTGAGAAGCTAATGAAGGAGGATTGAAAGTTTGAGGCCAGCTTGGGATACACAGCAAGCTCTGGGCCAGTTTGGACATGAGATTTTAAAGATAAATAGATAAGTAGATAGATAGATAGATAGATAGATAGATAGATAGATAGATAGATAGGTGGGTGTATGGATGAAAAAAGTAGTCTAGCATGATGGTGTACTCAGGAGGCAGAAGCAGACCGATCTTTCGAGTTCAAGGCCAATCTGGTATACATATTGAGTTCCAGGACAGCCCAAGACTTCAGAGAGAGATTCTGTCTCAAAACAAACAAACAAACAAACAAACAAACAAACACCGAAACAAAAAACACCCAATAAAAAGAAAAGAAAGTAAAACACAACCAAAGTTGTGCATGCACCCATGTGTGCAGGAGCCCATGGAGGTCAGACGAAAGGTCAGATTCCTTACAACTGGAGAAAGAGACCACTGTGAGCTGCCATGTGGGTATTAGCAACTGAACCCAGGACCTCTGGCAAAGCAGCATGTGTTCTTAACCACTGAGCCATCTCTCTAGCTCCCACAGTTTCATACACACACACACACACACACACACACACACACACACACACACACCACATAACAATAATAAAGAAAGAAAAAAGATGACCTGATTTTGAGAGGCAGGTATGAGGAGGGTTGGAGGGAAGAGGAAGGTGAATGATATTTTAACGGAATTTATAAATGGTAAACAACAACAACAAATGATTGTCTGCTTGCAAAAAAAAAAAAAAAAAAAAAGTAGCACTAGATAACTGGGGTGGGCCTGGGAAGATATCTTCCTGTCATCTTTTCAAATTTTAAAGCAAACAAATATAATTCCTATTCAAAATAAATACAAATTCATTTTTATTTTATGGGTTTTTTGTTTGTTTGCTTGCTTGTTTGTTTGTTTGTTTTTGTTTGTTTGTTTTTTTTGTTTGTTTGTTTTTTTTTTTTTTTTTTTTTTTTTTTTTTTTTTGGTGTTTTGAGATAGGGTCTCTTTCTACATAACCCTGGCTGTCCTGAAACACACTATGTAGACCAGGCAGGCCTTGAACCCCTAGAGATCCACTATGATTCTCCCAAGTGCTATGATTACAGACAAGAGCCACCACACCCTAACTGTGTGATCAGAAGCGTAAATAAAATCATTCAGAGCAAACAGATCAGAACACTCCGGTCCTGTCTCCTCAGCTGCTGGATAACTGAGCAGGTCCCCTAGTCTTAGTTGTCTGCCTGAAAATAACACCAGTTACAAGATGCTTTGAGAATTAAGTAAGGACAGCTAAACAACGTGCTGTGCACAGAGCGAACTCACAAACTGGCTTTCCCTTCCCTGAGCTTTGGGCCATCCCGCTTTAATGAGGGACGCTTCACTGCTGTGCTCATATGCACAGTACTGCTGTGCTGTACTCTCTCTGTCTTGCCTGCCTTTCTTTTCCTTCTTCCCATGCAGGGTAACTCACGCTGGACAACCACGTTGCTGAATTACGCCCTCATCCCTTAGGGCTTTTGGAGAGTCTCGCTGTGTAGCCCATGCTGGCATCGGATTTGGGATCCTCTTGCGTCAGTTTCCAAATGCTAGGATTCCAAGCAATGTGCCACTGCACAGTGTTCAACGGAAGTGCTTTGGTGTCACGCCTGGAACCCCAGATCTCAGGAGGCGGAATTAAGATGACCGAAGGTAGCTTAAGCAGCGAGAGAAGGTTGGAACACCAGATCCTGCTTTATTAAGCCAGGTGTGCTGGCGCTTGCATTTGATCCCAGCACCAGGGAGGCAGAGGCAGGCCAACCTGGTCTAAAGAGCAAGTTCCAGGCAGGACAGGCAGGGCTACACCCTGTCTCAAAAAACCAAAATTAAAAATAATCTGTTTTAAAATGAAACTCTTAGCCTAGCGTGGTGACACAGGCCTTTAACCTTTAACCCCACACTCAGAAGGCACAGGTGGGATGATCTCTGTGAGTTTAAGGCCAGACTGTTCTAAATATGGAATTCCAGGACAGCCAAGACAATACAGAGAGAACCTTTCTAAAACCAAAACAAAAAATTAATGATAATGGAAACAATGGCAATTGTTCTCAACATCATCAGAGACAGAGGACTCAAAAATGGGAACCCACAGGTGAACAGGGTGGTTTCGGTCCCTTCCCTCAAGAAACTTAAGAAACAGGCCTAAAATCACCTGCCACTTATCCTACATGCAGACAAACTAAGACTTAATAAATTCAATGAAGAGCTAGGGAGGAAGCTGCTGTGGTTTTGCATTTATTTGCAGGGTATGTGGGAGGCTGGACAAAAAAGATGAAAAAGCTGACAAGAGTGGTGGTTTGAATGCTTGGCCCAGGGAAGAGCAGTATTAGGAGGTGTGGTCTTGGAGGAGGGTGGGTGTGGCCTCGTTGGAGTGGGTGTGGCTTAGTTGGAGGATTGTCACTGTGGGGGTGGATTTGGAGACCCTCCTCCTAGCTGCCCTAACAACCTTCAGAACAACTCTCAGCTCCTCCAGCACCATGCCTGCCTCCTGCTTCCCACCATGATGATAATGGATGAAACCTCAGACCCAATTAAACGTTGTCCTTTGTAAGAGTTGCCTTGGTCATGGTGTCTTTTTACAGCCATGGAAACCCAAACTAAGACAACAAAGCAGAAACTATGCACTCCATCAGTGATGACCAGCCGGGATGATTGACAGCTCCGGATTAGAAACCACCGCTTCTCCATTGTTCTGCAGCCAGCGTCAGCCTGATCCAAACCGGCTGGAAACTACAGAACCCTATCGTATCAGAGTACACTCTAGAAACCCACTGACATTAGCTCAACAGTTCCATAGACTCTTAAACTCCACCCTCTCCAAGCTTTCATTCTTTAGGATGTTGTCCTTGCCTGGCCTATACATGGATCTTTCTGCAAATGTCACATCAGGAAGGCGGGATGGAGGCATTGGCATTGCACTGCCTGAATCTCCAACAAGGATGGGGTGTCTTAGTGAGGTGTGAAGTATAGATTATACTGGGGACCAGCTTCAGGAAAGGATGTAAAGAATTATATAACAGACAGGGATTATTACTTAGCATGCTGACACATCCCCATAATCCCAGGACCTGGGAAGATGGGGCAGTTGGGTTTCAGCAGCCAGACTTATATGGGCAAGATCCAGTGTCCAAAGCCAAACAAACCAACTTGAGGTTGCAGTTCAGTGATAGAACAGTTATTTACCTACTTAGCATATGTAAGGCCCTTGTATTCCCCTGAAATTTTTCATTTTTATATTGAATTTACATAATTTTTAATATTAAATTATTTACATTAAATCAAAATTTAGGCTATTTACTATTTGTTTATTTTTGTGTTAACGGTAGGGGTGGAGGTCAGAGGACTACTTTTGGGAGTCATTTTTTTTCTCCTACCATCTGGGTCCCAGGGATCAAACTCAGGTCATCATCAGTCTTGGTGCCAAGCCACCATAGTAACCATACTGGCTGGATTTTTTATGTCAACTTGACACAAGCTACAGTCATTTGGGAAGAAGAAACCTCAGCTGAGAAAATGACCTGATGGACAAGTCCTTGGGGCACTTGACTGGTGACTGATATGGGAGGGTGCATTCCCTCAGGGCCCAGTGATATCACCCCTGGGCTGGTCGTCCGGGATGCTCTTAGGAAACAGGCTGAATGAGAGGTAAGGAGCAAAACAGCGCTCTCCCAGGGCCCCTGCTTCAGCTCCTGCCTCAAGGTTCCCACCTCAGGCAGCGGCCCTGACTGTCTTCTATAATGACTGTGATGTGCGATAAAATAAACCAGCTGGGCAGTGGTGGTGCACACCTTTTATCTCAGCACGTGGGAAACAGAGGCAAGTGGATCTCTGTGAATGACAGCCAGGGCTGCACAGAGAAACCCTGTCTTGAAAAACAAACAAATGAACAAACAAACAAACAAATGAAATAAACTCTTTTTCCCCCAAACTGCCTTTGGTTGTGGTGTTTTATAGTGGCACTAGAATCCTAACACTTTTAGACACTCACTGAGCCTCTCACCAGCCCAGTAATTTTTAAACTAAACAACAACAATAATAATGTGATCTTAGAAAGAAGACATGCAGGGGAAGGAGGGTCCTGGGCTTCTGGCATCGTGTCCTGATATGTTGCCTGTTTTCCCCCCTTCCTCCTTTCAAACCAGGTAACTAGCACCTACCATACAGCATCCACTCTGTTTGAGGCAGTGACTTCCAAAATTCACATCCATACTTAAAAAGGGAGAGATGCCTCAGTGGCTAAGAGTCCTTGCTGCTCTTGCAGAGGATCAGTGAGGGCTTAAGTTCTGGGATGGACATGGACAGCTCCCAACCATTTCTAACTCCAGTTTCAGGGAATCGGATCTGATACCCTCTTCTGACCCCCTCAGGCACCACGCATGCTATGTATACATATGCATATACATACATATATGTATATACACGCATATACATATATGTATATACACACACATATATATATTTGAATATATCTTTAAAAAAAAAAAAAGAAGAAGAAGCTGGGGGCTGGAGGTATAGCTAGTTGCTAAGAGTGCTGCCGTAGCATGCAAGAAACCCTGGGTCTGATCCTGCGCATGTTATAAATCAGGTATTGTGGTGCAATCCCACTTTTTGTGCTTGTAACCCCGGCACCTGAGAATGTGAGGTAGGAGGAGCCGAAGTGCAAGGTCACCCTCATTGTGATTTGGATCCCAGCCAGAGGTACTGGAAACCTTGTCTAAATCTAAATGAAAACTGCTCAGGCTAAGGGTGTTGCTTGGTGATAGAGAGCCTACTGGGTATCCTGAGATCCTGGCTTTTGCGCCTCAGAGGGGAGAAACAAACAAAAGCGATGTTTAAAAGTGCACCTTATCTGCAGGCTCTTACCTAAACTCCGATAAGCATGCAGCCTGTCTTATATAAGGGAAGAAAACAAGGTATGACTAACTTATGGGGCTGTCTGCTTGATATGGTAGATGAACTTAAAGTCAGAGGTGACGCCGGCTCTTGTCCCCTCCTCCATCCCTTCCTGAGACAGTCTCGTGCAGCCTCAGATTCTCTATGTAACTGAGGATTGCTGTGAACTTCTGATTCCCCTGACTCTAATTCCCAAGTATTGGGGTTATGGGTGCAAGCCACCCTTCCTGGATCTCAGCTCTTCGTCTTTTATCATTTACTTACTTATTTTTGTTGGTTTCTGTGTTTGGGAATTTTGTCCACATGTTTGTCTATGCCTCATGCATGTATCTGGTGTCCTGGAGGCCCGAAGAGGCTCAAAGTAATGTTACTGGGAGTCAAATCTGGGTCCTCTGGAAAAGCAGCCAGTCCAGAAGCCAGTCCCCTTCCTCATTTTATTTATTTATTTGTCTATTTATTTATTTATTTATTTACTAACTATTTGCTTATTTGCTTTTTATTTTGGAGGAAAAAAAAAAAAAAAAAAACCAACCCTCTCACTAAGTTGCCCAGGCTGGCTTTGAAGCTTTGATCACCCTGCCTCAGCCTTCCAATTACCTGAGATTCCTGGCCTGTACCATCAAGTGCTTGCTCAGGTATGCACTATTATACATAATGAATACACCTTACTCGAGTCACTGGCTTTAGTGTGGACGCTGTGATTCACTGGAAGCGGTCTACTAAAATCCCCACTGGACTGAAGGACTTAACTCTGTAAGGTCACAGTACTGCTTGCTGGCTGTTAAAAGGAGGTTTTTTAGAATGCCTCTGGATCCAGAGCTCTTTCCATCTCAAAGGGGACTGTGATCTTTGGCTAGCAGTCACCTTTTTTCCGGCACTGTGCCCAGGGATGGGGCTCCAAGTTTGACTCTGACTCTTCTCTCAGTTCCCTTTCCCACAGCACCCCCATGGCCCTATCATTCAGAGGACACAAAGACTGCACAGGCCTGCACAAAGAACCCATACACGATAAGTAGAGGCCATTCCGTGGTTAATGTAGGGATGAGAACTTGCTCCCTGCGTGTGTTTTCCTAGGCTGACTGACCAGATGAATCACCAAGGTTTGTCCCGTTATTGGCATCTTAACTCACGTCTCCCCTTTGGGTGGGCGGGTCATGTCGCCAGCCACAATGGCATTTGTCCCGTACCACTTTACCTCCTCACAGCAAAGCATGGCCTTGAGCTGGCATCACTGGGGGGGGGGGGGGAGGGGGGCGGTGAGTCTGCAGCTCCCAGTGACTAGCTGTCGGCTTTCCCAGCTGACTCAGCTTGCCACCACCCTCTTCAGCCACCCGCCTGCACACAGCCTCCAGCCTCTTAACTTTCCATTTCCAGGCCTCTCGCTGCAGGGAGGGAGCGCCCCTCCCCGCTGCCCGGGGCGTCTGTCTGCAGCCGGGGCTGCCAGGGCACCATGCCCGCTGCTGCCTGGCGGGCCTTGTCTCGGGACAATTACAATCTACCGTCACGGAGTTCGGAATATAGGTCAAGGTGCTCTCGGAAGGGCCCAGGGGAGGATCACCTGACCCGGAGGTGTGGTGACTCAGCGGGAAGGATGGGGAGGGAGGGATGGCTCTGGAATCTCCCAGTCGGCAGGGCCAGCAGGAGAAAGAGGAGGTCAAGTTGCCTGTCTGGCTGATTGTCAGCAAAGGAGGAAGAAGCTGCTGGAGACCGTAGGAAGGATAAGATGACCTGTGGTGACCTATCCGAGGTGGCATCTAAATCCTCTCCAGAGCAGCTGTCAGCCCACGAGCAGCTAAAACCACCCGCCTCCCACTGTCTCTGCCGCTGTGAACACCTCATTAGCCACCTCCCTGCCAAAGTGAGAAACCAAATTAACATCCAGGATCAATCCAGACTTCATCCACCCAGACCTCCAGAGAAACCAAGGCCACTGGCATATCACACAGAGGCAGCCACCCCTAACAGAGGCAATCTGATCGCGCCCCCTCCACCCCGATTTTGAATATAAAAACCACTAACCCATTTTATTGTAGATGTCCACATGGCAGGAGCCTTCTTTCCGGGGAGAAGCAGCAGCTGCTAGCTCTGTCCCAGCCTCACTCACTTCCTCTGGCTCCAGCTGCTGGTTCCTACCCGCCAAGCGGGGAGTTTCCTCATTCTTGGGGCTCTGGCTAGCTGAGCTGGCTACCCCTTTACCTCCCACCCCTAGCTGCTCACCACCCTCTTCGGGTAGTACTGCCGGGACTCCGGGGTTCCATGAGTCACAGGCAGGCTGGAGACAGACAGCAGGCTTCCTTTATTAAATCAGCCTTCTGCCCTGCACACCACAGAGGGAAGCTATAATTACTTGTTTGGCCCAGCTTTGAGAACTGAGCCACAGCCTGTGTTTCACTGGGAGGGAAGTTACTGAGTTCTGCATCTATCTAGTGCACCACCCCCCCTTCGGCAATAAGCACCACCGCCAGGGGTTAAGGACCTGTTACACAAATATCAGATGCTTTGTGTATGTAATGGGTGCCTTTAGCTGGGATACCCAAGGCTGATCCAGCCAGCTAGATTCGAGCTGCCAGGAGTTTTTTGTTTAGAAAACAAAGGCGTTCTGCTTCTTTGCCAGAGTCTATACTTGATGAAGCAGAGTGCCCATTGTTGCTCTAGAAGAGATAGAGGAAAAGACAGTAAAGCATTGCTTTCCTCGTCCAGGTTACGACTGTTTTATCTTTCAGGCATAATAGGTACAAAATCTCAGGCTTCTCAGTTTCTTGACCAATCTAAAGGAATGTTTGAAATCTGAAAACCTAGTTGGCCACAATTTCTTTTTTTTTTAAAGCACAAAATCCATACTAAAGCAAACTTCACGAACTGTTCGGTTTCCCGTTCATTTCATTCATTCACTCTTGGATTTCAGACATCCCACAAACATTTTGGGGACAGCCTGTGTTATGAATACCATGTTGGGTTAGTAAACCAACATGGTATGACAGAGTTACACAGGTCAGTAATAGATACAATAACATGTTACTTACATGATGTGTTAGGGGTAGTAAGTGTGAATAATACCAGAAAAAAATAGTAACAGGGTATGGAATATATATATATATATATATATATATATATATGGAATTTGTGAACACCTCTTGACATTTGCAAACAATCTTTAGGTTAGTTCTCTCTCATAGTGAGTGTTGTCAAGTCAGCACGATGCTTACTGAGAAATCATAACTAATTACGACTTACGTGAGTTACATTTGAAAATATTAAAATTCCTTTAAGCTTTGTTTATAAGCAAAGCATGGGTATGTTTAAAACATAATTGATGAGTTATAAAAGAGCCAAAGGTATTTGGCACTTCCTATGGTTATAGACAGAAGAAACTTCATTAAAGAATTTACTGGGGGGCTGGAGAGACGGCTCTGGAGTTAATAGCACTTGCTGCTCTTGCAGAGAATCCAAGTTTAGTTCCCAGCATCTACCTTTATCCAGCTACAGGGAATTTGATGCCTTCTTCCTGTCTTTACATGCACCCCACCACACACATGCATATACACAGATACATGCATATACACACAAAGAAAAGTTAGTCAGGCATAGAGGTGCATGCCTTCACTACCTGCACTTGGAAGACAGGCGCAGGCAGATCTGTAAGTGTAAAGCCAGCCTCATCTACATCATTCCAAGTAAACCAAAGTGACATTGTAAAACCATGTCCCTAAATAAATTGAACATAAACATAGAAAACCTAACTAAACCTTTGAAAAAAGACTTTATTGGGCAGCTATGATATGATATTCAGAACTTCAGTGTTAGTTGTAGACTCTGACTTCATTATTTATCACTTCTGTGATTCTGGGGAAGAGTCTTCACCTCCATCCCTGTCTACAAAATGTGAAGTGATGTGGAACCTTCAGGGTTTACGAATGGGTGAGTGACATTATAATCATAAAAGGAGAGGTGTTACTTAACATAGTACTTGGCACTCAGTGAACTGAATAAATGTTATTTATAATTATTGTGAGTTATTGTTGTTTTTATGATGATAATGATGAGCCACCAGGCACCACAGTGGATAATGGGGAATCAGGTTAAATAAGACCCTCAAGGACCCACTGAACTACTAACAGCTGTAAAACTTCTTTGGACAGTCCATAAGCTCCAAGTGAACACAGGGAGTTCCTTCCCCTTTAGCATCCTTCCAGTTGGGAAGACTACCCAGCAACGAAAGGACACAGGTCAACAAGGTCATGGCTATTGGAACTGTAAATGGGTAAATTCATAGTTTCTCCAGATCTGTATAAAGAGGTCCAGATCACCTCATTCAGTGTGACGGAAAACTGGTAACAACCCAATTGTCCACGGATGGGAGGAGAACTATGCGTGGGACATGAGAGGAAGAATAGCAATACAGCTGCAGAAACAAACTTGGGAGCACAGCTGCACACAACAGCATGCATGAAGGCTACCAACCTAACTGTATAAGGGAAGCAGTACGTTCCCGAAGGCTACATGCAGGTTCCAGAAGGCTACAGCACATTTCAGAAGGCTACATGTAGCTGGGTATTCTTTGTAGTGAGAAAAACAAACAAACAAACAAACAAACAATATTTCTTTTAGGGAAACGTATGAAATAAAAGCAAAGGAATAGCAAGCCCAAGATTAAGGATGGGTGGGAAAGGGAAGGTGGTGGGGGAGAGGAGGATTGGGGTGGGGGAGTCTGCAGTAGGCTCAGCAGATTCCAAGCCCATAGATCAACACAGGCAAATCCAAATTGACCTGATATGAATGGTGTTGAGTTCAGCCAAAAATGGAAGGCTGTTGTCAAGAGTCAGAGATAATGAACACCGCCCTCTCCAAAGTGGGTTCAATAAAAGTGGAACAGGAAAAAACAAAACAAAACAAAAACAAACAAAAGCCACCACCACCACAACAACGAAAAGAACATCTTACTCTTGGAATTGACTTGAAGGACCAAGAAAGGTAAGAAGAAGAAAAAAAAAAAAAAAAAGAGTAGAAAGCAGGTGGGGACTGTGCATCTCCAGAACTGGGTAAACATGACCCTACTGATGGAGAAGCCTCTGGTCCTTCATCAGCTACATAATGCTATGAAGCTTCCGAATTGTCATCTGGGGTCAGGGAATAGGGTGAGTCTTACTGCAATGGGGTCAGGAAGTCCTTAGCCTGTGCATGCTCAGTACAGTGGACAGCAGCTAACCCTCCCCTCCCCTGGCCTTTGCCAGACTTGCCCCGGGGCCACTTCTCCTGGGTGGAACTTTCATTTCCTCTGAGTGGTACTTTCAGCCAGGGTCAGTCTTGTCCTGATCAGCACTGCCCGGGACATGCTGGTGTGAACAGTGGAGCGAGCTCCTTCCAGCTGGAGCCATGAAGAATCGGGCAGCACTCACAGAGCCCACCATCCTCTCCTGTTCTGATTAGCCCAGGGGGCAGAGTTCTCAGGGAGCCAGCTGTCTGCTGTCATGACACTGCCTCCCCCCACTCCCCGGTTCTCTTTATAAGAAAAGTTCCTCCAGACCCACAGAGTTAGCATCAGCCACAGGATCCTATTGACAGCTCTTGCCAGTGGACAGTCTTCCATGGGCAAGATGAGGTGAGGTTCTGGAGCAAACAAGGAACATTTTTTCATTCTGCTGGACACTGGCTCTCGTGGCTCTGGGAGCTGCTTCTGTACCCCTCTGCATCCAAACCAATCGTCAGTGCCTGTCGTGAGAGCACTGGGCAGCGTCTAACTGCTTCCCTTGGCTTGACTGTGGAAACTCTACTTCCTATTTGTACAACAGTAGCAACCATATTGCCCCTTAGTAAGCAAACTGCATCAATGAGACTCGTGTGGCACCTGGGAAGCAACAAATGCTTTATTAAAACCAAAGGTGCATGGTCATGGTGGCGCAGGCAGAAGCAGGAGGATTTCTATGAGCTTAAGGCCATCCTGGTCTAAAGAGCTGGACAGCCAGGACTATACAATGACAACCTGTCTTAAGAAACTGAAACCAACTAAACAACCTAACACGTAAGTATAAATAAAACCAAAAGTGCAACACACCTCTACTAGAACAGAAACCCTTTGATGCCTTGCCTAACTCCTTCATTGCTTCATCCCCAGGACCAAGGACAGTGCCTGGAACATAGTAGGTACTTAATAAATAGACAAGAATGATGGTGGTGGTGATGATGATGATGGTATCTTGCCAAGGACTGTGATTAAGCCTTAAATAGACAATCCCATATCAGGCCTTGGCAACAACTCAATGAAGGAAATACTATGGTTATTAGTCCCATTCTGCAGTTCAGAGAAGACTGTGATTTTCCCAGGGCCACACAGCCAAGTAAAGAGGTTATTACCCAAAAGTGGAACACGTGTGGTCCTGGTGCCAAAGGAAGCCACAAGAAACGCTGGATTTTGGTATCTTCCTCATAGGAAGACTACAGCACGAAAGGACACATGCCTTGGGAAACTAATTTCAATCTGTATGCAGGAAGCAATCTGTTCGGCCTGTTTGCTTTCTAAGAAAGGCAGTAGGGCTCTTCTCAAAGAATGAGATTCATGGTGTGGATGAGGGAGAGGGGGTTGCCTTGGCGGGTAGATGTGAGATATCTGTTACACATAGGGATGTGAGGAAGCGAGCTGAGGAGCTAGCCAAGGCGAATGCCTATTGTTTTGCTGAGAACTGTGTCTGTATATACGTGTGTGTGCACCTGGGTGGAGGTCAGAGGTCAACATGTGGGAGTTGGTCTTCTACATCATTCTCTGGGTTCTGGGAATCAAAATCAAGCTGCAAGCCTTGGCAGCAGCTACCTTTACTCACTAAGCCAGCTTGCCAGCTCCACTTCTGTTTGTCTTTTTATGATAAGAACATGCACTCTCAGGCTGGGGAGATGGCTCGGGGGTTTAAGAGCACTGGCTGCTCTTTCAGAGGACCTGGCTTTACTTCCCAGGACACACAATGGCAGCTCACACCTTTTCTGGGACTCCAGTTACCAGGAGATCCCACACCTTCTGGACCCCTTGGTGCACAGACATAAATGCACAAATACACATAAAATAAAAAAATTTTTGTTTGTTTGTTTGTTTGTTTTTCGAAACAGGGTTTCTCTGTATAGCCTTGGCTGACATGGAATTCACTCTGTAGACCAGGCTGGCCTCGAACTCAGAAATCCGCCTGCCTCTGCCTCCCAAGTGCTGGGATTAAAGGCCTGTGCCACCACCGCCCATCTTAAAATAAAATTTAAAATAAAACATGTTCTTACTAGGACCAAAACAACAATAAAAAGATTGCATTGTATATTACTTATATTATTGAAATATATATATTTAAGGGGCTGGAGAAATGGCTCAGTGGTTAAACGCCCACTACTGCCTGCCATAGGCCATTGGAGTTTGGTTCCCAGCGTCCACATTGTGTGGCTCATCACCACTAGTGACTTTGGCTCCAGGGAATCAAACTGGCGTCTACAGACACGCGCACTCACACACACATACCCACACAGAGACACGAATGCGCATAACTGAAAGAAGCAAATATTTTTTTAAAAAAATATGTAAGTAAATGATGCACACGTGTAATCCCAGCACTCAAGAGCCGAGACGGGGATCTCAAGTTCAAGACTAGCTTGTGCCATAAAACAAGACAGCGTTTCTAAAATAAATTAATGAATGGGTGAAACACGAAGTGAAGTGGGGGGGTGGAGGAAGGTTGAGAAAAGGTCACAGACTGGACTCTCCTCAGCAACACAGCTTCCAAGAGCCAGGCTGCAGCTCTCCAGGGTTTGGCTGGTTTACTGGAGATCAACGACGGGGGCCCCCAACCTTCCCGGAGCATGACAGCCAATGAGCCTGATTCGCAGCTGGGGGCGAGCGTTTGCCTCGGCAGTTGGCAGCTCTGCCTGCTCCCAGCCTTCCTCAGCAGAGACTCATTATGCAGTTTGCTCACATGCCCTATGCATTTTAATGAATGAGTCAGGGGACAGACTCAATTTGAAAGAGGAATCGCTTCTCTGAGCTGGGTGAAGGGCTCTCAAGGGATGGTCTAGCAGCTCGGATATTACAAGGAAAGGAAAGGGGTGCGATCTCCATTTAGCGGGGGGGGGGGGGGTGGAGGAGCGGGGGAGGTGGGGGTTGAGTGGTCTGGAAAAAGAAGTTGAAAAGGAAAACAGGGAGCGAGGGAAGAAGAAATCAAGTGAGGGCGAACAACAGGAGGGAGGCAGAACGGAGGAGCAGAAATGACTGCTGAGAGCTCAGGAAACCTTCCCGAACGCACTATGGGTCAGACTCCTCAGCTTCTTCACCACCGTTACTTATTGGCTCCAAGCATTTGAGGCCTTCGAAGCGCCAGCACACAAGGCAAAGGAGCTCTAAGAGACCGGAAGCAAGACTCCTTGTTTAGAACTGAATCCCGGTCAGGTTAAAAACACGATGATGGGTCTGGGATGCTGAGAGGGGTAGAGGAGGTCATCTTCATTCTCTTTCCTGTGACCACACCCCTGGGAGGCAGAGTTGCTCCGTGAAGATCTAGAGTACCAGTTCTCAAACACTCCTACTGGCCAGATGCAGGGGCAGCGTGAGCTAATTAGCATCTCGTCAAATTCCCATGACGGTCCCAGGAGGCGGGTCTTGTTACTGTCACATTTTTTAGACATGAGGAAACTGATGTGGAGAGAGAAGCTCGGCCAAGGTCACCCAGGGATTTGAACTCATCCCCCCTGTCTGACTGCAGAGCTCCTGGCAGCTCTGCTCTGTGCTGTCAGCCAACCCCTGGCTGGGGAACGCTGGGGAAGGCCTTTCCCTTCCCAGGCTCCCTTCCAAGAACACTCTGAACCCCCAGGAGGAAGGGGTTGGTGTGAATCCAGATGCAGTCAACGCCAAGTGGCCTGGGAGTGGATCTGAAACCTGCCCAGCACAGAGCTGTGTGTGAGACCCAGAGAGCCCAGGGGCAGCAGAGAAAGGAAGGAAGTGCAGCCCCACTGCGGTCGGCTGGGGTGGCTAGTCTGTTCCCAGGCTGTACACCACAAAACACAGGGCAACAGATGCTCAGCAAATGCCTGTGTAGGAGTGCGACTCACCCCTTACATGGCAGGCAGGCGGGCAGTGTCCCTGAATTACTCAATAGAGCCATCTCAGCTTTGAACTTTGAGCCAGGCTCTGCAGGAACAGGGCATGGGGGTTGGGACGGGGTGGCACTCACCACCATGAAAAGGAAGTCTGCCGTTCCTCTACCCCCCAAGTGGGAGAACACAGACTGGGAAGCAGCCAAGAAACCAGAAAGCTGCTATACACCCACATTCTCCTGAATTTTTACAGCTGGAAAGAAGAGCAACACACAAGCAGTGCAGCACTCTGGGGCCCTGGGCTTCATGCCTGGAGAAAAGCAAGGCCACCTGCTAGGAACTGAACTGGACACAAAAACAGTCAGTCTTGCTTGCCTTCCCACCTACCCAGATGTGGGACACATGATCATCCTTGAACCCTCCCCCACCTCCTAGGTAGGGAGAGAGAATATTCCTGTTTCCATCTTAAAAATGGGCAGAAAGATTAACAACTTCGTATAGCCGCCGCTCACTGCTTCTGATTCCCAGGATAGAGGGGTTTCCCTATGCACACTGTTCCATCTCAACTTCCTGAATATGGCTGTAGAATAGTTTCTCTAACTGGAGAACTTGGGGAGCCTCTGGAGGGATCTCAGCTCCATCCTTCTCCCAGCCTCATCTAAGACGCTACTTTTGCACTCATAGTACGTTCCCTTCTCCACGCTAGTTAGTGGTCCTTCAGGTGTACTTTGGCTTGCTACCATCCCTTTGTCTTCTTCCTCTATGTGTTCAGAACCTTGATACAGAAGAGGGATGCTAGCTTTTCTGAAAGGTTCTTTGGAGATCTCAAATGTTCTTGGGAGGATGTTTTGAGTTCTGTGCAAACCATCGCCATCTAACCTCCCACCTTCTCCACAGCTTGGCAAAGAATGCCGTTGGCTTCAGGACAATGTTCTCTTGGGAGAAGGCAGAAGGCAACACTGTCTCCTCCTCCTCTTTTTTGTTCTTTTGGAAAGAGTCGTCTTATAAACTCACGATCCCCCTGCTTCTTCCACAAGTGTACACCTAAGTCCACAAGTGGGCACCACCACACCACAGCCTGTTTGCTTGTTTTGTTTGGCAAGCCCCTCCCCCACCCCCACCCCCCACCCCCGCAAGGAAAAGCAAGTTCCGTACTTGGAATAAAAGGAGCCAGTCATGAGAGGGTGATTCTGGGGTGACATTTGTCCTGCCTATACACCAGTTCTTTCCCTTGCCACCTGCCAGGGCATCAACAATGGAACCTTGACATGACCGACTGTTACCAACCCAGAGTGTTTACTCAGGAACACACCCTGGCAACTACCCTAACCCCAAAGTCAGGCCTTGTAGATCCCATCAGTTAGTTCTGCAGGGAATTGTGAACTAGCTCTAGCTCAGGGTGACTGCTGGCAAAGTCCACACTGTCCTCTGTACGACAGCTCTGTCCTCTGAGTTCCTCCCTGCAAAATGGAAAGACAGGGCTGGCTGGTAGGATGGATCACAGGTCAGAGTGTTCCATGCCTGTGATGGGTAATTTTCAGTGTCAACTTGCCTGAATAGAGGAACACCTGTCAGACTAATGAAGCCCAGCTCTGGGTCAGTGTGAGGGTATTTCTAGGGGCATTTCGATTATGATGGGTGTGTGTAATCAATTGTTAAATCCACTGATGGATTCTAAATTCCAACAGACTTGATAGTTGGGAGTGTGTGGGAGAGGGAGAGGGAGAGGGAGAAGGAGAGGGAGAGGGAGAGAGGGAGGGGGAGGGAGGGAGAGAGAGAGAGAGAGAGAGAGAGAGAGAGAGAGAGAGAGAGAGAGACTACAAGTGTGCACCACCACACTGGAACTTGTTTGCTTGTTCTGTTTGGAATGTCCTTCCTCCTCCCAATACCTTGCTGTAGTGAGGATATGGAATAGTGGGAGGTGGTGCCAGCTTCAGAAAGAGGTTCCAAGGGAAGGTGCCTTTCAGAGTTATATCTTGGCTTTGGCTCCTTCCTTCCTTCCTGTCTGTCTGTCTGTCTGTCTGTCTGCTTTCTGGTCTCCATGAGGTGAGGAATCTCCTTCACCATGCTACTCAGGCCAGTAGCCATGGAGGCAGCCGACTATGAACTATAACTTATGAACAAAATAAATGGAGCTGGACTCGGGTGGATGTCTGTGGTAAGGCTCTTACCTAGCATGTGTGAGGCCCTAGGTTCAATCCTCGGTACCACAAGACAAAAACAATTGATAAAAGAACCTTCCTTTCAACTGTTTTTTGCCAGGCATTTGTTACAACAATGCCATGTGACTAACCACTAGCTAGGCTCCTTGGCACACCTCTCTGTGCCACCACTGGAGAGGCTGAAAGAGAGAATGAGGACCAGGCCAACCAGGGCGACACAGCTTTTTAATACAAAGCAAAGTGAAACAGTGACAAAGCCAAAGGTGAGTGAGGAGAGGTGGTGTTTCCCGAGGGGCTACTAGACATCTCAGCTTTGCCAACTGTGCCCATCCACCTGCATTCTGATAGCTGTCTGGGTAACAGAGTGCCATACAGTAGGTGACTTATAAACAATAGGAAGGTTATTTATCTGTTTGTTTGGCTCCTGACTCTGCAGGATGAAAGGCCCAAGACTAAGGCTCTGGGAAGAGCCTCTGTGTTGTGGTAAGATCACTCCCTAGTGGGCAGAGGAGCACAGGGAAGATAGAAAAACCCTATTTAAAGTCATCCCTGGAATTCACCATAAAGACCAGGCTAGCCTCTTCTGCTTGTCTCTGCCTCTTGAGTACTGGGATTAAAGGCATGGGCCACCATGACTGCCTCTACGTCCCTTCTTAAAATGAGTTCCTGCCTGACACATTTTGCTCAAAGACATTTTTGTGCTGACTTTTCTGTCAGTTGCTACCAGAAGAATCCTGCTGGTTACCACCTTAACCCTATATATATTTTTTTATTATATTTTTGGGAGTTCAAGAACAATTTTATTAGCATAAAAAACCCCAGAGGGCAGGCCAGCCAAGAACCTCAGCAGATGCCCAGAGGAGGAGTCTGGAAAAGAAAGGGAAAAGCTCTATGGTATGGAGGTGAGTCACACAGCAGACAAGCACACACATGTCAGGGAGGGAGGGTTTAGAGAGTAAGGAAGCCCGAAATGCTGGGAGAACCCAATGTGTTAGGAAAAGCATGCTTTTCGGACACGTGGTTGCAGTTGTGGCCTGGGGAGCAATTGCCGAATCTTCTTCTTTAAATAGGAAGGGGCTTGGGGGAGGGTAAAGAAGGCAGGAGGCAATGTGGAGAGGGCCAAGTAACATGAAAGGCCGGTTGAAAATCCCTATGGAAACTTTTGAAAAGCTTCCTCAAATATATACATACGTGAAAAGTGTTTAAATGGAGTCACCATATAATGTTTGAGAGAATGCTCCAACAAGACATGCCAACCAGGTAAAACCTTCAGTGCCAGGACTGGGGTTACGAAGTCATTGGCTAAAGAGGTTCCACACACTCCCCCCTAAAACACTGTAGCCTATTGACAAGGCTATTGGTCACTCTCTGTAATCTGACGGTAATCTCTCTGTTGCTGAAGACATAATTTGTGTCATAGAACATTGAGAAATTGAGCTGGTTCACTGTGCCAGGAAGAGGGAAGAGCATAATCATGAATATCACCCAGCTACAAACCCTGTGACCTGTAACAGCAACCAGCTTGGAAGATGCATTGACGCAGTAGTGGACGAATACTGTGGTAGGAACTGACCACTCTTTGATTAGATTCAAGGCCTACTCCATGTCATGGAACCCCTACCTGACAAAGCTGAAGAGGACAAGAGCCTGAGACTAGTTAGGTCATAGGTTCAAGGGGGAAATTTTACTATTAATATTCTGTAAAAGAAACATAGCAATAAAACAACTGCCAAAGACATACTGTTATACCCCTAGATCAGATCATCAACTCAACTCTCATCGGAGATGCTTCTCTTTTATTTTTGAGTCAAGGTCTCATGTAGCCCATGCTGGTCCAAAGCTACAACCTAGCTGAGGCTAGCCTTAAATTTATGATTTTTTTTCCCACTGTCTTTTAAGTTCTGGAATTACTGGTACACACCACCATGTCTGGCTACTATATAATCCATTCAACAACTGAAAATCAGAGGAACTAAGATACAGAGAAGATACATGCTCTACGCAGTAGAGATAGGATTTGAATTTGCCCTCTCATCCTCTGGAAACTTAGAAAGAGGCTGGAGTCTCCTACTTAGCTCAGTCAAACACTCAAGTCAATGGTAGAAAACTCACTTGGAGAACAGAGCCCTGGTGCCCCTGCAGCCACAGGTGAGTATCCAGTTCTGGTGTTCTCAGTACCATGTACCCTTTCCTTGGAAGACAAACATAAATTGGTGGAGGGCCTCCATCAATCAGGGAAGACTTATTCTTGATGTCAAGGGTTTGGAGGTTTGTAGATGGTCCAGCGCCTTCTGTTCTTGCTGGGACCGACACTTCAGTGTCCGACTGTCAGAACATCACTTCTTTCTTAGAAGACAATATAGCCTAATAAAATAATGACACTTCTCAGGCCTCCGGGGCCACCATCCTGGGTTACTATGGGTCATGACAGTCTTGTATTGTAGTAAGGAGTTAGGGTACCAGGTTCATGGCAGGGATAGGGGATATGTCACTGTGTAAGGAGGGAAGGGTTCAAAAAAAGATATCCAAGAATTGGGAGGGTTTCAACCAGTTAAGGATGCAACTCAGTCATTATGACTTTGAAAATAGGGTAAAACAATAGAATATTAGGGAATTGCTTCAAAACAACCCAGAGATAAAGGAAGTGGGCAGAGATACTTATGAAGTAGACATGTTAATGACTGCTGGAGTATATTATATGTTCAGCATACTTGAGCATGTTTGATAATCTATAACTAAATTTCTTTTAATATTTATTTATTTATTTATTTATTTATTTGGTATGCATGAGTGTATGTATGTGTGTATGTATGAAGATCAGAGGACAACTTTGGGGAGCTGGTTCTCTCCTTCTATCTTGTGGGTTCTGGGGATTGAACTCGGGTTATCAGGTTTGGTGGCAAGGGCCTTTTACAAGCTGTACCATTTCACTGGCCCTATAGCCTGTGTAAATTTTACGATGTACCAAGTAATTTAAATTTTCTTTTCAGGCAGGGTTTCTCTATGTAATAGCCTTGGCTATCCTGGAACTTGTTTTGTAGATCAGGCTGACCTCTCACTCATACTTATAGAGATCCACCTGTCTCTGCCTTCTGGTGCTGGGATTAAAAGCATGTGCCATCACGCCCATCTCCAGATAATTTAATTTTTTAAAAAATATATTTATTTATGTGTTTGGGTGCTTTGTTTGCATGTATAGCTGTGTACCACATGGAGGCCAGACTGGGTATTAGTTCCCCTGGAAATGGAATTATAGACAGTTGTGAGCTACCATGTGGGTGCTAAGAATCAAATTGGGTCCTCTGGAGAAACACCAGTGTTCATAGCCACGGAGCCATCTGATTTAAGTTTGGAGATGGAAGCACAGACTAACCTCAGATTCCTGATCTCAGTGATCTCTGCCTTGGTCTCCCCCAAAATTGCAACTACAGGCTCAGGTCACCATGGCTTTCTATGATGAATACTTTTAATACCATGTTCATGTATTATAAAGAGCTTTTCTCACACATATTTTATATATACCTCACAAGTGATACAGATACACACAGACACAACCTCCCTCCCCCCACCTTCCTCTTGCTCACTTTAAAGACAGCAAACTGAAGCTCAGAGAGGCTAGGTCATTGACATAGCACAGAATTGAGTTGAACCTTGGATTCCCAATTCCAATTACAAGGTAAGTTACAGGCAAGAGACAACTGAGGCAGTCTCAGCAGCCTGTGGTTGCTAGGGACCATGTCATTACCCTGGGAGCCCCATACTATCCACTTCTAAGCCCTGCTCCTAGGCAGCCAGGCCTCTGCTTAATTGGTATGGCACAGCCCCCAGCGGGACCCCAGGGAGTCATTGAGTGCACAGTGGAAAGCGCCCGGCCACTGATTTCACGTGCTTCTTGGTAGTTAAGAAAACACAGTCCAGCCCAGCAGGCCCTGGACCCTTTCACAGGCATCTTGAGAGCTGCTGCCTGAACATCTGGGTCTGATAAAGGAGACCCACGTGGGCTTCCCTGCCCCCTTTCCCATAACTATTTCCGCACATACCCTTGAAGCTCTGTGCGTGTGGCTGCTCTGTTCTCTCCTTTCCCAAACATATGGATTCCCAGCTCCTATTTCAAACTCCAGCACTGGGCTGCTGTAAACTCCCCAAAGCTCTCAATTTCTTTTTTCCATTGCTCATTCTTTCCCAGAGCGCTTGAAAAAAAAAAAAAAAGCCTCCAAAAAGCTCTGTTCATTCCAACTTCCCTGTTTGTGAAGGGAGAGCAAGGCAGTTGTCAATCACCAGGGTGACTGACAGGAACTTCAACTCAACAGTCTGAGAGATGGAGTTGGGTGGGGGCTGGGGGAACCTGAGGTACCCACCATGGGGAAAGCCTTGACTCCCCCAAATCATTTATGCTGCAGGAGGCCTGAGGCCCAGCCATCTGCTCCCTTCTGGCTGGCTGAAACTTCCCTTTTGAAAATCACTAATGAAAGGGGGAGTAGAGGGGGGCAAGGCATGGGCATGGTTCCCAGAAGGTTACTGCTGAAGTGGGTAAGTGCCATTTGGGCAGCTAGGGGCAAGTCCTTGCCTGCTTCTTACCCTGCGGCCTTCCGCTTCTTCATCTAATGGCAACTTTCCTCTCAAAGAGAGAGCCAGCTCTCTGTACTACAAGGCCAGACACACTGGCTGTGAGGGGGGATGGAAGACAGGATATACAAGCACCAGGGGCCTTGGGGACAGAAGGTATTCCTCCCAGACAGAGGTCAAGAGGCCTCAGATGCCCTTAGGGATCCAGCAGGCCACATAAATGTTCTGAGGGAAGAGGGAGGGAAGGGATATAAAAGACTGCAGAAGGGACTAGAAACAAACTGCTCTCAGCAAAGGCAGTGTGTGCTTGTTGGTTTTTGACAACTGGACATAGACATATCTAAGGGAATCTATGTATGTATGCATGCATGCATGTATGCATCTATCTATCTATCTATCTATCTATCTATCTATCTATCTATCTATCTACCTACCTATCCATCAATCTATCATCTACCTACCATCTATCTATTATCTGTCTGTCTGTCTGTCTGTCTGTCTATGTGTTTACCTGTCTGTGTATCATCTGTCCATTTTTTTGGTTTTGTTTTCTTTCCTTTTTTGGTTTTTCTGAGAGGGTTTCTCTTTGTAGCCCTGGCTATCCTGGAACTCACTATATGACTAGGTTGGCCTTGAACTCACAAAGATCTGCCTGCCTCTGCCTCCCCAGTGCTGAGACTAAAGGCATATACCACTCACTACTGCCCAGCTTTGTCTGTCTGTCTGTCTGTCTGTCTGTCCATTCATCCATTCATCCATCCATCTATCCACCCATCTATCCACCTATCTATCTATTTTGAGTCAGGGTCTTACATACTATGTAGCTTTGGTTAGCCTGGAAATCATCACATAGACCAGGCTGGCCTCATGTAGAATGCTTCTGTCTGCTGAGTTCTGGGACTAAAAGGGTACAACATGCCAGCAGAAGAGGACATCTTAATTGAGAAAATGCTTCCATCAGATTGCCTAAAAGCAAGTGTACAGGGCATTTGCTTGATTGATGATTGATTTGGAAGGGTCTAGCTCACTAAAGATGGTGCGATCCCTAGGCAAGCAATCCTGTATTGGATAAGAAAGCAGATTGAGCAAGCCACGGGAAGCAAGCCAGTAAGCAGTGTTCCCCCTTGGTCTCTGTTCCTGTCTGTAGGTTTCTGCCTTGAGTTCATGCCCTGACTTCCCTCAGTGATGGAGCTCACAGTTGTAAGCTGAAATAAGCTTTGGTCACGGTGTCTATCAAAGCAATAGAAACCTAAGACAGACAGCGACTTCTGAGCCAAGAGCTCACTGTTACTGGGGAAGAGTGGGAGCGCTATGCTGCCAGACCCTCCATCTCCTTCCAAAAGCAGAGCAGGACCGCACTCAACATCTCCCAATTGGGGAACAGATATGAATAAAAGAGACTCCCCAGGCTGGCACGATGAGCCAAACCAAACTGTATAGCATTCTGCATGTTCTGGAACACCTCACCATTTGAAGCCTGACCTAGGTGCTGGGTCTGCAGGACTTCAGGAAGTCAGAGAGTACAGGAGAAGAGGCCAGGAGGGAGTCAAATGAAACCCTCTGCTGTGTGAGACTGTGTGAGGCAAGCTGCAAAGGCTAGGCTCCTTGGTGACTCGCCATCCCACGAGTGAAACTCCTCCTGCTGCTGTGATTCTGATCTCATGCTATCTTTACCAGTGGGTGCTAACCAAGGACACCCCAACTCATCCCTATATTCTTCCTCTTCTAAGCCAGTTCAGAACACTTTCCTTCAGCAAAAGCATCAGCTGGCTAACCACACCGGACTTTCACTTTGAAAGTCCTTAATATCTGTCTGCACATAGAAGGGCCAAGTGACATCTCTCCTTCCACATTCCAAGAACCGACTTTTTTTTTATTCCTGCTCTGCTTTTGTTCTTTTGACATAAAATCTTGCTGTGCAACCCAGGTTGGCCTTAAACTCAAGATCCTCCTGCCTCAGCTTCCCAGAGGTCTAGGATTACAGGTGTAACAGGACTCAGGCCATTTTTAAAAAGAAAAAGAATGTGTTTCAAGAAAAAATGGTTTCTCATACTTAAGAGAATAAATAGCCAGCAAAACCAAAGCAAAGAGTTTGGGGAATCACATGTTAAAGTGTAGCTGCTTCTTCTTCCTCCTCCTCTTCTTCTGTAAAGGTATTTAGGATTAAAGTTAGGGCCTCATATATGCTAGCTATCCTTCTGGCCCCAATATTCAGTTTTTAAAAATTCAGAGGTTTTCCTGAATTATACATCATAAAATTAGGGGGTGTGGTTGTTGTTGCTGTTGTTGTTATCATTGTTGTTGTTGGTGGTGGTGTTGTTGTCATTGTTATTGGTGTTGTTGGTGTTGGTGTTGTTGTCATTGTTGTTGGTGTTGTTGGTGTTGGTGGTGTTGTCATTGTTGTTGGTGTTGTTGGTGGTGGTGTTGTCGTTGTTTCTGAACCAGGATCTTACCAAGTAACTCTGGCTGGCCTGGAACTCACTATGTAGAGAAGACTGATCTTAAGCTCTCAGAGATCCCCTGCCTGTTTCCCCTCCTGAATGCTGTTATTACATGTGTGCCACCACACCCAGCTAGAATAAGTTTTATTTGTTTGTTCCATCATTTGTTTTTACAATAGAATGATGTTGGAACATAAAGTACAGAACAGGAGGAGAGAGAGAGAGAGACTCTGAATGGGCACAAGAATGAGGTGCAGTGGTATACTGTGGCGGTGCACACAGTAGGAGGTACAGTGGTATTGGCAGTGCACACAGTAGGAGGTACAGTGGCATACTGTGAGGGTGCACACAGTAGGAGGTACAATGGTATACTGTGGGGGTACACACAGTAGGAGGTACAGTGGTATACTGTGGGGGTACACACAGTAGGAGGTACAGTGGTCTACTGTGGGGTTGCACACAGTGATATGGGGACAGGTGGCTCCTGAGTAGTGATTGGCCTGAGTTACACAATGAGTCCCTGGAAGCCTGGGTTTCATAGGGAGACCCTAACTTAAAAAAAAAAAAAAAAAAAAAGATATAAGATTGGGTAGACTGGTGCATGCATTAATCCCAGCACTGGGGAGGCAGAAGCAGGCAGAGGCAGAGTTCTGACTTCTAGGAGGATGAGCCAAAACCATAGGCAAGTAGGCCAAGGTGATCTATTTCTTTATTGGTATTGCTTACTACCGTTTTGCTGCCGGGTAGGTTGTTCTAGCTTTGCCAATCTCGGAATATAAAGGAATGAGAAAGATGAGTGGGAGATGACAAGGTGTAAAATTTCAGAGCAAGGGAAAGTGTGTTGTGCAAGTGTCTGCCTTCAGCAGGGAGCACGAAGGCATGTCTGGGTGTGTGCATGCGGGTACCACAGTCCTGGTTCGTGTGCAGGCATGTTTGGGTGTGTGCACCCAGGTGCTACAGTCCTGGTATGTGTGTAGGCCACTTTGGTACAAGTGCTGGTTCTCATACTTCAGTAAATGCCACCTCTATGACTCCAGCCTTCCACTGTCCAGTTCCCAACTCAATGCTATAGACATTTGGAATATGTTTGAGGGCACGTTTTATTACTCAGCACTGTGACCTGCAGTGGAGCTTGCAGCCCTGGTATAGCTCAGTGGGACAGTTGCCTAGCATGCACAAGATCTGAGTTTGATCCCTAGCAATGCCAAAATTAAAAAGCGAGGCCTGGTGGTTTACAAATATAATTCCAGCTACTAAGGTAAAAGAATCACAAGTATGTGGCCAGCCTGGACAATGCAGTGAGACCCTGTCTCAAAATAAGAAAAGTAAAAAGAAGGGCTGTGGACATAGCTCTAGAGGTAGCCTGCTGACCTAGCATAAGCAAGGCCCTAGGCTCAATCTTCAATACAGTGGAAGTGGGGGAGGGGAGGGTTAAGCTTGTCCTCAGGGGCCCACAGTTTAAAAAGAAGGCTGACAGGCGATCAGCACAATCATTCGGCAGAGTAAGCACTCTGGAAGAGGAAGTAGAGAGGACCCAAGGGAAGCTGGGTCTAAAAGGCAGTAGGGAGGTAAGATCACATCCTAGAGAGAATCATCCTAGCTGACATCTGAAAGATGAACTGGGACAGCACAGGGAAGAGGGAAGAAGAGTCTGTCAGGGACGGAGGCATTGCCCACAAAGACCTAGAGGTTGGGTCCTCCAGTACTTGAGGAAATTCTATTGCTTTAGCTAAGGCAAGTTCTACCTGGGAGGAATTAGGGGGAGTTCTGGGCCCTGGTATAGAACCAGCATGGCAGTGGACATCAGCCAAGGCTGAGAACATTCTCAAATTAAAAAACACTTAGCTAAAAGCATTTTTTAAAAAACCTCTCCTGGCAGGGTGGTGGTGGCACACACCTTTGATCGCAGCACTTGGGAGGCAGAGGCAGGTGGATCTCTGAGTTGGAAGCCAGCCTGCTCTACAGAGTGAATTCCAGGACAGCCAGGGTTACACAGAGAAACCGTGTGTTGAAACCCCAACTCCTCAAGAAAAGATTCTCTCCTAAGTAGAGCATGATGGCCCAATAGTCACAAGTGTCATACCTGCCATTCAGGAGGCAAGGGCAGGATTGTGAGATCTGCCCCCAAAGACACGCACATACACACTCATCATGGAAGCATGGTGGGAAAGATTTCTATCCTAACACTTGGGAAACAGGCAAGAGACTCAGAAGTTCAAGGTCATTCCTGGTTCTTAGTAAGGTCAAGGCCAGCAGAAGATACAGGAAACCTAGATGCAACCAAACAAAAGATCAAACGCAAAGAGTCTAAGACAAACTGACTACAAAGGACATTCGGGCATTTTCTTCTATCGCACCCCACTAGCACACAGAGATGAGGCTGGCCTTCAACTCCTGGATCCCCCTGCCTTCGATTCCTGAGAATTATCAACATGGATCCTGAGCCACAGAACACACCCACCTTGCATTATTATTATTGAGACAGGGTCTCAGTATGCCCAAGTTGGCCTCCATCTGGCAAAGTACTAGATGATCAACCACCCACTGGCTAAGATTATAGGCATACATCACCATGCCTGGTTTTAAATTTTATTATACAGTTAACTGAGGTCTAAGGAAGAAAAGTACCCAAGGTTATTGGCTCCTTCATGCATGCACTCGCTGACACAGCTGCCTGTTTGGACAGGCTTGAACTAGGTGTCATGGTTCCATCAGGGAGGAAAACAAACATTTCCTATTCAACCTTCAACCAATTGAAATTCTGATCCCAATTCCAGGGCTCTTCCTAGTTCCCAGAACCCAGGTTGGATTTGTTATTTCCAGGAGCCTGGGTGCCTTGATGCCTTCTTGATCTATTATCCCTGGGACCACTATCCAAAGAGCACAGTAATCGTTATGCAAATGTAATGCCTAGCCAAGGTGCGGAACCAGATCTTACATGACTCTCCAATATAGAGATCCAGCACGGACCAAATTTGCTTCCGTCTAGATGGAGGCCTTCTCAGTCCACTTTTACTCCCTGTGAATGCCTTTATACTCTCACCTTTGTCTAGTCTCCTTCTGAGCACCAATGCATAAAAGTAGAGATGAGATGCAATAAAGGTTGTTTCAAAGGCAAAGGAGGAAGGGAAAGTGGGAAGGAGAGAGCAGAGAATAAACTATAGAAAAGACAAGGAACCAACTTTACCTTCCAACACACCCCTGCTGTGAGCCAGCCTTAGCCAAGGTCAGGGATGCCTGGCAAACCCCACCCAGACAGATATCCCGGAAAGCTGCCTGGGAGTGGCTGGTGCCGGTCCCCAGAGCCTGGGCAATGTTATTTCCTGGGCAACTACAAGTCACACAGGATGAAAGCTATGACTGAATGTCTGGGGCAGGGTGGGAGGCCTTGCCAGAAGGTGGGGGTGGAGCGGGAGCACAAGAGGAGGGGCAGAGCCTCGGCTGGTTTTGCACAGACAGATCTCTTCATTTTTCCAGACTGGAGAAAGCTGTTTGGGTTGTGCACATTTGCAGAGAGTCACGGTCTTTACTACGCTTCCTGACTCCCCAGATCTCTTTTTGTCATTCAGTTAAACCCAGCTTGTATTTTTCACGAGAGCTGAACAGACTGTGGGGTCTCTTCCCCTCATGTTGTGCTCAAAAGCACATCACAAGTGACTTTAAAAGCCCCACCTCTACACTTGGACAGCAGGGGTGGGGGTTGGCGTGCTATAGAGACAAAGACCCAAGTTTAGACCTGGTTGGAGGTGCTCTCACACTATTTTCCTAGCACACACACATACACACCTTTTTTTTTTTCTCCTTTAAAAAAACAAAAACAAAACAAAATACTATACCAATAATCAATTCCAGTATGTTACATGTGTCTCTTCCTTATCTACACTGTCAGGAGTATAGGTAGGGCCAGAAATGAGTTAGTTAATTTTTAAAAATGCTTTCTTGCCAAAGTGTGCTACCCCCCTAAAATGTTTCTAACCAGAGAACCCTCATCTAATAATAAATGTACAGTGTACGTGCATTTCTCATGCCAACCAATTCTCCAACACCAGCTGGTGCCTTCGATGCAACTCAGTTCTGTGACTACCTAGAGTTGGCATGAGAGCCCACAGGTTGAATGAAGGCTCAGTCCCAAACACCATCTGTACTTCAAAAGCTCCATATACCCCAGAGAACTGTGACCCAGGTCAAGTTCACAGAAAATACTGTCTCAAGAAAACAGAGAGGGCTGAGGAGTTGCTTCATCAGTTAAGAGCACTTGTTGTTCCTGCAGGGACCTGAGTTCGATTCCCAGAACCCACACAATGGCTTGCAACCATCTGTAACTCTGGTCCCAGGGGATTCAAAGCCTTCTTCTTGGGCACCAGGTTCACACATAATATGCATACAAACATACAGGCAAAACACTCATACACATAAAATATTAAGAAGTCTAATTAATTTTTTTAAGGAAAGAGAAACGGAAGCGCTCCAAGTGAACACATCTAAAAATGAATAGGTAAACAAATTATACATAGTACTTCTAACATGGAGTAAGGCTGGCACGGTTTACAGACCTGCAATCCCACCACTGTGAAACAGATTGGATCTATGCGCATTTGAGGCTACCCTGGTTTATGTAGCAATCTTGTCTCTAAATAAATAAATATCAAAATGCAATAGTATTCAGCATCGAAAAGACTGAGACTTCTAACAAATATTCAGGGAAAGCCAGGTGGTAGCGGCTTTAATCCCAGTACTCAGCTGAGATGACAGAGGCAGGACTGATCTCTTTTAAGTTTGAGGCTAGCCTGGTCAACATAGTGAGTTTCAGGACAACCAGAGCTACACAAAGAAACCCTACGATGAACCAGACTGCCTCCATCTTAGGCTTGAAGCTATCTTTTAGCAAAGACAAATTTGGTTCATTCATGCTATGATTAAACCTTTTTTTTTTCCTCAAGGATTGGGCTATGCCCCACCTGCAACCTTAACTACAAACAGTTCTGCACTGCCTGTTCCAGGAAACAACAATCATGTCTTTGTTTCAAAAAGTTGTTATGATCATCTTGAAACCTTACCTTTGTTTGAAAAGGTTGTTATGACTACCTGTTGTTATGACTACATGTTAAGACCACCTTATTATGTTCTGCTTCTGTAACTCCACCTATTTGCCTGCCAAATCCTCCAATCAGAAAACCCCGTAGTTCTGAACTATAAACACTTTATCTTCCCCACATCCAATGCTGACCCCTCCCTTTTAAAAAAGATTTATTTATTCATGCATTTTATGTATATGAGTGTTCTGTCTTCATGCACATCAGAAGGGGAAATTAGATCCCATTACAGATGGCTGTGAGCCACCATGAGGTTACTGGGAATTAAACTTAGGACCTCTGGAAAAGCATTCAAGTGCTTTTAGCTGCTGAGCCATCTTTCTGGCCTCCCAATAGCTTGACTGCTTGAACCCCACCTAGGGGTCACAGCCTGTGTACATGAATTAAAAAGCTTGATTTAATTAACATGGCCATGATAATTTGGGTCAGTAGTCTTTCCCCATGAATCTTTGAGATTAACACCTGTTTCAAAAAAAAAAAAAAAAGAACAAAAATTTCAGAGGATCCCCACAAAGTCTTTGTGATGGTTTGAATAGCATTGGCCCTCATAGACTCATGTGTTTAAATGCTTGGCCATAGAGAGTGGCACTATTAGGAGGTGTGGCCTTGTTGGAGAAAGTGTGTCCCTGGGAGTGGGCTTTGAGGTCTCCTATGCTCAAGCTACACCCCAGTGTGGCTCATGGTTCCCTTCTGCCTGCTGATCAAGATGTAGAACTCTCAGCTACCTCTCCAGCACCCTGCTGTGTGAACTGTAAGCCAGCTCCAACGAAATGCTTTATAGGAGTTGCCGTGGTCATGGTGCCTCCTCATAGCTATAGAAACCCTAACTAAGACATTCTTTAGGTTGGCTGATTGGCTAAACAGCCTCCTGGGACACAAGGAACCACTCTTCTTGCATTTGCCAATTTTTTTTTTTTTTTTTAAATAAAGGATACAAGTCCACAACAGCCAAATGGGAGAGATAGATGCAGCACCAGGCAGGTGGGGTGAGGCAGGGAGCAGCCTTCCTCTGGGCCAGCCAACTGCCCAGCGCTTTGTCAGTTCACCCCACTGTCTCTAACTCTCCTAGGCTGCCAGCACTCCTCTACCCTTTCCAGAGAGAGATAGACAAGTGCTCCAGGAAATTCCAAGCCTCTAATCACACCATTCTTAAGTGACCAGCCTGGCAAGGGACTAGGAAGGGGTCTCACCTGGGGTATATTAGTGTAATGAGAGGTGTGATTAGAGAAGAATCATTAGAATAATAAGTGCCAATCATTCAGGGAACCCCAAGGCTATAAGTACTCTGGTGTTAGGGACCAAGACAAAGGCCAGATGCCCATCTCATGACTGTAGTCCCAGATGCCAGGAGAGGAAATCATCTGAGGAAACATTTTATGAAGACATGAATTAAATACAAAAAAATATTAACCAAACACTTGCTCTGTGCACTAAAGGGTGGAGAGGAACACAGATCACCATCAGCTTTTCTTTCTCAGTACTAGAGAGAGAAGTCGGGGCCTCACACATGCTAGGCAAACTGTTCCCAAGGCTGCACTCTGCTTTTTTTTTTTTTTTTTTTTTTAAATAAAAAAAAATAAGGTTGATGCATTTATTTTGTGTGTATCTTTTGATTACATGTATGTATGCACGCCACATGCATACCTACCACCTGCAGAGGCTAGAAGATGTATGTCTACTCCCCTGGAACTGGGGGAAATGACGGTTGTGAAGCACCACGTAGGTGCTGAAAACCAAATCTAGATTGTTCACAAGAGCAACAAGTGATCCTAACCACTGAGCCATCTCAATTCCCCCATTTCCTTTTCTCTCTTTCTTTCTTTCTTTCTTTCTTTCTTTCTTTCTTTCTTTCTTTCTTTCTTTGTTTTTTGTTTTTTGTTTTTTGAGATAGGGTTTCTCTGTATAGTCCTGGCTGTCCTGGAACTCACTCTGTAGACCAGGCTGGCCTCGAACTCAGAAATCTGCCTGCCTCTGGCTCCCAAGTGCTGGGATTAAAGGCGTGTGCCACCACCGCCCTCTTTCTTTCTTTCTATTTATTTATTTAATTTATTTATTTATAAATAAATATTTAGAGTCTGGCATGATGGTACAGGACACACCTTTAATCCCAGCACTTGGGAGGCAGAGGCAGTGAGTTCAAACCCAATTTGGTCTATATAGTGAGTTCCAGAGCTATGTAGAGAGGCCTTGTCTCAAAAAACAAACAAAAAAGGATTTAGTGTGTGTATGTGTCTGCATGATGTATATGTACGGGCACGGGGATGTGTGTCACGGTTCATATGTGAAAGTGAGAGGACGGCTTTTGGGGACCATACTTTTACACTGGGTTAAGCAGATAGATGGTCCAGTGGGTAAAGGGACTTGCTGCTAAGCCTGGTGACCTGAGTCTGGTTCTCAAGACCCACACATGGCAGAAGGAAAGAACCAACTCCTGTAAATTGTCCTCTGTCCTCCACATGCCCCATGGCACTTGAGTCTGTGCTCGAGGACAAATGTAATAAGAACATTTTTGACACCAAGGATGCACCTGAGGAAAAGGTTTTCCCTTTACACCACAGGTCAAGGTTCTGCGAGCTTTAAGCAAGCCAAAGAGCTCAACTCTATCTAATACCAGGAGTGAACACTTAAATAATCTCGCTCAAACAACCTAAAAAGCATGCTTTCCTTGGGAGTAGGGGAGGGGCTCATTTTCAGAGATGATATACAATGATATTTCCAGGCAACCTCTGCCTCTCCAGACAAGAAAGTCAGTAACCAGGTACCTGGTTGCTGCAAGTTAGCACCATCTGAACATTGTAACAAAAGCCCTCACCCTGTTCTGGGCTGGCAAAGCCCAAAACCATCCTTCACAATATAAAAACTGAAAGAGCTCAGGAGGTAGAGGCAAACAGCTGTCTGTGAGTTCGAGGCCAGCCTGGTCTACATACATATCATGTTCCAGGACAACCGGGACTGTCTCGGAAAAAAAAAAACAACCAACAAGGAAGTAAAAGCCAGCCATGGTGGCTCATGACTGTATTCTTGTCACTCAAGAAACCAGGCAGGAGAAATAGCACAAATCTGAGGCCAACCCAGCCCATATAGTGGGCTTTAGGCCAGCACAAAAAGACAGCAAAGAAAGAGTGAGCAGGAGAGCAGACAAGAGACGGGTCATAGCTTTCCTTTCTGAAGTAGAAAGGCAGGGACGGGAATCCTGTTTCGGTTGCCATGGAAATGGGAATGGGAGTTGGCTGGGGCTGGCAGTAGCTGCAGCTGAGGTGGAACAAGCAGCTTGGGAGCTGGCCCTGTGGTAGAGGGGGCTTCCAGCTGGGGAGAAGACAGCAGGCTTACCTGAGAGGAAGAGGTAGGAAAGGAGACAGACACTGTCTCAGACTCCGGAGCCCATGAATTCTGCAGTCATCCAGAGTGTCACAGAACAGGCTGTGTGTCTGTGCTATATAAGTGTCCCACAGGCCTGAAAAACAAGAAGCAAAATAAACCCAAGGCTTGGAAAAGAACTGAAAGCGTGTCTGTTGTCACTGAGCCACAGACTGAAGACACAAGAGGATACCTCCCAGGAGCAGGGGCTGGAAGCACTGTCCCCCGACTCTGTCCCTAGCGCAGTCATCAAACAGAGCAGGGGTCCAGGGGACCTGGTTCCGCTCCTTCCTCTGTTCTCTGGTGCACAGTTCCTGAGGTAGGTGGGAGGAATCCGTGATGCTGGGGCTCTAGGGGGCTTCCAGAGGATGTGCAGGCTCTGACTGTTCTCTGTGGCATGTGCTGGAGAGATAGCCTGCTTAGGCCTAGAGCAGTCATGGGTCTCTGCAGTCCCTTTGCTGGGTCTTCCTGAGGCAGGGTTATGCTCTCTATTCCTATTCCAGGAAGAGAAATTCCCTGGCTGTTTCTTACAATCAGAGCAGGGTGAGTGGCCAGGACAACCTCACATTATAAATGAACTCAAGCCTGGGACTTTTGCTTTTTTTCAGAGACAGGGAAGGGGCCATTGAGATGGCTCAGCAGATAAAGGCACTTGCTGCCAAGCCTGAGGATCTGAGTTTAATCCCCC
The DNA here is from genome assembly GCF_011762505.2 of Arvicanthis niloticus. Taxonomy (NCBI): domain Eukaryota; kingdom Metazoa; phylum Chordata; class Mammalia; order Rodentia; family Muridae; genus Arvicanthis; species Arvicanthis niloticus. Next base: position 18,249,799 of record NC_047675.1, on the reverse strand, counting down.
AGACTCATGGGATGGGAGGAGAGAACAGATTCCTCTACAGGTCCTTCTCTGGTCTCCCTCCCTCCCCCCCCCCCAACACACTACACACACACACACTACACTCCCTCCCCCCACACAAATGAATAAATTTATGTAAAAAGAGAAAATAAGAGAGTAGCTGGGTGGCTGGAGATAAGTCCGAATGGAAGAACACTCGCCTAGCATTGCTGAGGACCAGGATTCCATTCCCAGCACTGAAGACAGAGAGACAGAGAGAGAGAGAGAGAGAGAGAGAGAGAGAGAGAGAGAGAGAGAGAGAAATTATGAATGAGAGGTAGGCTGGTCTTGAACTCATGGTTCAAATGTCCTAGTCTCCTAAGTAGCTGGGAAACATACATGAATTCACTTAACACAATTTTTCCTTCCTTCCTTCCTTCCTTCTTTCCTTCCTTCCTTCCTTCCTTCCTTCCTTCCTTCCTTCCTTCCTTCCTTCCCCCTCTCCTCCTCTTCCCGCTCTCCTCATTCTCCCTCCTCTTCCTCTTCCTCTTCCCCCTCCCCCTCCTCCTCATCTTCATCTTCCTCCTCCTCGTCTCTCTCTGGAGTTGTATTCAGCAGGTCTCTGAGTCCGGAAGAAGCTGATGGCCTCTTGGCCTAAAACGAAGCTTGCGCTTGCACCACAGATGATGCAATGGGAACTTGATCTTGGAGTCCTGAAACTGCTTGAGGGCCGGCCAGAAGCATTTGCCTGCTGCAATCTCTTCCACCTTCATGATCTGGATCGAGTGCACACTGTGCTGGGCACTCATGTCTTGGTAGCACAGTGTGATGGCGCCAGCTGTGGTTGATCCGGTACTCACTGTCCACATGTGTGCCACAGTGGGAGTCCTAGTGTAGCCAGACACTGAAGTTCTTCCCATGCAGCGGCTGTTTCTCAAACACTGTCTGCACTATCTCCCCTGATGACTCAATCGTCTTCAGCTGGGACAAGAAATTCCAGACGCTGGACTTGGCTAACACACAGTTAAGTGCAAAGATGCGTATTTGGTACAATGGTGGAGTGTGGCATTTCGGAGTGGGCAAACAGTACCCCACCTCTTTGTACTATGGAAATGGCCATGTTCCTAGCCACCCACAAAAGGAAGGGACCCAGTTTTTTAAAGTGAATGATAGGATGTGACACCTGGCATCCTCCTCTTAGTCTCTGTGTGCACATAGACACACACCTGCACACTCAAGTGTGTGGATACCACACACACACATGTATCACCACCCCAGAATGAAATGGAAAGACACCCATTTCCCAGGCACGGAAGACTTGATATTAGATGCTAAAATGACTTCTAGTGATCGGCCGATGGAGTCTCATAAAGATATCAAGTGTAACATTTTGCTTTGCTTTGCTTTGCAGTTCTAAGGCTCCAAACCAGGGCCTTGCACCTACTAGGAAAGTGCTGTACCCCTGAGCCCCATGCTCATGCCTTTTAGTTTTTATTTTAAGACAGACTCTTGCTTCCAGGCTGGCTGAAATAATCAAGAAAGGAAATCGGAAGACTCATATATATCCTGACTTCAAAATGTACTACAGAACCACAGTACTCAAGACAAGGTGGTAGGCGTAGAGGAAGCCACCTAGACCAATATAACGGCACAGCAACCCTAGGAACTAACTCTTGCAGACTGGTCAACCCATTTCAGCATGACGTCAGAGCTTCTGAGGAAGGAGGGGCTCTCCAACAAATGACTTGGAAAACTGGCCACTCACATACTAAAGACAGACGCTGGGTCCTGCTTGCCAATCACGCATAGAGATGAACTCAGATTCATCAAAGGCCTGAATCCTACAGTAAACTAAAACTCTCAAAGGAGGCAGAGGCAGGCAGATAGATCTCTGAGTTTGAGGCCAGCCTGGTCTATAGGGTAAGTTCTAGGACAGCCAGGACTATAATGTCTTGAAAACAAAGCAAAACCAACCAGCCAACCAAAAAACAAAAGCAAAAACAAAGCAAAAACGTTCGAGCCTGCTGTAGCCGCACACATACACTTGTAATCTCAGCCCCTGGAAAGGTAAGGAAGGAAGACTAAGGAAAGCTTGAGGCCCTGGGCGGTGGTGGCGCACGCCTTTAATCCCAGCACTTGGGAGGCAGAAGCAGGCGGATTTCTGAGTTCGAGGCCAGCCTGGTCTACAGAGTGAGTTCCAGGACAGCCAGGGCTACACAGAGAAACCCTGTCTCCAAAAACCAAAAACCAAAACCAAAACCAAACCGAAACAAAACAAAACAAAAAAAAGGAAAGCTTGAGGCAAGCCTAGGCTACATAGTAAGTTCCCAGAAGGCCTTCAATGGCTATAGAGTTAGACTCCGCCTCAAAATAAATAAAAATAGTCAACAACAACTAAAACAACAACAACAACAACTGTATATGTCAAATGACAGAAAGAGGTGCCAGAATAACGCTGAGACACATCTGACAAGGAACCGATATCCACAATCTATGACAGACCTACAAATCAGCACAAAACAAACACCCAGCCAGATTAAAACTTGGACAAACGAGGCTCATTTGGTTAAGTACTTAACCTGGATCTAAGCAAAAAGCCAGTCTGGCATTTACCCAACCCTATCTAGCTCCAGGGAGCTTCAGGGTCAGTAAGAGACATTGTCTCAAATAGTGAGGCAGAAGGGCTGTGACGATGGCTTAAGAGTTAAGAATGCTTGTTGCCCTTGCAGAGGACCCAGGTTTGATTCACAGCACCCATATGGTGGCTCAAAACTACCCATAAGTCCTTTTCTTTCTTTCTTTTTTTTTTTTTTTTTTTTTTTTTTTTTGGGTTTTTCAAGACAGGGTTTCTCTGTGTAGTCCTGGCTGTCCTGGAACTCACTCTGTAGACCAGGCTGGCCTCAAACTCAGAAATCCGCCTGCCTCTGCCTCCCAAGTGCTGGGATTAAAGGCATGCGCCAACACCACCCGGCCCCATAAGTCCTTTTCATCTCTGCATGCACTAAACATACCTGTGACACACACACACATATACACATATATACACACACACACAATACATGCAGGCAAAATAGTCATACACATAAAATAAATAAATAAATCTAAAGAGAAGTTGAGGATTGGACAAACACCTGCAGTCAACCCCTAGCCTATATATGCATGCATGTATACAAACATGTGCATACACATACAAACATGTCCATGTGCCCTCACACACACACACACACGCATACATAACACATACACACACATGTGCATGCACTCACACACGTGCATGCATAACATACACACACACACACCATAAAACAGGGGCAAAGGATATGAACAGGCATGCCTCCAAATAAGTTATTCAAATGGGAACTAAATTCATGGAAAAAACACTCGGTGCCTGAAGCTGGGTGTGCTGGTACATACCCCTAGTCCTAGCTGCAAGAGCCACCTCAATTAGAAGCTAAAATTGTAAATTTTGTGACATCCATTTAACCATCAGAAAATTCATAGTTACACACAGACATAATTAATGGAAGTGACACAGAGTCTTTGTCTTGTCAAGGCTCACCACAGGTGCCAAGCCCACAGGCTTATACCAGGTCAGTGCTGGTGGCAGGAAGGAGAGAGAGATGAGAGGGGAGGGAGCCTTGCCCAGGGCAGGCCTGCAGCCCTGGCTGTCACAGGGTCTGAGGCGGTTAAGTGCTGCAAGGCAAGAGTGTGTCTGTGACTCTGGCTGCTCCAAGGAGGGAAAGGGGACATGCTGCTTGGCTCTGGAGCAGTGTCACAGCAGAAGTAGAGGTCCTGGTGGGTTGGAGGGGATGAGGATGAGGATGAGCTGGTGGTGGGCACACTGAGAAGACACTTTGTCAGAAGGATATGATGAGAGGCAGAAGGTGGGTGAGAATTCTGGATGGGAAGGAAGAGGAGGTGGCCAGAGAGGTGCTGACTCACTGCCATGAGAGTCTTGTTACCTTAGAAGGGCATCTAGACGGTATCTGAGGCCCAGAGTAACTCTGGTGAGGAGTGATGCTTATTTGGGCCAGGCTTATGTGTATGACCCCCAAGGAGCTCCAGTGGCAGGTGGCAATATCGGGTATGTTCTTTAGCTGAGAAAAGTGAAGCTCAGGAGATTAAGCTGCCTGCTCAGGAGCACAGACGAGCAGCAGGAGGTGGATCTGGGATATGAACCAGCCCTACAGGGATCTTGAACATCAATACATTTTAAGAAATCTTTCCAAGGGCAAGGATGGGACATATAGTTCAGTGGTTAGAACACTTGCCTATCCTACATCAGACCTGGCTTCAGTCCTCAGAACCACAACAACCGAGTCAGTACTTGGTCTTGGGGTTAGATAGGATGTGTGTTGAAGCCTGTACCATCGCCATTACTACAACAGTATTAATACTAGTTTATGACAAATCTACCACACATGATGTCATTGTTGGATAGTTGTAAGATAATTGAACTGTAGTAATGTAAGCTATTGAAACAAGGGAACTCTGGACTTTTGTAGCAATTCTACATTTAAATTATTTTTAATAATTTAAAAAATATATCCATACTGGGCCTGAGAGATGGTCTAATGTATAAAGGAGTGAAGGGGCCTTGCCGCCTGGTGACCTGAGCTCCATGTGGGAGCACATGGTAGAAGAAAGGAGAGAATCAACTCCACAAAGGTGTCTTCTGGGGACTGGAGTGATGGCTGAGTGGGTAGGGGATCTTACTGCTCTACAGAGGCCCAGGGGGTTCCCAGAACCCACGTGGGTGGTGGGTGGCTCATAACCAGTTCTGAGGGATCAGATGCCCTCTTCTAGCCTCTGAAGACTCCTGCACAAATGTAGTGTGGATAAACTCATATAGGCACATGTGTATTAATCTAATACTACACACACACGCACACACACACACACACACACACACACAAATCAATCTTTAAAAAGGTAAATAAGTGGAGAGAGAGGGGGGCCAGAGTGAGAGGGAGAAGGGAAGGGGAAAAATTTAAAAATTTAAAAATTTTAAAAAGGTAAATAAGGCCAGGTATGGTGGCACATGCTTTTAATCCCAGCACTCAAGAAACATAGGCTGGCATATCTCTGTAACACTGAGGCCAGACTGGTCCATACAGTTAGTTCCAGGACAGCCAAACCAAAGAGACCCTGTCTCCAAAAAAAAAAAACGGCAATAAAGCAGTGTGTGTGTGTGTGTGTGTGTGTGTGTGTGTGTGTGTGTGTGTTCTATTAAAACCAAGCAAATTTGGAGCTGAAGAGATGGTTCAGTGGTTAAGAGCACTTGCTGTTCTCCCGGGGGACCAGAGTTTGGCTCCCAGCATGCACCCATATCAGGAGGTTTACAACTGTCTGTAACTCCAGCTTCAGGAGAGCTGACACTTCCGGCCTCAGACCTACACTCACATGCACACCCACCCACAGGCAGACACAGACACAGTTACACATAATTAAAAATAAAAATTGATCTTCAAAACAAACAAACTAAAAGAAAATTTGTGAATTCATTTTTGGAAGCTGCCCCCCCAAATGTATCTGCACAGGTCCAGTGGAGCTGACCTTGCCTGCTGACTGGCAGAGGGATCAGACATACCAAGTAAGTGCTCTCCTTTCTCAGATCCCCTGAGGTTAGGAATGGTGCCTCATCCATTGGACTGGCAGCTTTCCCAAGGTGAGAACCAAGCTTCCCTTGTTAGACTGAACCTCCTGCTTAGGCCAAGGAGCCACCTTCCCTCTCAGGGGGCTCAAGGAGGCTCGGAAGCTCCACACACTCAAGTTCTCCACATGGCTTTTCTTTCTCTTTTAGGTCAGTCAGAGGTTCTCAACGTGAGCGAAAAGATGAGCTGAGGTAGCGTATGCTTTTTTATACAGTGCTGGGGATGGAAGGCAGGGCCTCAGGCATGCTAGGAACCCGCTCTCACAGCACCCGGCACCCCCAGCCCCTGGATGCCTTCTAAGGTTATCCAAAGGTCTTTTTGCTTCAAAATAATAGGAATTTAAATTCTCTGTTATTTATGTATTTTAGATTTTCTTTTTGTTTTGTTTTGAGAAAAAGTCTTGCCCTGTATCTGAACAGACTAGCCTTGAACTCAAGATCCTCTGGCTTCAGCACCCAAAAGGCTGGGAATATAAGAATATACCACCACCATGGCTAAGAATGCTAGCCTCCTAGCTCTTTTGTGAGTCAAAAGCGGTATTCAGCACTTAGGAAGTGCAAGGCCTGAGGTTCAGTCCCTAGCTCTGAAAACAAAACAGCAACACCAAAAACAAACAAACAAACAAACAAACAAACAAACAAAAACCCCAGCAGCCCCTGTACATCCTACGTAGGTCAAATCTGAATGGTAACAGCCATTAATGGGTTAAAACTGTCATGCGGTGGCCAGTGAGATAGCTCTGTAAAAGCACTTGCCATGTGAGTCTGAGGTCCTGAACTTGAGCCCTAGAACCAGAAGCAAAAGGTGGGCACACATCTGTAAACTCAGTCCTACCAGAAGGTGAAGGGTGGTACCAGAAAGCAGCCTGGAGACCATCACAGCAACAGAAACAAGAGAGACCCTGTGTCGACAAGATGGAAGGGAAGAACCAGCTTTGGCACAGACCTCTTTGCATACGGGATGCTTGTTCCTTCCCACACAAGTACGCACATCCACACTTGCTTGAAAATAAACTGAAAATAAAACAAAACCTCCCTTCAGTCTCCTGCAATGCTGTCACTTCTATAGCAGAAAAAAAGTCTACATCACAATAAACTGCTTCTTCTCTCTCTCTCTCTCTCTCTCTCTCTCTCTCTCTCTCTCTCTCTCTCTCTCTCTCTCTTTTAGACAGGGTCTTATGTGGCCAGCCTGGTTTCGAACTCACAGGCAGGGATGACCCCGAACTCGTGATCTTCCCACCTCCACCTCCCATGTGCTGGAATTACAGACATGGTTTTATGCTGAGCTGGGGGTAGAACCCAGGGCTTCCTGTACGCCGGGCTGGCACTCTAACAACGGGGCTACATCCTCAGCCAGCAAAGCACTTCCTGGTTGCAAAAAGTTGCTGCTCGCAGTTACACATTTGGTTGAAATGTGTGATTTGTCAGTGAGTGGAAAGCTGCACATACAACAGCCACCACGGTTACCAATCTGCCAAAGTCCTTAAGGAAGAGACAGGATGTGTCTCGAGACAAAGCTGGCCAAGCAAGGCCTGGAAATCAAATCAAGACCTGACAATGAGAAAAGAGAAAAGCAAGCGGACGGGCAGGCTGTATTAATGAACGCTGTGAAAATAATAGGCAGACAGAAATAATACGGTAGAAGCTCAAGAGCAGCGCCAAGGGACGCCTCTGAGAGCCTGTGTTGTCTCACGTTGTCCAGGCTAATGGGAACTCTGGAAACTTCGTTAAGCATCACGGGCAACTCTGAGGTCTGGCCAGAGCTTCCAGGAAGTCTCTCTCTTTACCCTTTTCATCCTCCTTACCTTTTTCCCCCCTGTGTGTTACATCCATACGCTCATGTGTGTGCACACTTATGTGTACAGGAGTGTTTGTCTGCCCATGTGCCTGCTGAGACCAGAGCTCCACCTTGGTGGTCTTCTTCCTCCACCGTTCTCTACCTTACTTTTAAAATCATCATCATCATCATCATCATCATCATCATCATCGGGGGCACATGCCATGGCACCATGTGGAGGTCAGAGGACATCCTTGTGGAGGCCATGCTCTCCTTCCATGTTTTACAAGGGTTCCAGGATTGAATTTATCTCCTCAGGCTTGGATTGTCCAGTCGCCTTCACCTGCTGAGCCATTTCACAGCCCTTCCACTTAATTAATTGAGACAATGTCTTCCCTGAACTTGGAGCCAAGCAAGCTGCAGGGATCTGCCCATCTCCATATATCCACAGGGCTAGTGTCTATCTCTCTCTGTCTCTCTCTCTCTGTGTCTCTCTCTGTCTCTCTGTTTTTCTCTCTCTGTGTGTGTCTCTCTCTGTGTGTGTCTCTCTCTCTCGCTCACTCGAATGCATGCACACACGCCCACCCACATGCATGATGTCTCAAAGACTGGCTTTTTATGAGGGTGTGGGGATCCAAACTCAGATCTCTATACTTGCACTGCAGGGACCTGAGTCACTGAGTCACCTCACCAGCCCCTTCAGGATACTCATAAGGTTTTTTTGTTTTTGTTTTTGTTGTTGTTGTTGTTGTTTTTTAAGGCTGGTACCTGGAGTAACAGGAAGGAACTAGGTCAGTAATTGACCAGTCATGTCTGTCATGGGCACAGCGGTGGAGAATTCCTCTGGGGGAGCTGAAGTTCTGAGCTCTCCTTAGAGGGAGCAAATATCTTAGGCTATCCCAGATATGAAATCATTTATCTTGCCCACCTTGGTTTGCTTCCATGAATACCAACCTTCTAACTAGAATATGTCTTTCCATGTGGCCTCCTGCGTGGAGGAGGAGGAATGTGCTGACGAGTTAGCAGAAGGGGTTCAGACTGTTTCCCAGCTCCCTCTCCCATTGTGATTTAATGTTTGTGGTCTGGCTTAGTCACCAACCTCTGGCAAGTTGGATTGGTCCATCCCTTTCTGTTGGATTATCTCCAAGTACACAGAAGAAGCTCCTTTCCGGGCTTGCAAAGTTTCTGGACCACCAACCTCCAGCCTGGTATGATTTGGACCAGGAGGGAGTTCTCCTTTACAGATAAGCATGGCTCCGTCTCCTATTTTAAGGTGAAGAGTGTGCTGGGGACTGAAACCAAGGCCTGGCACATGACAGGCAGGTGTTCTACCACTGAGCTTCTCCCTACTCTTGCCCCTGTTTTGACTTGACTAAGCAGTGAGCCTTAAGTACATCTATGACCCAGGCATAGTCATCTGCCCTGACCCAAAATGACCCTGAAAGAAAGAACAAACCAATAACAAAACCAACATTGTAAGTTTAAGAGAAGAGAAGGAAGAAGGAGGCCCTGTGCTTGGGGGAAGATGCCAAGGACGAAGAACAGAACAAACTGAAGGAAACGGCAGTGTTCAAGCTATAGCAGCAAAGATCCAGGAGGACCTGGTATCCTGTCGCCAACTGTCACGCAGGATTGCTGTGTTGGCAAGGAGAGAGATTATTCTTGGAGGCACCGGGAGAAAGCACAACAGCCAAGAGGTAGCAGGTATAGAGTGACTGGAAAAAAAACAAACAAACAAACAACGACAACAACAGTAAAAAACAAAAAAAAATCAGGGGGCCTTGCCTGCCTGGTGGCACACACGTGCAATCATCCTAGTACTTGGGAGACAGAGGTAGGACTATTTATTACCTCAAGTTCAAAGCCAGTCTGGGCAATGATGATAAGAAATAAAATAAAGATAAAAAACTTATAGCCAGGTATGGTGGTGAATCATTTAATCCTATCATTTGAGAGTCAGGGATTAACAGATCTCTGTGAGTTTGAGGGAGCCTGGTCTACATACCAAGTTCTAAGTTTCGGGCCACCAATGTCTCCATAGTGAGTTCTGAGACAGTCAGGATTACATAGTGAGATCTTGTTTCAAAAACAAAAATAATAATAATAATAATAATAATAATAATAATAATAATAATAATTATTATTATTATCATTATTCCAAGACAGGTTTCTCTGGTTCACCCTGGCTGTCCCGGAACTAACTGTAGACTAGGCTAGTCTCCAACTCAGAGATCCACCTACCTCTGCTGGGATTAAAGGCGTGAGCCACAACCTCCTGGCTTAAAATTTTTTAAAGGAGTATTTTTTTTTTTTCAGTTGCAACAGAGGAGGGAGTTTATTGGTGGAGAGGTGAGGGGGAGGCAGAGGTGAGCCAGGCCTTTCCTGAGCCCAGAGGGCAAGAAGGCCGAGAAAGGAAGAACACTTTTAAAAATCACATTTTACTTCGGTTATTCAAGTATCACTTCCCCCTTTCCTCTCTCTTTGTCAGCTCTGTGAAAAGCAGCGTAGCAGGTCAGTCTCAGGCTGGTGACTGGCTCAGGAGTAGAACATGGGCAAGCATTTCAGAGGCCCTAGGTTTGAAACCAGTCCTGCCTGGTGGCCTCCCCCTATAATCTCAGCTGCTGGGGAAGCTGAGTCAGGAGGATTCCAAATGCGAGGCCTGTCTCAGGAAATGTTTAAAAATCAGTTTGGATAGATTAATATTTATCTTTTTTTTTTTTTTCTTTTGAGACAGGGTTTTTTTTCCTTTTGAGACAGGGTTTCTGTAGCCCTGGCTGTCCTGGAACTCAACTCTGTAGATTGGGCTGGCCTCGAACTCAGAAATTCACCTGCCTTTGCCTCCCAAGCGCCAGGATTAAAGGCGTGCGCCACCACTGCCCTAATATTTATCTATTAATCTCTATTTTTATCTATCCAGCCGGAGAGTACCTGCCTAGTATGCATGAGGCCCTATATTTAAGCCCTAGTGTGACGGTAGTGGTAGGGACTGGTTGAGGCTAACAGTGTTTAATCTGCAGTTCTGGAGGAAGACCACCTGGGTTCATCCCCAGCCTGTCCCTCCCTCATTCTGTAACTCCAAGCACAGGTTTTTTTTTGTTTGTTTGTTTTTTTTTTTTGTTTTGTTTTTTTTTGTTTTTTTTTTGTTTTTTTTTGTTTTTTCCTCCTTCAGGTAGTTTTCTCAGAAGTGAAATGGGGCTAAGAACAGTATGCCGTTTAAATAGTCTTTAACGCCGATGGCTGCAGTAAAGATGGATTGAATTGTACACACAAAGTATTTGGAAGAGTGGCCAGCAGGATGCAGAGAAAAGGAAACTCTTTTGCTGCTGGTGGGAATGTAAATTCGTGCTGTCGCTATGAAAAGCAGTATGGAGACCTGACATAGGCTTATCAGACAGCCCAGCAAGCCTGCTCCTGAGTATATATCCAAACAAAGGGAGATGGTATGCTCAAGAGACATCTCTACTCCTACAGCATCGCTCACTCACAGTGGCCACAAGAAGCGACCAACCCAGTGTCCACCCGTGAACAAGGGCATGAATGAAATGTGGACAGACACACAAGAAGTAAAGGCAAAAAAATGTGGTAGTCTATCACTCAGCGGCAAAAGAAGAACAAAAATCTTGCTGCTTGCTGGGTGTGTGGAATACAACTGTAATTCTTGTTCTTGGGAGGATCTGGGCTACGATAAAGTCAAGGCCTGTCTGGGGTACAGGAGACCCAGTTGAAATGAATTAATTGACAAGCTGTGACAGTGTGGATGAGCCTGGAGGACGCTATGTTGAGTGAAATGAGTCAGATACCAAAAGGCAAATATTATGTGTTCTCACTTGTATATAGAAGGTAAAAAATAAAAGTGTAAAACTGTGGGTTTTGCTGAGGTGGGGAGGGTAATCAGAGAGTAGATGGAGTGGGTACAGGGATACAGCTACACAAGGGGCAGGCATGCCTTCTGGTTTGTTCGTTTTGTTTGCATTTATTTTTGTTATTTTAATTACATGTATGTGCATGCATGTTTGTGTGTATGTGCATCTGAGTCCAGATACCTGTTGGGGCCAGAAGCATCAGATTCTCTTGGTGATTAGGATAGAGGCAGTTAGGTGCAAGAAGCCCTATGGCTTGGGTGCTGGAACCCAACTTTTGTGATCTGAAATAATAGTCTATGTTCCTCACCACTGGACCATGGTTCAAACAGGGTCTCACTGTGTAATCCAGACTGACCTGGAACTTATGATGTAGAACACACACACACACACACACACACACACAGAGAGAGAGAGAGAGAGAGAGAGAGAGAGAGAGAGAGAGAGAGAGAGAGAGTTAATCATCACATACCATAAGAGTTTGGAATAGTATACCATGTTTTATAAACACACTCAGTTACTATGTGGCAATTAAATAGGCAGGTGAACCAGCACATGCCTAGAATCAGTAAGAGGACTGAGTTCAAGGTCAGGCTGGGTTATGTGGGGTGGGAGTGGGAGAACCTTGGAGACAGGGAGACAGAGAAAGAGAAAGAATCAGAGCTGATGTGGTGGCAGGTGGATCTCTGAGAGTTTGAGGCCAGCCTGGTCCACATAGTGACCCCTTGCCTCAAAACAAACAAACAAACAAACAAACAAAAAAACAAAACAAAAAAAAAACCAAGAAAACAATGACAAAGAAAAAGAAGAGGAAGGAGAAAAGACATGCCCTACTGCACCTGGTGCCTGGCAAATTCTTATATCAGCTATGTTTAAAAAGTTTTAAAAAATATTTATTTTATACATATGAACATTTTTGCCTCCATGGGCTTGCCTGATGCTTACAGATGTTAGACTGTTAGATGATGTCAGATCCCCTGGAACTGGAGTTACAGATGGTTGTGGTGTACAATGTGGGTGTTCGGGACTGAACCTGGGTCCTCGGCAAGAGCATCCAGTGTTCTCAGCTGCTGAGCTGTCTCTCCAGACACTACCCCACCTATCTTACTATTTCATACTTTATACCTTAAATGACACATGATTGCTAAAAAAATAATTTTACCAAGCTCTTGTTGCTCTTTTAATTGTTCATTGTATTAGTGTTTGGTCTGCATGTGTGTCCCACCTACCATATGTGGGCCTGGAGCCCTGAGATGCCCTGGGGTTGGAGTTGCAGGTGGTAGTGAGTTGCCTGTGGGTGCTGGGAATCAACCCTGAGTTCTCTGAAAGAGCAGTCAGTGTTCACAATTGTTGAGCCATCTCTCCAGCCCCTCTTGCTGGTTTTTGAAAACTTGAGACAGGGTGTTGGTGGTCTTGATACATCCTGGATGGTCTTGAATTCACCGTATTTTTGCTTCTGCCCCCCTGGTATGGGAATTAAAGGCAGAGCCATCATTCCTCAATTTCAATTAATTCATTAATTGGGTTTTCATGTATATATGGGTATGCATGCACACATGTGGACATACATCTGTGTGCAGGAGCCCATGCATGTGCTTATACGGCATGTCATACCCAAGTTGACTTCAAGACTCTTTCTGGATCACCCTCCCAATCTCTTGTTGAAACAGGAATTTGCTAGTTCCAACTAGGCAGCTTGTCCTGGTGCAGGTCTTTACTTCCAAAACTCTGGGATTAGACAAGGCCATTAGGGGTTTGTCCAGCTTTTTTGTTTTGTTTGGGACTGGGTCTCACTGTGTAGCCTTTCTTGGCTGGCCAGAAACTAGCTATGCATACCAGGCTGGCCTCAAACTCAGAGATCCACATGCTTCTGCCTCACAAGTGCTGGGGCTGAAGGGATGCCTGTCTGAACTCCAATCTTCAGGCCAGAGTTCACCCATCCCTATTAATTATTTCAAAGGAAACTTTGTATTACTTTTATACTCACAACTCAGTAACACTTGGCCTGTAACTGTAAACACTTGGCTAGTAACTGTAAAGATAAAGATGAAACAATGTTTTAAAATTGTTCCTCTTAAGGGAGTTAGTTCAGTTGTTACTGTTGTTCTTGAAACAGAGTTCCCACATCTTGGGTTTGAAGAGGAGGGCACTGTCTTGGTTACATTTGTTTCACTTAGGTGCTGGGGCTTGTGCAAAATTGTAACGACTTTAGCAATGTTATTAAATAACCACGTTTACTCTTGCCTGTTACTCTTGCCACTGCAAGAGCGAAGTCTTTCAATTAAAAAGGAGAAAAGCCATGTGTCACAGAAGTATTCTAGAGGGCTGGGAAGATAAGCCTTTGCTTAACATGTGTGAGGTCCTAGAACATTCTAGCACATCCCGGAGCCTTCTACTAATTGACTGCCATCAGAGAGAAAAATCTGGTAAGCTGAGGAAGTGAAAGAAAGGCCTATGTGGTAGAGCGCATGTAAGAAAGGTGTCCTGAGGGTGCCGTTGAGGCAGGCAGGCAGGCAGGGCAGGAGGGCCACTGTAGATGGGAAAGCCCTTCCAATCCTGCTCACCACCTCCAGTGCCACCCAAATCATCTTACAAGATACCTAGCCAATGAGAAGGACCCCTAGAAGGCAAGGTCAGACACCCTGTGTAGCAGATGCTTTGGTGCCTCCCACTTCCTTCTGCTGTAGGTCATTTTCTAGCCACAAAGTACGCCTAGCATCTGCTCAGGCCAGATGTGTCCAAGAGGATGGTGTAGCAGCAACCCTGAGCCAATGGCAGACTCCAGGGGAAACACCCTAGGCGACCTTGCCTCTTTATGGGTCACTTCCGTCTTCCCTTCAGCTTCTAAAATTCTGGATCAAGAGCCTGCAAAACATCCCAGCTCATATCCTGCACACTGCCCATCCTCATACAGACAGCCTGTGAGCTTAGAAGAATTTTTTTCTTCCATCTCAAATGTTAAAAAAAAATAAAAAATTAAAGGGTAATACTTTAAGATACATTTTTAAAAACTCCATGAAGCCAACCTGGTGGATGACACATGCTTACAGTTCCCGCTACTTAGGAAGCTGAGAGAGATCACCTGACCCCAGGAGTTTGGGCCAGCCTGTAGGGAAAGCATCTGCTGGTGGTGGGGTTGTGGGTAGGGGCTATGGGGGAAGGAGTTTGGGGGCACTGGTAGCTCAGTGGTAGGGGGCTTGTTTAGCACAGGAAAGCCACTGAATTTGTCCCTAACATTAAAAAAGAAAAATATTATTATTATTATTTTTCATTTGTTTGGTGTTGAGTTTATACCTAATCTGGCCTTCAACTCTTCGGATCCTCCAGCTTCAGCTTCCTGGGAGCAAGGATCATAGGTATAAGCCAACATGCCCAGACCCTTGATGTTTTTAAAGCCTTTGTTTCAATTATACTAAACGCAAACTTCAGTGACTATAAAGCTTTCCTGGAGCACAGCTAGACTCTTCTTCATCCACCTCTGTGGAAGCACTTTCACCTTACAGTGGCAGACATGGATAACTGCAACCGGAGTGGAATGGTTTGCCAACGTCAAGATCTTCACAGAAAAGTTGGCTGACTCCTGGGTCATAACCAGGGACAAAGGGCAGGCTCAGGCCTGGCTACTCACAGAAGGGAGAGCTGAATGCCAAGCCCAGGCAATTCAGGGACATCTTGAATCACAGTTTCTCCTTCCCTGCTGGTATATCTGTGTGCCAGTGTTCCATGCCCGAGGCAGTAATCACAGTGGCTTGAAATGAGCCACTGATATCTTTATATCAGGAATACTTTTATTTTTTAGAGAGAGAGAGAGAGAGAGAGAGAGAGAGAGAGAGAGAATATACATGACTTTGTTGCTTGGTGTCCTGTTAATCTCTTTCATGTTTGGTGACTCTGCTTCAGCTTAGTCATTGGTGTCTCTCCCAACCAAACCAAACCTCCAGCAGTACCCTGAGATCTGACCCAAAAGTCTGCTGAACACTATGTACAGGCTGTAGGGGTGGGAGTGAAGAACTGGTGTGTACTGTACATGTGTGTATGTGTGTGCATACACGTATGTACATGTATATGTGTGTTGAGGTATTGCTACTTACCAGCAGAGTATATTTTTAAAAATATGACATTTTTTTCACTATATGGTTCAGGTTTGCCCAACTTCCTAAGTAGTTCAGGCTGTCTTTGAACTTGTGATCTTGTTGACTTTGCCTCCTAAGGCTAAGGATTAAACTCATAACTCCTAATCCCAGGCATCCCAGCTGAGTAAGTTTTGAGTATTTCTATTATCTATTAATCATCTATCTATTTTTAAAAAGATTTTATTTTTACTTTTTTAATGTATGAGTACATTGTCACTGTCTTCAGACACATCAGAGGTGGGCATTTGATTCTATTACATTGTGAGCTACCATGTGGTTGCTGGGAATTGAACTCATGACCTCCTGAAGATCCGTCAGTGATCTTAACCACTGAGCCATCTTTCCAGCCCCCTCTCTATCTATTTTTGAGGCAGAGTCTCTCTGAGTAGTCCTGGCTGTCCTGGAACTTGCTATGTAAACCAGGCTGGCTATGAACTCACAGAGATCCACCTGCCTCTGTCTCCGAAGTGCTAGGATTAAAGGCATGTGCCATCACACTAGGTGAGCAATTCTTTTAATAGCATAGGACATTGAGTCTGTCAATCTGTCAAAGGTGGAAATGATCCTGGCCAGCCTGCCAGGATTACTGTGCTAATCCGATGAAATAAGATCTGGCCACCATAAACAGAGCCATCTGGCCCAGGCTCCCTCCAGCACCCTCTGACCACCACACTCCCTGCCCCTTGGGTCAGCAGAAATCTCTAACCTTACCCTCATCTTGGCCACTTCCAGACATTTACACATTTGCCCTTTCTAGCTAGGATACCTTATCTCGAACTTTATCTGTACCCGAGGTCAATGCACAACCTTGTTTTATGTTTATCTGTTTAAAGATCTGTATGTTTGTAGCACTAAAGATGGAACCCAGGGCCTTGGACATGCTAGGTAAAGTCCACCACCAGTCTACTTTCATATTTAATATATGTCGCTTCCTTAGCATCGCAACCCTTGTCTGAAGAAAGGTTTTCCAACATGAATTTTACCATAAAACACAAACTGAGTTTTTGGGACATCAGTCAGCATTCTAGCACCAGGATCAGGGACCACTGCTATCAACCAAGTCACCAAGAAAAAGTACAAACGCACACACTCACAATTGTGAAGCCCATTAGACCATAGAACAGATACTAGTTTATGCAAATAACCTCTACTTATGATGGCCTTCAATACCCACAAACCTACTGGAAACAGAAAATATTGTAGGCTGGAGGTACATCGCCTGTACCCAACCTGTTGAACATGCTAGTTCAGCAACAGGGCACGCCGGAGCCTGTAGGTGTTTCCCCCTCTGATCACATGGCTGCCTGAGAGATGTAGTTCATTGCTGCTGCCCTGTATAACAAAGAAAAAAACCTTCTGCAAACTGCTGGAGCAGGGAAAGATCAAGATTGAAAGTGAAGTTCACGTTGCACAAAACGCATGTGGCTTTTGTATCCATAGTAAAGCCAGAAAGCCAGAAGGGAAGCCATTATAAGCCAACCATTGTCTGCAGATGGACAGCTGAAGAGAGATGACAAACTTCTCCTTGCTTGACCTCAGCTCAGGACAGGAGTGTTGGGTGACAACTTTTTCTTTCCTTTGTTTGTTTTTATTTTCCAAAGACAGGGTGACTCTGTGTAGCCCTGGCTGTCCTGGAACTTGAACTGTAGACCAGGCTGGGCTCAAACTCAGAGCTTCATCTACCTCTGACTCCTGAGTGCGGGGATTAAAGGTGTGCGTTACCACACTGAACTCAGGCGACAATACTTTTGATGTTCTGAAAAGTTCAAATATGACTGTCAAAAGTATCAGGGATATTGGTTTGGGGAGACACAACTCAATTTAGCAAGCCTTCGAGTTTGTTAAAAGAATGCAGATCTTGTGAGCATCTAGCTGTTTTCATTGCTGGGTATGAGTTCTCAGAGGGCTGGTTTACCCCTTCCTGTCTTGCCCGCATTTTATGGTTAGTGTCAGAAAACCTGCCTGGCACACAGTAAGTACTGGATAATGATTATATTTCCATTGAGGGATTTTAGAAGTTCAGTGGAAAGGTCATTCTCGCAACCATGGGTTCACTCATGGACTAGGAATTGGCTTGTTGAGCGAGCGTGCGTGCGTGCGTGCGTGCGTGCGCGTCTCATGTATAGAAAAACCCTAGGGCCTCAGGTATGTTAGTTAGCAAGCACACCAACAACAAAGCCACATTCCTAGCCCTGAATTGCCTCTGATCATGTTGATAATTTCCAACAAGCCCTTTCGCTTCTCTAAGGCCCAGCTTTTGGGACACCAAAGTGGGGTATCTATGGTATACCTTAGCTACCAGATGGGGTACATCTCTCTACAGTACCTGCTACTTTGTGGATTATGCTAAGGGTTATGATGGTGCACAGGATGTACTGTACCTGGCACGGAACTGTTTGTAAACACAGGCTTTCAGTCTTAAGAGTTGCCATAGCAACTCTTAAGCGTTTTTTTATACTGCTGTACCCATTCTATAGATGTGGAAACTGAAGGTGAGGGTGATTGGGTGAGTTATCGAAGGTCACAAATAAGGGAGGGCTGGCGCTGGAGATTCCAGGCAGTTGCTGGTAACACTTGGCTGTTACATAAGATGCACGAGGCCATTTTTACTAGATACAAAAGTTCTTCCTCGTATGCTTGGCTCCATTGCTCAGAAGGATAAGGACCGCTTGGATCAGCTCCAGCACTCATCTGCGATTAGAGTGGGGGAGAATCCCTCTCTCCTCCTACCCACTTGGGGAGCCCTTTCATACTGTACATGATTGGCTTTCTTTTCTCTGGCACTTCTGAGATCCACCCTTTGGGGTAGGGTGTTGGCTTGTCACACTGAGTTTGACAGCCCAAAGGCAGAGGTAATTGCTGGCTGAAAAGGCAAGAGGGAGGGAAGAGAAAAGGACCCTTCCAGGCTTGTAATAGGGACCTACGGTTCTTCTCTAACTCTTTTGGTCAAAGGGCCCTTGAATCTGGCTGCAAGCTGGAATCCCCTGGGGAAGTTTTTAATAAAAGCTCCCAACATCCAACACAATTACATCCAACAATTACATCTGGAGTTCAGGGTGGGGGTGGAGGTATGGAACCCAGACAGCAGCACGCCTTACTATTCCTTAACCAACAATTAATGCATGCCCAAGTTTGAGAAGTGCTGGGACCCTGTTCACCCCTCAGCTGAACTGGAGGCACCCTAGGACAGTAGTACCACCTTTCTGAAGACTTGCTGTGTGGGGGCTGGGCATGCCTTCCGGAGGCCCAGGCTCGTGAAGGATGTCTGTGTGTGAGCCAGGGACCTGGGGTTCTGCTCAGCTTAGGCCCAGCTCTGGGACTGCGGGGCTCCAGGTCCTCTTGGGGCAACAGCACATGTGGCCGCTCTGTCCTCGCTGATCATCAATGCCGACCACAAACGGAGCGGCGCGGCGGCCAACCCACCCCAGCCTCAGACATTCTAGGGACACGCCCGAGGAATCCTTACCTTGGCTGCCGGCGCTGTCCTCCAGTCCCCGGAACCCTAGGACTCTGGTTCCATCTGTCTCCCTCGCCGGCGCCAGACAGGCGCCCACTAGAGCGCAGGCGCCACCTAGTGGCCGTAAGGCGGCAGCGCGGGCAGGGGCTGGGAGGTGCGAGCGCAGTGGAGGGCGGAAATGCAGCTGGGCCTTCCCACGCGGGCGGCTTCCAACACCGCGGAGCCCGGGGGCGCAGATCCGGCCTGGGCTGCACCACCTTCACCCCTTGGGGAGCGTGGGGAACGGAATTTGTTGTACTTTTTCTTGGAGGCGTGGAGGAGCTGTCAGGTCTGGGCCTCTGACCTGGGATCCACCCTGGGATTTTCCTGGCAGGGCTCGTGGATCTTTCCTTTCCACCATCAGCTTTCAGTACGCCCTAGTGTGGCGTGGCTTCTCCTTTAAACACGCTGGGAGCATCCGAGGATGCCCAGGACTGGGTTTATTTCAAGCCCAGGGATGCCTATCCGTATCAGCAGCCCTTCACGTCACCTCCTCCCCTTCCCCTTGTTTCTTCATTCCCTCCATTACCTTAGGCTGACCTGTCTGTAACAGCCCAGTCTGTGGCAGTACCGGGGTGGAGACACAATTAGTACCCTTGGGATTTGGCCACCCAGGTGGTGTTTCTTCCGGAGGCTCGTTAGCATGTCTTTGGCGGTCATCTGGCATCCCTGACTCCTTAGCATTAAATTCCAGCAGCCACCTCCTTCATCACTGTGACGCCAAAAACACCCCTTTGGGTTTCCAAATGTCTCCCTGGTTGGAGGGAGAACAGCTCCAGGCTGAGAACTAATTAGCTGATAATTAAGATCAGATGACGCTAAATGAAGTCCACTGTCCACGGAAGTCCTATTACCACGCATTGTAGAACTGAGGGGATCTGCAGGCCGGTCCCTTTTCCAGCGGTTTTCAGTATTTTCTTCTAAGGAAGACATAGTGAACAGTGTTACAAAAATAATGGAATTAGCAAAAGCAAGGAATTACCGGAAGTGGCGATTGGTTGTGGGATTCCCAGCCCGTCTGGTTTACATAGTAAGCTCCAGGCTAGCCTGGGAAATGTCTCAGCAGGTATAGGTACTTGCCACACACACAATAAGCAAGTATATAATTTTTAAGTGGATTATTTTTTTAAATGGTGGATTATTTAATGCACTTATGCCTCCTTTATTTCTTCTTTAAGTGAATATTAACTGAGTATCTATACATCAGGCACTTGAGCAAACAAGGGATCCATCCACTCAAGAACATCAAAAAAATCTCTGCCACACTCACAGCCTGTACACTACAGTGAGCAAGTCAAAGCAGACACAATACCTGTGTGGAGTGGAGAGGTGGCCAGGAAGGTCTCCACCTAGCTGAGGAACTACTGGCGTTTGATAGCTACCGGGAGAAGGTAAGTCAGTTTGCTTTAAATGGTTTGACCCCAAGGTATATTGACCATAGATACTCTAGGCAGGCTCCACATCCAAGAATAACCGGCAACACAAATTGGGGAGGGGTCCAGGGGAGAGGAGGTGGAGAGAGAAAGAATCATCAGGAAGGTGGATGAGTAGGAACTGGGAGGATTTGGGTGATGAATATAGTCAAAAATACATTTTTGAAAATTTATATAATATAAATTATATAATATACACACATATATTTATATATACACATATATCTCTATGTATATATATACACACACACATTCACACACATATGTATGGAGAGAAAGAGAGAGAGAGAGAGAGAGAGAGAGAGAGAGAGAGAAAGGGTCTCACTATGTAGCCCTTGGCTGACCTGAAATTTATGACATAGACCAGGATGGCCTTGAACTTGAGACCTGAGATTAAAGAAGTGTACCACCACACCCAGCTTTAGAGAATTTATAAAAACATTTTTTTTTTAAAAAAAAAACTCTGCCTTTTTTCCAGTTTATATTTAATTTAATATCCAAACACTTTGTTGTTCTGAGGATGGACTCCAGGGCCTCAAACATACTAGGCAAGTACTTTACCCCTGGGCTACATACCTGCCTCATGTTAACACAGTTTACATGTACGCACGCACACACACACACACACTCAGTATGACACAATTCAGTTCTTCACTGCCACGTACAGTATTGTAAAATAATGCCTATTTCCCAGACGGACCCCCAGAAGCAGAAGGGGAGGGTGGGAGATACACAAGGTGCTAAGTCATACGGGAAACTTCTTTTAATCCTGCCAGCTCTCCCTGTCACATTTGGTGATAGTGTCAACAGTGGAACTCCCAGGCAGTTTTCGAAAAGTCTAAGCCATGCATCCTGTCACCCCACCCAGCAATCGGCTCAGTCATCCTGTGTGTGTGCCTCCTTCACCTGTGGACTCTGTCCTGGAGTAATCTGCCCCACGTGAACATCAAAGGCGGTGGAGGGTGGAAGGAGAGACTTGTGGGTAATCAATGCTTAGAAGGGCAAATGGCAGGGTAGTAGGTGTGGCCCAGAGGGGCCCATCCCAGCTTGCTCATTGTCGGGTATAGCCATGCTAAAGGAGATCCAGTCAGAGAAGGCTGGCAGCCCGTGGTGAGGACAAGCTGGCAGGTGAATTCCTGTTCTTTCACTTTCAAATACCTCTGAGTCACTTCCACTGCCCCTGCTCAGTCCGTTCAACAGCTCTCTCCTCTCTGCCATGTCCAGGTGCATGTCTGGGCAAAGTCCTTGACTACAGCCTCACTCTGGGAGGGAGTCCGATGCCTGGCATGACCTAATGGGGCTCGAGCACCCAGGACAGTCCCCTGGAAGCCCTCCTACACTTTCCTATTCTACTAACCACTGTGTTTTGGAAACTGCAGCTATCAACAAAGGTGGTTTCCTCTTAGGTTGTGGCCTCTTTGGGGGACGGCAAATGTTGATAGATAGAAATAATGTCAATACCAGCAAGAATAGAGCCAGGCCTAGTACCTCATGCCTCTAAGGACAGCAGTAGGGATGTGGTTGCAAGAAGACGAGGAAGTAGCTTCGGCTACAAGAGACCTTATCACAAAACGAAAGTCGCACAAACACCAGACCGGAGCACTAACCACTTTTTTTTTTAAGATTTATTTTTATTTATGTGTGTGTCACATATGAACAAAACAGAAGTCGTTCAGCAAGGTAGTTAGTTTCCTTTTGTGAAAAGGATGGACACATCAGGACCCAAACCCAGCTAGTGAGCCCAGTCAGGCAAGATGGCCTCTGTCTTTTATTTTTGATGGAGGTGGTAAGGACCAACCATCCCATTGGATGGGATCTACAATCATCTACAGTCTGATGAGATTGGCTAAAAGGACAGATGGGGAAGTTCTGGAACTATGGATGCTTGTCAGTAAGGCTTACTATCTTTAGTAGGAAAAAAACCCTCTACATTTCTCACATGTATGTATGTGTGTCTGTGTGAATGTGTGTTGTCTTGTGTGGGAGCTATCAGAAGTGAGAGGAGGGCTTTTGATCCCTTGGGGATGAAGTTAGTTGTTGGAGGCTGTGGGCCACCTGATGCGGATGTTGGAAACAAACCTTGGGTCCTCTGGTTCACCTCACAGCAAGTGCTCCGAACTGCGGAGCCATCTCTTCAGCTCCCATAGCTTTAGAATATACGGGACACTGAGGACTTTAGATTACTGACTTAATTTAACCCTCACAATAATCCTACACAGTAGGCACTACTGTCTTTCTCATATTAGAGGTGAAGAAACTAAGATTTGTAATGTTGCAGTAACTTTGCAGCTCAGGCTTGACTCCGGAGCACTGCACAGATCAGCTCCTGGTGTGTACAGAAGACAGGAGGGAACAGACACTCTCGTTCCCAGTTCCTTGTTCTTCTCCTCATTTCCTGCAGATGAGTTTGTTTTTTTTTTTTTTTTTTTTTTTTTTTTACATTTTGCATTTTTGAATAAGTTCATCATGTTCTGAGATGTTACCTAATTTTTTATGTAAGAAACAATGTGTTTATCTCATAAACTGGGGCGGGGTGTGTGTGTATAATCCACAGTGGAAAGATATAGAAATAGGGACCCTGTGGGCACAGGCAGGATGACACCAGGACCTGGTAGAAGGAAGTTGAGAGAAAAGGGCAGGGATGCCAAAGGAGACAAGGGATTGGGTACTCATTCGAGAAAGGATGCTTGGCCTACTGAGATGGGCCCAGAGTGGCAGCTTGATATTTTGCACTCACAGTATGTTTGTAAACAGCTACAACATGCCTGGACACCTTCTGGTCTGGGGTTGTGATACTTAATATTATCAGCTTGACAGAACTAGAATCACATAGGAGACAATGAATGACAGCATGCCTATATTAGGTTGACATGAGAAGACCCATCTTAACTGCAGGCAGCCCTGATACGTGGGCCGAGGTTCTGGAGGGCAGGAAAAGGAGAAGGTGAACTGCACACCAGCATGCATCTCTCTCCTTCCAGACTGCGGATATGATGTGACCAGCTGCCTCACCCTCCCATCATGCATTTCCCGCCATGATGGACTGTACCCTCAATTTGTGAGTCCAAATAAAACCCTTCCTTCCTTAAATTGCTGTAGTCACAGAAACAAGACCGGTTAACTGACACAGATGCTGTACCTGCAAAGACTTTCCCGTTTAACTTTTGTTTTAGTTACATTTATTTATTGCATGTGTATGCACAAATGACATGGTGTGTATGTGGAAATCAGAGGGCAATATGTGGGAGTTCTCCTACCATGTGGGTCCCAGGGACCAAACTCAGGCCACCGGGCTTGGCTGGATCACAAACTGCACCCCCTTTAAAAATGCTTTTTCTTTCATATATTATAAGGGCCAACGGCAGGCTGTGACTGAGTTTTTTCATCAATTCATTCCTAAGGTTTCAAGACATAGTTATTACTAGCACATTCTACAGGTGAGAAAACCGACTGAGATGTTAAGCAAGGGCCGAAAGTCATGCAGAAGATGTAATTTAGAAGTGGCTTCAGTCCCAAGCTCACTTCACAGGACTATTCTGAGCTGTAAGTCAGGAATTACTCTCTCTCCTTTCCCTTCCCTCTCTCTTCTTCCTCCTCTCCCTCTTTTTCCTCCTTCTACTTTTTCTTCTTCCTCCCCTCCTCCTTCCTCTCCTCTTCCCTCTCCTCCCCTCCTCTCTCTCCTTCTCTTCTTCACCCGTCCTCCTCCCCTTCTCCTCCTCCCCTTCTCCTCTCTCTCCTTTTCCTCCTCCCCCTCCTCCCCTTCCTCTCCTTCCTCTCTCCCTCCTCTCTCCCTTCTCCTCATCTTTTTCTGTCATTATTGCTGTTGTTCTGGGGTGAATTATTCACTTCTCTTCTTGGTGTAATAAAATATACCTGGGGAACTTAAGGAAGGGTTGGCTTGTCTCATGGTTTAAGGTGTTTTTGACAGAGGGAAGCTGCTCCGCTCACCAGCAGAAACGGAGTGGAAGACCAGGAAGTTTATTCCGTCCATGGGCTCTGCGGTGTTGCCTCTGCAACTGAGCAAGTGCACGAGGCTTTTCAGCTTTATTTCCAGAGACTACCTAGTTGGTGGACTTATCTTTCTATCAGCCTTAGGGGATCTCTAGATTGAGATCAAAGGAGAAATTCCTTTCTTGTGGCCAGACATGTTTCCAGAAGCAGATAAGGAATGTTGACGGACGTCACGGTATCTCTCCTTTCTGTAAAATGGGATAATTACTGACAGCTGTTTTTACCCGCTAACCCGTGAGTAGCGGTTTTCTCCAGATGGTCTCTGCACTTCTGTTTCCTCCCTGTCTTCTGTCCCAACTTCACTTCCTCTTTCAGTGTAGTTCATCACGGCAGGGACAGCATGGCAGCAGGGCTGTGAGGTGGCCAGTCGTGTTATATCCATGGCCAGGAAGCAAAGGTGAATGCCGATGCTGACCTAGTGTTTGCTTTTTTAACGTCATGATCAGTTTGAGATGCCTGCTCCAGTACTGTTCACATTCGGAGTGCCTCCTCCTTCCCTCGGTTATCCTATCTGGGTATACTTTACAGATGTGCCCAGCTGGCATTATAGATGAACCAGTAGTTCAAGGTTGACCCAAGGCCTCACATGAGCCAGGCAAGAAAACCACAGCTGAGACATTTATTTATTTATTTATTTATTTATTTATTTGTTTGTTTATTTATTCATTCAAGGTCTCCTAAGTTGTTCAGGCAGGCCCTGCATTTGTGATCCTCCTGCCTCGGGCTCCTGAGAGAGCAGGCAGTATCAGAGGACTAGAGGGCAGAATCACCCTGGCGGACTCTAGGAAGTAATTTGTCCCTTCCTCTCCTTCTATATCCTCTTTCCCTCTTCCCCTCCTTCCCTTCCTGTTGTTTAGAGACAAGATCTTGTTTTGTAGCTGCCGCTGCTTGGGACTTACTAAGTAGATCAGACCAACTTTGAACTCTCAGCAATCCTCCTGCCTCTGCCTCCCAAGCGCTGGGATTATAGACACGCACCACCAAGCTGGTTTTTGGCTTTGTTTTCTTCCTACCAGGGCCTGAAGCCTAGGCGTCTCTCTGCTCTGTCACTGAGCTGTGTCCCCACGTGTCTTTTTACTTTTGGACATAGTTCTTGTAGGGCAAAGATTCAGTTTTGTTTTGTTTTTTTTTTTTGGCCTGGATGTTCTTTCTCTTCTACTAGCTAACATCCTGCCCATCCTTATAGGACCAGCTTAAATGTTCCTGTCCTCTTTTTCACGGTGACTTATTTTTCATGTTAAAATGCTTCTTGTATTCTGTGATACAGTAGACTTTTCTGGAAGGATGTTGTTTCCCCTGACACAGTCCATGACGCTGAGAACAGAATCCAGGTGGGTTTGCTAGACGGTCAGCATCTCTCTCCATGGCTGTGGTCCATTCTTCTGCATCCCTGAGGCTGATCTCTGGGTCCTTAAGGCTGACCTCAACAGGGAATAAAGGTTTCTATGCTCCTTGGCTTCCAGCTAAGTGTGGCCCTAGGGAGCCTGCCCCAGGAGAGAACAGAAGACAGAAGAACCCTAGTGCTCGCATAGACTCAGCTGCTGTCCTGCCCTGCAGTCATAGCTGTGGGGTAATTCTCTGTATCAAGCTGCTTCTGCACCCAGCTCCAGGTCTCCTCTAGAGTGATGTGTTCAGGGTCTGTAAGCTACACAGCCCCTAAAATCAAACTTTGGACATTTGCGATGAAGCAGAACTAGGAGCTGGGGCTGTAGCTAAGCTTAGCGCGCACAGAAAAAGAAATCAGTACTAAGTAAATAAAACGGAGGTTGAACAGGGAGCAGAAGTACAGGCCTATAATCCTAGTTCTCTGAATCCAAGGCAGGAATTGCTGAGTTCAAGGCTCCCGCTAAGGTCTTAGGAGGGCATGATGATGCATTTCCAGTCCCAATGCTGAGGCAGAGGCAGAGGCAGAGGCAGAGGAGGCAGAGGCAGAAGCAGGAGGCAGAGGCAGAGAGAGGCAGAGAGGCAGAGAGGCAGAGAGGCAGGGGCGGGGCAGAGAGGCAGGGGCAGGGGCAGAGAGGCAGGGGCAGGGGCAGAGAGGCAGGGGCAGAGAGGCAGGGGCAGAGAGGCAGGGGCAGGGGCAGGGGCAGGGGCAGGGGCAGGGGCAGGGGCAGGGGCAGGGGCAGGGGCAGGGGCAGGGGCAGGGGCAGGGGCAGGGGCAGGGGCAGGGGCAGGGGCAGGGGCAGGGGCAGGGGCAGGGGCAGGGGCAGGGGCATTCTTACACGTTTGAGATGGGCCTGGTCCACATAGTGAGTGCCAAGTGAGTTTCAGAGAGCCTGAGAGTGCTCAGGATAGAAAAGAGGCTTTTGTAAACGTAGGAAAAGAACTCTCATAAACCACAGCCTCTGGCACCACTATCACGCCCCTCATCTTCCAGAACCCTGAGAAAAAAACCCGACGTCTGTTATGTAAGCGCCTCTTGTGATGGCCAGCCAGTCAGCACTGCAGATAAACACCCTGTGGTTGGCCGGGTGGTGGTGGCACACGCCTTTAATCCCAGCACTTGGGAGGCAGAGGCAGGCGGATTTCTGAGTTCGAGGCCAGCCTGGTCTACAGAGTGAGTTCCAGGACAGCCAGGGCTACACAGAGAAACCCTGTCTTGAAAAAAACAAACACAAAAAACCCACAACACCCTGTGGTTAGTGTGTGTTTATAAGAAACTGCCCAACATTTTTCTCAAGTGCCTTAGCCCTTTGGGTTACTATAGGTATAGGAATGTTTCTAGCCACAGCCTCATCCTATCAAGATATTGTTGGTATATTTTCTAATCAATCTCTCTGTCTCTCTCTGTCTCTGTCTCTCTGTCTCTCTGTCTCTCTGTCTCTGTCTCTCTCTCTCTCTCTCTCTCTCTCTCTCTCTTTTTTTCTCTCTCTCTCTGTGCTGACAGTACTGATAAAAGACAAATCCTGAGATGTTTTAAATTTATTACAAAGGCCTGAGGGGGAGGGGGCAGAGAGAAAGGGAGCTACCCAGCAGCTGCTGTGGACAAAGCCAACAAAGAGTGTGTTTATGTAGAAATCTTGATAGAAAAGCCATCACAGCCAACCACCAGGACTACAGCACCCCGTTTATGCATAACCTTTCCTGACTTAGTTAACCTCAAGCAGTCCAGAGGCCACAATATCCTCTTCCTCCACCTCTTCTTCATTATGGATGATAAAACCCAGAGTCTTGCATATACTGGGCAAGAAACCATGGGGACTGCTGAGCTGCAAGCCTTGCTGTTGGGTTTTCAAGATAGTCTGGCTACATAGCACAGGCTGGTTTGGAACTTTAAAAAAATCCCTCTGCCTTAGTTTCCCGAGTACCAGGATTAGAGGCATGGACCACTGTTCCTGGCTAGGAAGGAGGTCATCACATCCCCAGCCATTGGCTGAACCATTGGCTCAACCCAATAGCTGTTTGAAAATGTCCTCAGTGCCAACCAGCTAACAGACTAGCAGATGATAGTCTCCATCAGAGGCAAACCCATATCTGCAAGAGGTTCAGTGTGGCACGGGATGCAAACCTTATTTCTCACTTAGAGTGTTACTGTCTTGAGTTTCTCAGGAACTTTTGAATGAAAGCTAATTTAGTACTTATAAATGGTCACAAGTAACCAGGTGTGCCAAGATATTTAACCCTGTTTACTTGGCCAAGGGCACTCACTGTTCTTCCCTGAGAGGCATCTAAACACACAAAGCCTTTTCTCAGTGAGTGTCTGTGTTCGTTGGCTTGTGATTCTAGTTTCCAAATGCAGGTTTGCCTTAAACAAAGTTCCCTCTTCCACTCTGTGTCTCCTGAAGTCTGTTTTGGCATATATATGTCAGAGTAAACAGAGAACATCACAGTGTCTTCCTGTCATTCTGCCAACTGCCGAGAAGCTGACTCAAAGCAAGGTGACTTACAGGGATGCTTTTGTCACATTCTTTTAGATCAGTGAATTGCCAGATCCAGAGATGGGGGGAAGCTATTGACTGGCTCAGGCAGAAGAGCCTGGGTGGGAGATCGTGGGCTTTGGAGGTAGCAAGTCTAGGGTTTGTAGAAGTGGGCTGACTGCTCAAGTTCATGACCTCAAACCTGGAGCAACTGACCTGACCACTACAGACTTGATTTTGACTCTAGGGGACGATTAACATAGGATTCTATCGGCCGGGCGGTGGTGGCGCACGCCTTTAATCCCAGCACTTGGGAGGCAGAGACAGGTGGATTTCTGAGTTCGAGGCCAGCCTGGTCTACAGAGTGAGTTCCAGGACAGCCAGGACTAAACAGAGAAACCCTGTCTCTAAAAACCAAAAAAAAAAAAAAAAACCAAAAAAAAAAACCATAGGATTCCATCATAGGATTTCCTCATAGGACTTTGGGGGTTGTAAGGAATACTGGGAGAATTTCTGTAAGGTGTCCAAGGGAGCCCTCCACACTGCATCGGAGTTGAAGTCACTCTTGGTGGCCATGCAAGGAGTCAGCCAAGAATCTTAGTAGACATTCTGCTTCTCTGAAAAGCTGCTTCTCAGACTTGATCCTCTTCCTTCCAGCTTCCTGGGAGTTGGGTTAGAACTAAGAAGCCCTGAGGGTGGAGAAGTAGCCTAGTGGTTGATTGGTTTACTGCTCTTGCAAACTCAGTTCCCAGCATCCTCTCTGTGGCTCACAACCACCCAGAATTCCAGTTCCAGGCTGCATGTGGTACATGCAGGCAAAACACTCATAGACACAAAATTTTAAAAAGATGAGAAAGAAAAAGGGAAGAAAATGGTTTTGGTGCCCTTGTTATAGTTAGAAATGGATTAGACAATAAACCAACAGTAAAGTGCAGAGCTCCGGGAATCCTGAACATAACATCACTCAGGGAATGCCTACATGCAAGCTCACCCACTGCTTCAAAAGCCTGTGCCACCCGTGTTAGCTACTCTTCTCATCCCTGTGACAAGATACTTGACAAAAGCAACCTACAGAAGGATCGAGTTCGTCTGTCTCACAGTCTCAGTACTTTGAAGTGGGGAAGTCATGGGGTTTGTGATGGAAGAAGTGTATGGTAGAGGCCCCTCATATCTTGTATGGATCAGGCTGTAGAGAGTAGGAATGGAAGTAGGGTTGGCTCTAAACTCAAGGCCTACCTCGAGTAGCATACAACTTCCAGGGAAGCCCTGTATCCCAAAGATTCCATAATCTCCCCAGACAGGTCATCAGCTGGGACCGTGAGCCAGTTTAGGGCATTTCACATTTAATTAATAATGCTGCACACCCCAGATTAAAAGAGCAATGACAAAAGCTGGGGTGGGGGTGGGGAGGTATTGCTCAGGGTGAGGAGCTTTACCCAGCATGCAAGAGGGTGAGCCATCCTCAGAACCACAGGGGGAAAAACCCAAAAAACAAAACCCACCAAAACCACAACAACAAAAACCCCAAGAAACCAAAACAACAACAAAAAACCCATAAACTTTTCAGTAACAGCTCACTCAACCTAAGATATCTGAGGCAGTGTGTGAGGATGGCCTGATACAGGCTTTAAAGTTATAGCACAGTTATAAAGAGAGGGAGCCATGTTCTGTGGTGCTGCTTGGAGGTTGAGCTGGGAGTGTAGAGTGAAAAATTATAAAGACCATTTTATAAAATATATACAGGCTTTTTCTTTACCCCTAGACCTGAGCAAAAAGAATGCAGGTTCCAGAAAGCGGAACTGAATGTAAGATTTCAGGCCTTCACTGCCCTGGGATACATTGGGGAAGAGCAACATTCCTCAAGCCTCAGGGAAGAAAACCCACCTGTGGGTGGGGAAGACCCAAAGCAGGAAGACACATTCCTGACCACAGAGAAAGATGCAAGTCATCTGGGTGGTCCCAAGAACTAGCTAACTTTCCACTGTTCTTGGTTACCCCTCCCCCCCACCCCCCCAGGTCTTCCCAGTGTTACAGCCTGCTGATGTTCAAAATTTGTAAAGCAACCAATCATGTGTAACTGCGCGAAAATTCCTCCCTTTCCCCACCCCGTGCTATAAAAAAGCCCCTCAGCTTGCTGGTCTTTTGTCAAACTCTACTCCTGTGTGGGTTAGCAGTTTGACCGTTGGCTGCCAGCTCTCTTCCCTAATAAACCTCTGCTGATTGCATTCAGGTACGGTGTCTTGCAAGTTTGTGGGTGGCTGTGACTTTCCCAGACTTGAGTAAAGGTCAGAGTTTGGGGGTCTTCAGGAGAACTGTTTGTGGTCGGGCCTGCCTGCTGATGGAAGCTCTGTGTTAAATAGTAAAACCAGATGACATGGGTTTAACTCCCAGCTTTGTTAGTCTGTGGCCATTAGTAACTACCTCAGGTAGACTATTCCATCTTGCTGTGCCTCTGTGTCCCCATCTGTTAAATGGATAATTTGAGATCTCTGCCCCACTCCTTTTCTTTCTTATTCAATTAGGTAATAGATGCTACATGTCAGAATTAGAAACCCATTTTAAAAAAAAAAAGTGAGCTTTACTTGGCACAGAGCCCCACCCAGCTATATGTTTGGGTAACCCTGAGAATCCATGGTTGCCGACATTCTAAAATAGTTTTAACTGGCCTCCAAGCAGGGGATCTCTGAAGCCCAGGACTGGATGAAGGGAGGCCACACCTTGTTGTCTGGTAACTGCTTTCTCTGTCTGTGAAGGTGTGGGTTGATGTTTACCTGTAACTAGGTGGTAGCAGAGATGGCAGGTGATCTATAAAGAAATTAGAGACGACAGGAAGTCCCCTAAAGAAAAGGAGTGGGGCAGAGAGCTCAAATTTACCCGGTTAGCTGCAAGGGCAGTGTTCCAAGTCCTGCCTCCCTCCCAGAGGTGGCCAAGGGGTGTCTCCTGTGGCCATAGAAACTCTAACAGCTCTCTTTGCAACAACTGTTCTGGGGAAGGGTTATTTAGCTCTGGCCTCTGAAGCTCCATCTGTCAAACGAACCTTACTCCTTTTGATAGGTCTGAGAGCACCAGGCCCTAAGTTCCTGTAAAATGGGATGCCATTCCAGCAAGGGCACAGAAGTAATAGAGGAGTCCCAGAAACCTGGGGATCACCTTGATGGAGGAGAGCCAAAGGTGGAGCCTGGCACCGAGGCAGTGGATTACAAGGACACCTCAATGGAGGAAGGAACCCCTGAGCTGAAGACCTGACCCTCTTTCTTGAGTGGACCCTCAACTTATCCCTGGAACTGCCTTTGGCCTGTGAGGCCCCACCCTGAAGAGCTATTCTTGGAGGGCAGAAAGAGCCCTGTTTAGGATGTGGTCTCCTCAGGGCTTGCTCTCTGGCCTTGGGGAGATGAAGGGTTAAGCTTGAAGCAGTACTATTTCTCCAGTGCTTGGTAAAGAGAACAAAGAACTGCTTCATTCCTCTTGGGGCCTTTCCCACAGCTTCTAGAAAGAGAAAAACACGCAGATTGACTCCTCTGGTCCAGACTATCTCTTCTGGGTTGTGAAAGTCCAGCCATAGCGTCTGCTTCTCTTCCCCGGAACTCTGGAGACCCCGTAGCCATAACATCGATTGGGATTATGGATCTTGGTTTGGTCTCAATCTCTCTCCCCTTTTCCAACAGCTGAATGAACCGCCAGCATCCCTGACAGGAGGCTTTTGCATTTGGATCTCGTCACTTTGTTTGCATGGATAATTTAGTATTTAACTTACAGTATCATTAATGAATTATGGGAATGATTGGGATTGGACAGGGATTCCATGAATGGATAGCAACAAGGCCTTCGGCTCACAGCAAGCTGAGTGCTGGTGGGAGGGCAGAGGAAATTCAGGTTTCCGGTTATTAAATTCTTAGAAATGCATTCGTCCGGCTGGCATGTCTTCTGCTATCAAACGTCTATTTGAACCATTTAGCATCTAAACTGTCTGCATCTAGCCTTCAGAAATATTTTGCTGTTTACTAACAACGTGTTTGTCAGCCGATCTCGTTTTTTTTTTTTTTTTCCTCTGGATGTGTTTTGTTTTTAATGCAACCCCAAAGCATTTCCATTTGAGAAATCAAACAGACGTGTTTGCAGATAAATGATGCCCCAACACATTTTAAAGACAAGATGGGGGCTCTGTGATTTCAGGATTGGCAGGGGGTGGAGGGTGCCACTCTGAGGAGCAGGAGGAAGCCTTTGTGCCAAGCTTCACACTGAGCTCTACTAATTTAACCAGCACTACCACCCTGATTTTATAGGTGAGAAAATGTAGGACATTTCCTGAGTATGGCTAAGCAAGTGTGTGTGTGTGTGTGTGTGTGTGTGTGTGTGTGTGTGTGTGTGTGTGGTGGTGGTGGTGGTGGTCTGAAATTTGCCCTCTTCTTGAGCACTGGAATTACAGGTATATGCCATCACGCCCATCTCCAGAGAGATTGGAACCTCAGCTATGTGACCTCAACTCACACAGACTCCGATTTAAAAAATACATATCTATTTATTAGTGGTGTTTCTTGTGAATGAACCACCACCACAACCAAACACCCCTGAAAATCTAGATACTTTTTTTTCTTTTTTTCTATTTTTATGAATGTGTATGTGTCATGCGTGTACATGTGTGGATGCATGTTCTTGCTGTTGGCACATGTGTTCCGGGTGCGCATGCAAGTGTGTCTGTCCAAGTTTTATGCCAGGATTCATCCTTGATGAATCTATAAACAGCTCATTCATTGAGGCAGGGTCTCTCAAGCAAACCTAGGGCTTGCTAATATAGGTAGTCTTGTAACCGGTTTGCTCTGGGATTCTCCTGTTTGCATCTCTCAAGGGTAGAATTACAGGCAGGTTTGCCCACTCCACTTGGGCAAACATGGGATCTGGGGACCTGAACTTCCATCCTACACTTGTGTGGTTAGGTACTTGATTCATGAGCCTTCCCTTCATCCTAAATTTTTAAGTGGGACCATTCAGACCTACTGGCTTAGGGAGAGGCAGGCTACTAATCCGTTAAGTTGGAGGGCTCATTATTTTTACTCTGGTAGGATAGGGGGTGAGGTGAGAGGGAGGAAGGACAGGAGAGCTAGGTAGAAGTGTGTGTGTGTGTGGGGGGTGGCTGGTCAGGAGAAAGAGAAAGGACAATAAAACAAAACCAAAACACGACTGGAAAGCTACTTTTGGCACAGAATCCTGAGAAATTGATATAATTTTTTTTGCTTTGCTGTAATTTTGTCTTATTAAAGTCAGTACCCCAAGTTGCCTTCCAACTCACGGTTCTCCCACCTTAATCTTCCAAGTGCCGGGACCATAGACATAAACCACTATGTACAACTTTAATAGGTTGTGTTTAGGGAGAAGGAAAGACAGAAGTAAAGCAGTTCAACCTAGAAACTAATCGTAGAGGTTCCTTTTGATTCGACAGAGCCTGGCAGCTTGCAAGAATGGAGTAAGAATTCTCGGCCCCTCGGGATGCTGAGCTAACAGTGGGCCAGGAAACAGGCCTTGGCTTGCAACTGGGTATCAGGAAGGTCGGGGCCTTTCTACAGCTTACTGGGGACGACGGGCCAAGCCCTGGAGCAGCTTTCAACTTTATTAAATGCCTGTTTGTATTTCTCCTCCCTCCTAAGGATTGGGCCTGGTAGGACCCACTCACAAAGCCCTTACTCAGGACCCAGAGCAAAGGGTTTGCAGCTGGTGGTGAAGCCTGCCTGGACTTTTCCCTGCAGTTCCCAAAGGGCCAGTGGAAGATACCCTGGCTCCAGGTCCTTGGGCGGTTTTGCTTCCTACTGGGATGGAGCAAAATGCTCCTTCAGTAAAATTCAGTCTAGGGGCTTTGAGAACAGGATTCTTTAACCCACCCCCAGCTGTGGCAGGCATGCTGCAATTTGATGGGAAGTTTATCTGTCTCAGGGAAAGCACCAGGTTTCTTTTAAAGGGCATTCTAGTTGTTCCCCTGGAACCTAGCTCGACTCGTCATCTCCCCCGCAGAGGTTTAGAAATACTTCAGATGCCAGGGACCAGTGTGGCTACAAACTCTGAAAGACAGATTGGCACAGGCTGTCTCTGACCTGAAGTCACTGTTCTAGTTAATTCTTCAGACTGCTGGAAGAGGAGGAGGGGTGGGTGTATGTTAGTTAACCTATTTGTTCTGTCTGACTGCCAATCCTTCCACCCATCCATTTCTTATTTAAACTCTTAGCTTTGGGGGCTGGAGAGCTGGCTCCAGGTCCGAGTCTCAGAAACTACATGGTGCCTCACAACTCATTGTAGCTTTAGGTCCAGGAGTTCTGACGCCCTCTTCTGGCTTCCATGGGTATTGCACACACACATGTGCTGGGTACCTGCAGAGTCCAGAAGACAGCATCAGGTCCCCTGGAACTGGAGTTGCAGATAGTTGCCATGTAGGTACAGGGAATCAAATCCTGTTCTGTGGAGGAGCAATTAGTGCTCTTCATCACTGAACTATCTCTCCAGCTTGATTGGGTTAATTTCGTTGGGAAGATCCTCTCACTGTGGACAGCACCATTCCTTGGCTGGGATCCTAGACAATAAAAGTGAACAAAGGTGGCTAAACATAGAAATATGCATTCATTAGTCTGTTCTATATTGAGGATGAGACGCGAGGGACTGCTCTGAGCTCCTGCTGCCTTGGCTGCCCCAACATGGCAGACTGAGTCTTTGATTGGAGAAGCAGAGTAAACACTTTCCCCCTTAAGTTGCCTTTGTCAAGGTATTTCATCAGAACAGTAAGAAAAGAATACCAAGTAATAGGGTTAGAGAGATGGCTCAGAGGTTGAGAGCACTGATTGTTTTTCTAGAGGTCCTGAGTTCAATTCCCAGCATGGTGGCTCACAACCATTTACAATGAGGTCTGGCGCCCTCTTCTGGCATGCAAGCCTATATGCAGGCAGAACCTATTTCCACCAGAGTTCACGCCTCCTAAACAGTTCACTTAGCATAAAAACCTATGGCCTTGAACTGAGCATGGTCAGAAATGTGGCTTCTTCTTTTCTATATGAGTATGTATAATTTGTCTCAACATAAGCCTTTTGCTTTCTTATTTAGGCAGGTGTTACTTTGAGAATTATTTCCAGCATGCCTTACTTGCTGTAAACAGTAACTCCTCCTTCCATCTTTTATCTCTTGGTTAAGCTTATTGGCTTTGCAGCAACGGAGGGAGCAATTCATTGTTTTCAGTTGCACAGTGTCACTTTGTAGCATTCATCCTGAAAATGTCATCTTTATGGAGAAATGTAGGCTCTTTTATGAGTGCCTTCCCTTATGCCCTCTGTGGGCTTTGGCCAACCCTTTCCTGCCCGTCCTGTCCCACTCCTGATGCATAGTATGTGAGTGAAAAAGGACAATCCTTCCCACTCTTTTTATCTTAGATCTAGACTTGGAACATTTGATTGACAAAGGACAGGTTAGCATGAGAAGCCCCATGCATACTTAGGCCAATGCATGTGCAATAGAAACCTTAAGATAATATGCTTTTAGTTAATGTCCTGAATTAAGTAGCACAAAGAAATCAAACATCAGAACTGAGACTTTGAAAACAAGATCTCTCACTGGGCTGGGCATTGTCATCTTTTGTTTTCTGTTGCTGTGATAAAAACCATGACCAAACCAAGTTGAGAAGGAAAGGGTTTATTTTAGCTGAAATGTCTGGATCGCAGTCCATCATTGAAGGAAGTCAGGACAGGAACTTAAGCTGGAACAGAGGCACTGAGTAAAGTTGCTTACTTTCTAGCTCATTATTGGCTTGCTCGCCTGCTTTCTTATCTATTCAGGACCGCCTACCCATGGGTGAAACATCCACAGTGGGCTGGGCCTTCCCATATTAATCATTAGTGAAGAAAATGCTTCACAGACTTGCCTACAGGCCAATCTGATGGAAGCATTTTCTTAGTTGCTGTTACCTCTTCCCAAGTGATCTAGTTTGCGTCAAATGGACAAAACTAACCATCCCAGGGTTAGCTGAATAATAGACCATTTATCAGCTCTGACACACACACACACACACACACACACACACACACACACACACACACACATCTTTGCTCCTCTCCAGTTCTTTCACATTCAGAACTGCCAATGAGTGTCTTACCATGTCCTGTCATTCTCTTTTCTTTTCCTTTCCTTCCCTTTCTTTCTTTCTTTCTTTCTTTCTTTCTTTCTTTCTTTCTTTCTTTCTTTCTTTCTTTCTCTTTCTTTTCTTTTCTTTTTTTTTTTTTTTGACTAGGTCTAGAGCTTCCTATATAGACCAGGTTGGCCTTGAACTCATAAAGATCCACTTGTCCTTGCCTCCAAGTGCTAGGATTACAGGTGTGCGTCCTCATGTTCAGCTCATGTTTTATTTTGTTTTAACCTCCAAGCCCCTGTGGCTTTTCTACCCTAGTCTCTCCTTCTTTCTCTGGTTCTTTACAAATTAGAACAGTTTACCTTGCTATTCAGAATGTTTGTTTGGTTACTATGCAGTTTTTTGTAACAGAAGGGATGCTCACACACTAATCAAGTAAGATCCCATCCCTCCTTCCTTCTGTTCTGCAGAATTGTTTTCATGACCTTGTTTTAAAAGCAAAACAAAATACACAGAAAACCAACCAACCAACAAAACAAATAAATAAAAACTGGAACCAGATTCACAAAGGGACAACTACTCCCACTCTCCCACCCCCTGGAGTGCTGGGAATGTTCAGACATTGAAACATTTTTTTCCCATTACAAACTTAAACCATTATTTTTGGTTCAAGATTTCTTTTTCCTTTTGTTATGTTTATAGGCTTAAGTCACTAGGTCTAGTTTAATTGTTCTTCTCTTTAATTTTTTCCTTTGTTATTATTATTTTTGAGATAGAATCCAGGAATTTGAGCTGTCCTAAAATTCTCTGTGTAGATGAGGTTGGCCTCAAACTCATAGTGAACCATTTGCCTCTGTCTCCCAAATGCTGGAATTAAAGGTGTGGGTCATTGTGAGGTTTGTATACGTTTGGCCCAGGGCATTGCACCATAAGGAGGTGTGTAGTCTTATAGAGTAGGTGTGTCACTGTGGGGGTGGGCTTTAAGATCCTCATCCTAGCTGCCTGGAGCCACTCTTCTCCTAGCAGCCTTCGGATGAAGATGTAGAACTCTCAGCTACTCCTGCACCATGCCTGCCTGGATGCTGCCATGTTCCTACCTTGATGATAATGGAATGACCATATAAGCCAGCCCCAGTTAATGTTGTCCTTGTAAGAGTTGCCTTGGTCATGGTGTCTCTTCATAGCAGTAAAATTCTAACTAAGACAGTCACCATGCCCAGCGTGGTGGTTTAAATAGGTTTGGCCCCCATAAATTCGTGTGTTTGAATGCTTGGGCATAGAGAGTGGCATTATTAGGAGGTGTGGCCTTATTGGAGGAGGTGTGGCCTTGTTGGAGGAAGTGTGTCACTGTGTAGCTGGGCTTTGAGGCCCCCTGTGCTCAGTCAGGCTCTGCCCAGTATGGAAGACAGTCTCCTCTTGGCTGCCTTCAGATCAAGATGTAGAACTCTTGGTTCCTCCAGCACCATGTCTGCCTGCAGGCTGCCATGCTTCTTGCTATGAGGATAATGGACTAAACCACTGAACCTGTAAGCCAGCCCTAGTTAAATGTTGTTCTTATAAGAGTTGCCTTGGTCATGGTGTCTCTTCACAGCAATAAATCTCTAAGACACCCAGCTTACAATAAAAAAAAATTATTTTTATTTTGTGTATATGAGTATTTGCCTGCATGTATGGATGTGTAGAGGCCATCAGATTTCCCCCTTGGAACTGGAATGACAGATGATTGTGAGCTACCGTGTAGGCGCTGGGAATCAAATCTGGGTCCTCTGGAAAAGCAGCAAGCATTCTTAATAGTTGAGAGCCATCTTTTCGGCCCCCAAACATACAAAATTAAAAAAAAAATGTTTATTATTATTGTATGTCTGTATATGATGTGTGTGGCACATGCACTCTATAATTTCATGGGCACTTGGAAGACAGCTTTTAGGATTTGCTTCTTTCCTTCCACTAGGAATATGGGGATCAAATTCAGGTTTGTCAGGCTTATTTGCAAGGGCTTTTATGTACTTTTACCCACTGAGTCATCTTATTGACTCCTCCAAATATGTCTAATTGACATTTGGCAATTGTACATATTTATTGGTTGCAATGTGATATTTTAATGCACGTTGTGTTACTTTTGTCCTGGGAAGACATGAACAAATGTCTGTTCATTCCAGATAAGGTACCAGTGATAGACCAAAGAAATAGTACCTCTGACGTCTCGGTTGGTGAGCCAGTGAGTGGAATTGGGGGTTACCTATAGAAAGTATGGGCAGACTACTTGTGGCTTTACCTTTGCAAAGCAATCATTCATTAACCAGTAAGTCTTTGGAGAGAGACAGGACTTCACGTGTTCATTGTCACTTCAGACACGGCTTGTGAGTCACTGAGTGGGCCTCTTGTGACTCACCTAGTGATCCCTTCTTTCCCTCCTTGAAAGAATGTTGATGGATTCAATCTTGTGAGAGCCTCAAGTGGAAAGTTATGGCTGTTACAGTTTCAAGATGCCACGATAGCGCTCAACACCACTCTCCAGCCTTTCTTCCAGCTCTTACATTCTGTCCACCCCATCCTGTCATGTTCTCTGAGCCTTAGAGGGGGTTATATAGGTATCCCATTTAGGTCTGAGAATTCAACAGTCCCTTATGCTCGGCACTTTGAGTGCTTATGAGTCTGCAGTGACCATCACGCACTGCAAAAAGGGAGCTTCCTTGGCCCAGACTGACAAATATTTAGAAGGCAACTTGGCAGGCATCTCATATCTATTTAACAAAACCAAGCCAACAGTAGCTTCCGTTCTAGGATCTGTGACCTCTCTAGCCAGTGCTGCTTTACTAGACTTACGGTACTAGGCATACACTTCCTGCCATTGAGCAGGTTTTAAATGCAGTCAGACAGTAGTTTTATCTGTAGCAGTCACACCATTATTGCACCAGTAGGTGCAGCTTGTCTGGTTAGACGATACTCAACATAAGTCTCCCAAGAATTTCACGGCTGAGACCCGTGTACCCTATCTAACTGATTTCCTGTCTTCTCTCCTTGAGATGCACTTTTGATCTTTCAGCTGCTTTCCTAAATCTGTGAAACACTTTAGATGCTATCAGTGTATCATCGTTGTAATTACACCTTTCTACAGATGCTTGACAGAGTCCCTGCAGGCCCACAGCTGTCCGTTCAAAACAAATGTCAATTGATCTCTGAAGAAATTGGCTTCAGCCAGGCATAGTGGCACACACCTTTAATGAGCACACGAGAGGCAAAGGCAGAGGCAGAGACAGAAGGCAGGCGGATGGATATCTGTAAGTTCAACGCCAGTCTGGTCTACATAGTGAGTTCCAGGACAGCCAGAGCTACACAGAGAAACCCTGTCTCTGAAAACCAACATCAAAACAAAACAAGACAACAACAAAAGGAGTCATCAGCTAAAAGTATATCATAGAAGAATCTGGACTGGAGATATAACTTAGTTGTTACCACGTCTACGCTACTTGCTGGCCATGGACCCAACACCCAGCATCACATAAAGTTAAACTGGATATGGTAGTGTCCAACTGTAATCTAAAGACTTGGAAGATGGAGGGAAGAGTGTCTGAAGTTCAAAGTCACTCTCCAACACAGAGTGTGTTTGAGGCTAGTGTCGGGAATATGACCCCATCCCTTTTTTTTTAATCGAACATAATCCAATACCACAAGGAAAGTTCTCATTGCTTGGGTTTTTTTTTTGTTGTTTGTTTGTTTGTTTGTTTTGTTTTTTTTGTTTGTTTGTTTTTGTTTTTGTCTTTAGAAGATCAGTGGTGAGTATAGCTGCATAGATAGGAGGTATCCCTCCACAATTACAGACAGGCATTCTTCATGGGCTGGCCCACCTTCCATCAGGGATACTGATATAGGACTGCCCTGGATCTTTCCACCCCAAACATGCTTGTTGAGCAGCCTCCAGCTGTGCAGAATAGCTCAGGGCCCACAGGGAGTACGATCCTGTTGTAGGTGGTTACACTGTGCTGATAACGGTGTAGTCCTGAGGAAGCTTGGTCTTTTCATCTGTACCGTTTCTATCATGTATCCTCCTATGAGTTGCTGTCCAGAAGTAAGAGCCTTTAGGACACAAATAACACGTTTGGCTTCTGCCAACTTCTTCCCTGGGAACTCAAGCACAACACAAATCTTGGCCATCTTTGCTTTTGAGTGACCCAGAAAGGGATCCTTTGTCTGTTTTTTTTTTTTTTTTTTTTTTCTTTTTCCCATCTGGTCTTTATTGCTTTAGCATTCCATGGGTCCTATTTACAAGCTAGATTACATCATTCCTATCTGCTGGAACGAGTTCTAACTTGTAAAAGTCATGTCCCACCATGGTCCTCAGCAAAGCCCCTCTAGCTCTGAAGCAGACTTGAGACTCCTAACGAGTTATCTTTCCTGACTCTCTGTGAACTCAGTCCTATTTGACCCAGTGAATTGGACATGACACACTGCCTGTTCCGATTCCCTCGGTAATGCCTGCCATCTCTTATTTGTCCTTCAGTTCCTGATACTAATGGGGAAACATGTCTCTCAATAACCAAGTATGCCTATGTCTACTACGAGTTACTATGAGCTAGTCCAGCAGGGGCTTAGACTGTGCAGCCTCAAGGGAAAGTGTGTGGTTATATTTTTCAGTTTTTCTATTTGTACAACACCCATATTGATCCTGCCTGCCCCTATTTCTGTAGTTCCACGAACCAAGCTTATTAGCCACTTACTAGAAGAGACTTACTTTGAACTCTCTTTCCCTTGGTCTTCCCAACTCCAGTTGCATCTGCATGGTTTTCTTTTTGTTGTAATTCTTCCTTTATGTGGACAGATTTTTTTTTTTTTCTGGGCAGAGAGCTCATCTTCAGAGAGCAGACCTTGAATGTCTTATCTCCAGAGCAAGGACCATGAACTGATCCCACAGACAGTTTATAATCTCATTCTATACATACAACTTCCAGAAAGTTTAATATATTTTTGGTCTGTCCGTGATTTGGAAAGGGGGCATCTTATAATTAATCTCATGATAAATCCCATTTATCCGAGAAGCTTGCTACTCTATACCAGCCATCCTGGAAGACCCCTGGTGGAATTCCTTTGGCCTCAGCTTCACATCTTTTCATCTGTATCAGCCACAGTGTGGCTATTGCTACACCAAGAGGTCATGACAGTTCATATTACCGGGGAAGGGTGATCCTGTCACTACTTCCTCCAACAGACCATATCTTAGCTCATGCCTCATCACTCACAACAGACATGTAAGCGTTCATCACAAAACTCAACTTTGGTTCAGTTGGTCCCTGTGGTGGTTTGATAGGAATGATAGATTCATGTGTTTGAATGCTTGGCCGTAGGGAGTGGCACTATTAGGAAGTGTGGCCTTATTGGAGGAAGTTTGTCACTGTGGGGTGAGCTTTGAGGTCTGTTGGTGCTCAAGCTTCACCTAGTGTGGAAGAGTATCCTGGCTGCCCATGGAAGATAGTCTCCTTCTGGCTGCTTTTGGATCAAGATGTAGAACTCTCGGCTCCTTCTCTACCACCCTGTCTGCCTGCTCAATACTATGCTTCTTGCCATGATGATAATGGACTGAACCTCTGAAACTGTAAGCCACTTCCAAATAAATGTTGTCATTTATAAGAGTTGCCTTGGTCATGGTGTCTCTTCACAGCAATAAAATCCAAACTAAGACAGAAGTTGGTACCAGGGACTGGGGTATTCCTGTGATAGGCCTGACTGTGCTTTTGTTTGCAGGAATGTGGATTTTGGGACTTTGGATTAGGAAAGCAGAGGAATGATTTAAGTGGAGCTTAATGGACCATTCTAGTATGAACACAAGGGACAGTGATACTGAGGGTGATTTGAACTGTAAGGGCCTGGGTCAAGAGCTTTCAGAGAAGATGAAATTTAGTATGTTGCCTTGTTGGGAAAAGTGGGGGGCCCATGTCTACCCTGCCACTGGACTAGGGTCACTCAGGGAGGCAGAGGTGCTTGAAGTTTGACTGTACTCACCCCCATGCCAATGCCAGGCAGGTAGGGCTGTGTGTGTGTGGGGGTGTAGTCTGAGGTCCTGGGGGAGCTGGAGCTAGCTTATCTGGTTCTCAGGCTCTTGGGCACCCAGATGCCACTGGGAGCCTCGGAAGAGCTGAGAATGAAGTAGGGCCCCACAGGCTGGATTGGTCCATGGCCGAAGGGGAGAGGGGGAGAGAAGCTCTGGCTTCATCCTTTGGGAAGAGTCCTTGGTTTGTTGAGATGCTGGGCTTGCTTGGGTTGGTGGCCGCTGTGGCTGGAAATGCAGAGGTCTTCTGTAGAAGATTAGACTGTGGCTCTGTAGGGGAAGGCCTTCTCCACTGTTCCCCACGGCAGATCCCGATGAAAGAGAAACAGTCCACTGTTTTAAGGCTTTTATTGTCATGGTGGAGAGTAGATGAATAAAAACCACACCCCAGTTTCTCAGGGTGGGTCTGAGGTTAAATACCTTTTGCAGGGAGGAGTGTCTGGGAAGAAAAGCTTAATTGGCTAAGCCCTTCTGGTCCTTAGGTACCTCATTAATATGGAGATCTGTCTTGAGGTTATGTGACTTGTAGTCATGCTTTCTACCTGTGGAGGGGCTAGTAGAGGTGTTGTTGCCTTTATGTGACTGAAAGACGAAAATCTATGGAAGGCTGCAGCCTCATGTCAAGAGCCCAGAGTCTGGGGGTGTGGCAAAACACCTGCCATCCCCTAGGGTCACCTGCCACGGTCCCACCTGGGGCCCCTGGGGTCTCTGGAGGCTTCCAGCTTGTGCTCAACCAGAATCCAGGCTGCCTGTCAAGGTCCTACATGGCCTAGAGATTATTCTTATAATATTTTGGTGAATATCATATGGTGAATATGATAGCTTTTTGCTACTGTCTGAAGAGTCTGCCTGAGGATAAGGGGAAGAGATTCAGATGAATTGCATTGGCAAAGGAAATCTCAAAACAGCCTAGTATAGACTTTATCTTGTGGTTTACCAGTGTTCACTCTTATGAAGAGTGTTTTTATGAAATGTAGCAAACTGAGCAAGGAAAAATACAAAATGTATGGTTTAAGGATTAAAGGGGCGCTAGAAAGTGGAATGGAGCTAAATCCTGTGTTCAAGGTGAGAAACAGATTAAAGATATTAAATAGAATTAAGGGAGTGGTGATCCTACCCAGGTAAGCTTCTGTCTTGTAAAAAGGAATTAAAGAAAAGCTTAGGTCCAGGAGTGGTGGCACTTGCCTTTAATACTGGCATTCAGGAGATAGTGACATGCAGATCTCTGAATTCAAGGTCAGTCTACAGAGCAAGTTCCAGGACAGCCAAGCTTAGGCAGTGAAGGAAATCACTGAAAACAGAAAGCAGGTAGAGATGTGTTAGAACAGGGAGGGGGCATATTCCAGCCCCAGAAAACAGCAGAATCTAGCAGCTTTGTCCACCTGGCTCTGACTTTTGAGTCAAAAATAAAAGAAAGGGGTTATAGAATATCCGTCTGCAACTACAAAAAGTTGCTGA
Organism: Arvicanthis niloticus; assembly: GCF_011762505.2. Classification (NCBI taxonomy): domain Eukaryota; kingdom Metazoa; phylum Chordata; class Mammalia; order Rodentia; family Muridae; genus Arvicanthis; species Arvicanthis niloticus. The sequence continues at coordinate 18,206,007 of NC_047675.1, read as the reverse complement.
GCCCAGGTATGTGGCAGGGTTGTCCCTGCATGGAGGCCCAGAGAAGCCATTGTGTGAAGCTGTGAAGGTGAGACCTGGATTGTGTTGGAGACCCCAGGATGTTGGAGATGACAGGGCCGTGGGACGTCTCCTGAGGAAAACTGCTAACAGGTAGTGAGACCAACCAAAGAGAAAGAAGTGTGTTGCAGTCAACAAAACTGAAAGGAGTTGGAGATCTGAAGGGTGTTTTGACATCAGGCATAGTGATACAGAGTCTGGAGTTTGCCCACCTGTTTTTAGGTCTTGTTTTTGTGTAGAATTTCCTCACTATGCTCCCTACCCTATGTTTTGGAACAGTAATATATACTCTGTGCCATTATATTTTGAAAGTAAGTGATTTATTTTCATTTTATAGTGGATTACTGTTAAGAGACTGCTATGAATCTCAGAAGAGACACTGGACTTTGAACTTTTAAACAGGGTTGAGACTGTTATAGACTATGAGAACTTTTGAAGTTGTATTGAATGCATTTCTAAATTATGTTAAGCCTATGTATAGGGTTCAGGGAATGTATTGGTTTGATAGGAGTGCCCCCATGGACTCAGATTTAAATTCTTGGCCATAGGGAGTGGCGCTTTTAGGAGGTGTGCCTTTGTTGGAGTGGGTGTGGCCTTGTTGGGGGAAGTATGTCACTGTGGGGGCGGGGCTTGAGGTCATATATGCTCAAGCTACACTCAGTGTGAAACACAGTCTTATTGTGCTGCTGTCAGATCAAGATTTAGAATTCTTGCCTCTGTCTCTAGTGCTATGTCTGCCTGGATGCTGTCATACTTTCCACCATGATGATAATGGACTAAACCTTTGAAATTGTAAGCCAGCCCCAATTAAAATGTTTTCCTTTATAAGAGTTGCTGTGGTCATGGTGTCGCTTCACAACAATGGAAACCTAAACTAAGAGTGTCCCTGTTTGGGTGCCAAATATCATGTTACATTGTTCTGGGGAAGATGAAAATATTTATTCACCCTAGACAGGATTCCAATGACAAATCAAAGAAAATTCTACCAAGTCTAGTTTGGTGAACCAATAAGTTTAATTGGGGTTATTTATAGGAGCATAATTATGATGCCTAGTTCTGGTTGTCAACTTGATGCAGTTGGAGTGAGAGAAACTCAGTTGAGAAATTGCCTGCAGCAGATTGGCCTGTGACAATGTCTGTGAGGTCATTTCCTTGATTGCTAGTAGCTGCAGGAAGGACTGGCCCATTTTACCATCCTTAGGCAGGAAGGCATGGGTGGAAACCAAGCCAGTAAGTATGATTCTAATGTTGATCTATGGTTTAACCTGCTTCCTTGAGTTCCTGCCTCAAGGAACTCAAGTTCCTGCATTGTTGTCCCTCAGTTGCAACTTGTAAGATGAAATAAACCCCTTTCTTTCCAAAGTTGTTTTTGGTCAATGTTTTATCACGGCAACAGAAAGTAACTAGAACATTGCATAAAGCATTACCTATAAGGGCATGGGCAACTTACCAAAGAAATAAACCACCCAAGAAAAACCCTTTCCTCAGGAATCATTGAGTCCTAATATGCTTCAGGAGTGGCAGGGTGCAGCTCCTGAGCTGCCCAGTGAGCCCCCTACTCTCCACAAAGGAACGTTAGTCTTGTGACTCCTCAAAGGGAGGAGTCTTGTGAGGTTCTCTTACAGATATTTAGGGCTCTTGATTTCAAGCTCTGGTCATGCCACTTCTAGAGAACAGAGTTCCTTAATATATGCATCCAGTGTGTGATGGCCAATGACCAGGTCAAGTTAATTTTCATATCTCTTTCTTCCTGTCCTTTTAAAAACTGCAAAGTCTCAAGTACATGCATGTGCACACACACATACACACAGACACAGACACACACAACTAGACATACACAGATGCACACGGACATAGACTGTTGAGGTAGTTGTCCTTTACTGTCTACTGCAATGCTAAGTATGTTTCCTCCAAGACCTGTAGTCTGCATGTAGCCCCTGGGACCCTGCCCCCAAATTACTTCTGATTGGTGGATAAAGATGCCGACAGCCAACAGCTGAACAGAAGAGACATAGGTGGGGTTGAGGTTTCTTGGGGTTGGAGAGAGAAGACAAGGAGGTGGAGGAAGAGAAGGCAAAGGAAGCCTCCATGGAATATAAGAAGAATGTGCAGGAGAGGAGAAAGGAGAGCCGCCAGGGTTAGCTGAGTCACAAAAACATGGCTATGTGGGCTGGCCAGTTGGAGCTAGGAGTGGTCCTGATGGAACATAGTATTAACTTAGCTTATCTATAGGGTAATAGATGCTAACAGCATGGAGGATAGGCGCTTGCCCAGTGACTGTGCTGCCTAAGGCATATTAAAATATAAAAGCTGTGTGTGTGTCTTTCATCCAGGAACATAGTTTAAGTTGAGAAAAAAAGCCCCAGGCTGGAAATTTTAAATTTTATCTACTAAAGCAGACACACACACACACACACACACACACACACACACACACACACGGAAACACACATATGCACACACACACATACATACACATATACACACACAGAGACACAAACACAGACACACACATATACATACAGATACACATCCATGCACAGGCACACATATACACACATAGACACATATATACATAGACATACATATATACACACACACACAGAGACACACAGAGACACATATATACACATAAACATTCTCCCCCTGCCAACTCCCCCCCCCAAAACCCCCAAAAACTCATTCTGTAGTAGTTTAAATGAAAAAATGTCTCCTGTAGCCACAGGCTTTGGAGTACTCTGCCCTAGTAGGTGGTGCTGTTCGAGAAGGTCAGGAGGCAGCCTTGGAAGAGGAAGTACCTTGCCAGAGGTGAGCTTTGAGAGTTTATAGCCTCACTGTTCTTCTAGTTCACTCTTTCTCCGTTGTATTAGCTTCTAAAGATGAGTTTTCTCAGTCTCCTGCTCCTGCTGCCTGCTGCTACACTGTCTTCATAATGATAGATTCTTGGGGCTGGAAAGATGGCTCAGCCGTGAAGACCACTTGCTGTTCCTGCAGAGGACCACATGGTGTCTCACAACTATCCATAACGCCACTTTCAGGGATCTGATACTCTTTTCTGGCTTCTGTTCCCAGCAGACATGCATGTGGTACACATATGTAACTGCAGGCAAAACACTTACATACCTAACATGCAAATACATACACCTTTAAAGCAATATCTGCCCCCCTCACACATACACATAAACACATACGCACAAACACAAGCCCAAATAAATTCTTTCTTCTATAAGCTTTGACTGTTGTGTTTTATCACAGCAACAGAGAAATAACTGATAAAGCCATCTGAATGTATGCATCACATGTATTTTCCTCTCAAATGATATTTCATCGCATATATTTTCTTTCCTTAAACAATAAAATATTTCAAAACTAAAGCCAAAACAAATTTCTTTCTGTATTTTGGAAATTAAGGTAACTTCTATGGTAGTGTGATTAGAAAAAAATATTCTGAGGACCTGGATCAAGCCTTAGTTTATGTACTAACTACAGCTTGTTTCTAAACCACTAAATATAACTTGGTTATCTACTTGAAAGTAGACAAAATAGTTGTCTCCAAATATTTGAATTATGCCCTTTTAGAAATAAATTAGGCTTAATGTATAACATCCCTGAGTTGAAACATAAAATTAATGAATAGAAGGTACACAAAGGCAGATTTCAATTAAATATGAAGAGCTTCCTAAATATTTAAAGATATTTAATAATGAAATGTGCTATTTTGAGAAACAGTGAGTATCTTATTTTGAGTTCATTTAAATATTTGAGACTGCATGTTTTTTTGACGGGCGATTGTGGCTTTATTCCATTTATCATGGGAGAGGATTTGGGTAGGTTGGAAGTTGGGTGGACTGATGCATAGGAGCTTGCATTCAAACCAGGGCTTGGCTCTTCGTCGAGGAGAATATAGGAATTTTTGTCTTTCCTCCATAGTTCTTCATGGGGGATTCCCTGTTACAAAAGACAGACCAACAGGAGAAAAACAGACAAGCTTATTAACACATATCCCTCCCGCATGCATGGAATGACACTCAAGGAAGTCTTAAAGAGTAAAGTCGTACGGCAAATATCAAACGGGTAGTGTAAACTCCAAGGCTGAGCACCTTTGTTTGCCGGAGCAGAGCGAAGGGTGTGGGAAAAGGCCGGGTATGGGGAGAGAGTTAGGAAGAGAAGCAGATGCAAGCAAAGCTTGTGGGCTGGATTTAAGCCAAGCACTCTTTATTGCTGTGTCTCTGCCGAGCAGCCCTCCTTTCGTCCTGGTGCAAAGATAAAGGACGGTCACCCATAGAGACTTCCTCTGTGTCATAGTCTATGGACTTCTCTCATGGCAGGGGGACTTTTGCTCTTGTTTGCAGAACTGTCTTCTGTTTCCCATGATAATACTTATGCCAAATGGGCATATTTGGAGTAGCGCACTGTGGTCTTGCACTGGTAGACTTTGGGGTGCGATGTCTTGAGCCCTATTACTACTTATAATCTCTTGGCTCTGGAGGAAGTATTCTGAGCCTTTTCTTTCCTTTTCTTTTTGAGACAGTTTCTCCTTATAGCCATGGCTGCCCTGGAATTTGTTCTGTACACCAGGCTGGCCTTGAACTCAGAGATCCTCCTGCCTCTGCCTCCCTAGTGCTGGGATCAAAGGTGTGGGCCACCACTGTCCAGCAGAGCCTCATTTTCTCATCCGTTACATTTTATATACATGTATGTGTATATTAGTCAGCTTTCTGTGACTGTGATACAATGTCTAAGGAAGTCAGGGGATGAGAATCTGGCAGGATGAGGGGGTGGGGGGTGTTAAATTTAAGGCCATCCTCAGCTACAAAGTGAAACCTTGTGTCAAAAGAGAAACGAAATCAAGTTAAAGATAAAAAGACTTATTTTGGTCCACAGTTTCAGCGCCTGCTCAGTTGGCTTTCGTTTCTGGGGCTGTCGTGAGACAGGATGCATAGGACAAAGCTGCCTTCTCTATGGCAGCCAGTAGGAGGGAGAGAGAGGAGTTCAAGGGGAGGGAGTGCCAGGTACCAATATACAATCTCCAGTGGCCTATGACCTTCAACTAGAGTATGCCTAAGATTGCGTGACCTTTCCAGTAGTGCCACCAGCTGGGGACCAAGCCTTCAGTGTATAAACCTTAGGGAAAACATTGCTGATTGAAACTGCAACATGTGTAAATGCAATAAGGCTGTAAAAGAATAAGGTTGTTTTGAAGAATAAATGAAGCAACAAAAAGTTTATTGCATGGGATAGAAAAATAAAATATGGCTATTGTTATAATCTTTATATAAGTGTAAAGGAATATATTTGTGCTCCTTCCTTCCTTCCTTCCTTCCTTCCTTCCTTCCTTCCTTCCTTCCTTCCTCTCTCTTTCTTTTCTTTTCTTTTTTTTTAAAAGACAAGTTCTCACTATATACCCCTAGAAGCCTGGAACTCACTATGTAGATCAAGTTAGCCTTGAACTCACAAAGTTCTGCTTGCCTTTGCCTCCCTAGTGCTGGGATTAAAGGGCGATGCCACCACTCCTCGATTTGATTTTTAGTGTTTCATATATCCTAGGCTAGCCTTAGACTTCCTATGTGGCTGAAGATGGCCTTGAACTTCTAACCTTCCTGTCTCATCTCCCAAATTCTGCCATTGTGCCTGTCTTATAAATGTATATTTTTATCAGGATATATCCCCAGGCATGTTAAAAGGATAGGATCAGATGGTCAAGTGAGTTTGGTCATAAATGGTCCATAGAATTTAAGGAGGGTTATTAGCAAGTTTCTGATATTTAATTTCTTTGTATATATTGTGAAGTTCTAAGAGGTTCGACAAACCACAGGTGGCCTTCTAACCTTTTAACATCCTGATATCCAACAGTACTTTGTTTTTGTATTCTTTAGGAAGCAGTGTTCCCTGGAATTCACCCCGAGGAAGACTGGCTTGATGATTTCTACATGCCTGCCTTCTCTATGCCATTTTGGCTCTTTGACTTTCTACTCAGGGACTCTGAGAATTTTCTTCTTCAGTTACTCACAGTGCTTTATTGTTTTCCTTCCTGCCTTCTTTAGTTTTAGACAGTCTTCCTCTGTACAGCAGGCTAGCCTAGAATCCTGTTGTAGCCTCCAAAATACTGTGATCGAGCCCACTGTCATTTCTGTCTCAAAGCCCTTTCGTGTTAAGGTTTGTGACTTTCAGGGAGAGATACTTCCTGTGGTTCAACTGTGCAATGAAGGTTGAGACAACAGGACAGTGTGTTTCCTTTCTTCAAACCTGAACAGTTTTACTGCGACGTCCCAGGTGAATGTGGTTTCTAGGTTCCAGTTTTTTAAACTGTCAGGAAAAGGTTACTTTGGCAAGGCAAGAAAAGCAGGTCAGAAATGGAATCTTCCACCAAGTTTGATGTTCTGTAATCCTACCACTTGGAAAGACTTAAGGCAGGATGATTATGGACTTGAGGCCAGGAGGGCAAGAGAAACATACAAACTCCCTAGAGATGTGAAATCTTTAAGTCAAGGGGAACATTATGGGTTTTTTTTTTTTCCTCTTGTGTGCTCAGCTCTGAGAATGAACTGGTTAAATCCTTGTTGGATTTTCAACTGGCAGAGATAAGCAGGGTCCTACCCAGAGACCAGGAGATGAGCCACAATCTAATTTCTTTTCTTTCTTTTTTTTTTTTTTTTTTTTTTTTGGGGGGGGGGGATGTTTTGAGACAGGGTTTTTCTGTATAGCCGGGCTATCCTGAAACTTACTCTGTAGACCAGGCTGGCCTCGAACTCAGAAATCTGCCTGCCTCTGCCTCCCAAGCGCTGGGATTAAAGACGTGTGCCACCGCTACCCGACCTCACAATCTAATTTCTATAAGGAGAAAAGCCTAAATTTGTGTCTGATAATTACGGAGAGCTGAAAAATGTGAGGATGTGTGTGTTTTGAAACAGGGTTTCTAGCTCAGGCTTCCTTGTATATCCAAGGATGACCTTGAACATGATTTCCCTGCCTCCATAGCCTAAGTACGGGATTCCAGGCGTCTAACAAATAAGTACAGTGACCAGGCTCTTGTAGCACAGTATCCTGAATTCGTTCATAGCCACACTCGTACTTTTCTTATTTTCCACCCCTGAAATCTGCTCCTCTGTTCCCTGCCACAGGAACTGACTCCAACACCCATCTGTTTATTCAAACAAGAATCTAAAAACATCCCTGACTCATCCCTCTCCTCTCCAGGCTCCTGTGTGTGCAAGCCAACAGGAAGAGGACACTCTCCACAGTGTGACTCCAGCTCCTCTTCTTTGTCTGTTACCATCGGAGCAGCCAAGACACCATCACCTCGTACCAGAACTGCGTTACTAATGGCTTTAACCTGCTCTCCTCTGATGGTACCGTCCAGTTTCAATCCCTCTTCCACCTGCTGATAGTGGGACTTTTTCAAAGCAGAAGTCTAACCTCAAAGTGCAGAACAAAACACCCAGAAAACAGGCTCACTGCTCTTTGGCACCGCCTAGTGGACAGAGGCAAGAGATGGTCGGGGAGGGGTGGCGTGGGGAGAAGGAAGAGTGGGCGGGGCTGGCCCTGCCTCCCGCCAGGTGTAGGGTTTAAGGATTAGAAGGCTGTAGCGTTTTTTTTAAAGTTTCCTCTGACCCGGGCATTGTTGTATACGCATCTCCCTGCCCTCTATGCAAGTCTTTGACGGCTGGGGTCTGAGGGATTCCAGCACCCTGGGTGCTCTGTTTCAGAACTGCAGTTATCTGGTGGAGAGTCAGGCGGGAGAATTCGCCTCCTTGGAGGTAACATCTGCCTGCAGGTTTAGAGCAGACTTAGGAGCACACAACAGTCACTAGAGGGAGGAAAAGGCAAGCGAACAATTCAGGCTTTCTTAGGTTTCTAGAAGGCTTCTCCTGGGTGTTGCTTTTACAGGGGCCACACACTGTAATCACTTGGAGGGACCTTAAAAAAACGATAGATGCTCGTCCTAGCCCTAGAGTTGCTGGCTGGGGTTTTGACCAGGTGATCTCAAAAGGCAGCCAGGGTTTACAAACAGAAGAAAAGATGGAAGGAAAGAAGGAAGGAAGGAAGAAAGAAAGAAAAAAGGAAGGGGGCTAGGAAGGGAGAGGAGAAAGGATGGATCATCGTAATAAAGACCAAAATTCTAATGTGTTCAGTAGGACCACATGAAGACCACCGTGTAGTCCTCCAGTCTGTATGCCCACCATCCCAGACTCCCATGTTTGACATTCCAGCCATACAGCCTATGATCCCTTCTCCAAACCAACCCTACTCTCCCTGGACACAGAGGGTTTGACTAGTTAATTCCCTGGCTTTTTGCCATCATGACTCTGGTCCCTTAACCTTCATATTTTCACCCTCCAGGGTGCCTTTCAGACCTCTCTAGGGCATCCTCTGTAGCCTTTGCAGTGCTCACAGCTGCACTGTACATTTGACTCTAACTTTTATTATCAGTCTCTCTAGCTAGGCCTTCATGAAGGCAAAAGCTGCATTTAAAAACTTATTATTATTTATATATAATATATTAATATATAATAACATATAAGTATATTATTATATACTTATTACTATATTATTACTTAAAATGGATCATGGGCGTGCATGCGTGTGCATACACACACACACACACACACACACACACACACACACAAAACAGGTTTTCATACTAATGCCCAAGCTAGCCTAGAACTAAGCATATAGACCAAACTGGCCTTGAACTCTTGAAGAGGGCCAATCTTGTAGGATTGACATTCAATAAATATCTGATACATGAATGTACAGGTAAGTTTATTATTATTGTGCTGGCAGGGTTGGGAGGAAATCAAACCTGGGGTCTTGTGTATGCTGGGCAAGTGCTCTACCACTTAACTATAAGCCCAGCCTTAAGGTATTTTAAAGTTACATATAGAAATAGATATATTGTATACATATAAAGCTAGATGAATTTCCACTGAACATTGGATACATTTGCAAGAAATTTCTTTCCAGGTTTAGTATTTTAAAACTCAGTAGAAAAAAGTGTGGAAAGCTCAGCATAGGGAGTGAACACTAGAGGGCAGCAGAGGCAAAGGGATGCAGGCCAGCCTGCCAGTCCTGAGCATGGATGTCTTGCGCATTCTCAGAGCAGGAATTTGGGGGGCGTTTCACAGCCATCCAGAAAATTCTGGAATCCAGAAGCCAAAGATGTCTCTTTTGTAATCCCTAGTGTGCAAAGAGACAGCTTGTTGTCACCTTCTTTGACTGTGCTGAGCAGTCACAGCCGGGATAGCAAGCATGAGCCATTTTAGGAATACACAGGGATGTGAAGAAGATGCTTATCCCGGAAGTTGCATAGACTGGATCTCAGAACAGGCAAACCCTGAGGATTCAGAGCATCTATAGTCTGAAGCTGGGGGTCTACTACCTTTCTCCTGTGTCTGTTGTGTTCAATGCCCTTCTCACATCCCTCTTGCTCCCCTACCTTGGCACTGGGGATCAAACCCAGGGCCTTGTGCGTGTCAGTTGCTGAGCTGTGTCCCTCCCAGATGGTTACTTTTCGAGACACTAGTCCAGATTGGTCTGGAACTTTTGCATCAGCTTCAGCTTCCAAATTTCGGGATTGCAGGCAGAGTGCCTTTCTGTGATCAGCTCAATTTCAGCATCCAATGACTGCCAGTTAGCTTCTGCTTCTCCCAAGCCCAGAAGCAATGGATCTGACAGATCATGCACCAAAGCCTCTAGAACTGGCAATAAGCCAAAGTAAATCTTCCTCTTTTCCTCCTCCTCCTGTTTCTCCTAATTCCTTATTTATTTATTTATTTATTTATTTATCTGAGACAGGGTCTCTCTATAGCTCTGGCTATCCCAAAACTTTATAGACCAGGCTGGCCTCCAACTCACTGAGATCCTCCTGCCTCTGCCTCTGAGTGCTAAGATTAAAGATGTGGCTACCACACCTGGCTAACCATCTTTCTTATCGGCTACTGCACATATAACACCCTTCATTTATTCTAGATCAAAGGGCTTTGTGGCTGATACCTTTGTATTAGTTCACTTACAAACCATGTTCCTGGGTATAGTCAACCTCTGTGCCTCTGTTTCTATGTCTGTAAAATGGGATGGTACTGCCTGCAGGGCTCGAGCATGGCAGGCATAGGCCCAAGCCTGGCAAGCATGACACTGACAGGTTTTACCTTTTTCCTTTCCCTTACTAAAAGTTGTTAGATTATATTTTTTAAAGCTAGCCCCCAAGGTCCATTCCCTTATTTGGCCCTGAGACAAAGCACCAAGGTCCAATAACCAAAATTTATTATTTGGCTAACATGTCCAGCCAGGATTTACCAACTCAACCTAGCACCTTTTCTCTTTAAGAATCCACTCCTGCAGAAATGCCTACTGCTGCTGCCGCCGCCGCCGCTGCTTTCCGTCTACCTTTACAGCCCCTTCTGCTTGCCCCTCAGGGTGATAAATCTCCTTTAATCAAAGAATCTGGTGTTTGGGTATCTCCTGTACTGACTCCTGGGGCCAGCCTCCCTTCTCAGATTAGCCCTTTAGGATGAGGGTGAAAGCTCTTGGCAATATGTCAGGTTCTTTGGCATCTGCCCACCGTGCACCATGGCTACCTAGTGTTTGGCAAACATCCAGAGGTGAGCTGGGCCTATTGGTTCTACAAAACATCAAGAGTCAGAGTCCAGAAGACCAAGAACAGTGGTTCTCAAACTTCCTCATGCTGAGACCCTTGAATACAGCTCCTCATGGTGTGCTGACCCCCAACCATAAAATTACTTTTGTTGCTACTTCTTTTTTTTTTTTTTGGGGAGGGGGGGTTCATGACAGGGTTTCTCTGTGTAGCCCTGGCTGTCCTGGAACTCACTCTGTAGACCGGGCCGGCCTCGAACTCAGAAATCTGCCTGCCTCTGCCTCCCAAGTGCTGGGATTAAAGGCGTGCGCCACCACCGCCGGGTTGTTGCTACTTCTTAACTGTAATTTTGCTGCTGTCATAAATCAGGTTGAGATCCAGAGTCTGAGTTCTGCCTGAGCCATAGAGCAAGATGCTGTTTTACTCCCACACCCACCCACAGCAATAAAAACAAACAAGCAAACCAACAAGCCTGTAGGTGCCTGGTGCAGCCTTGGTGGCATACTTCAAATGCTTTGTGGCTGAGTGTGGTGGTACACGGTGGCATATAGCAGTATCCCAGCCCTTGGGAAGCAGATGCAGGAGAATTGCTTATTCAAGGGTATCCCGAATTACACAATAGAGAGAGAGAGAGAGAGAGAGAGAGAGAGAGAGAGAGAGAGAGAGAGATCTTTTCATAAATTACCTCTTTCATAAATTACTTCACTGCAAATGCTGAGTTAAGTACCTACATTCAGAGCCTGGTGGTGGTATTATGTGACAAGGCTCTTCCTGGAGAGAGAGAACACACATATCTATTTAATCCATATAGGGAGCCCATGACAGGCCAAAATACAGATACCACCAAAGTCCAACTTGATGAACCAATGAGTTTTATTGGCCATATATTGGCCATAGTTGATTAATTTGCTGTACTCTCCCCAGCAGTGGCAGTGTGAGTTCCTTATTACCCCAAAGCTCTGGATTCTTGAATGAAATACATACATACACACACACACAGAAAGAGAGAGACAGAGACAGAGACAGAGACAGAGAGACAGAGAGACAGAGAGACAGAGAGAAGGATAGAGAGAGGGAGAGAAAGACCAGAGAGACAGAGAGACAGATAAGCAGAGACTGAGAGACAGAGACAGAAACAGTGACAGACCAAAGATGATAGAGACAGAGACAAAAACCGAGAGACACAGGTGTTAGATCTCATCTCCTTCAGGACATGTGCCCAGTGATATGAAACCTCCCTCACCCTCTAAGAGACCACAGTGTCTCTGGACACTGGAGACCAAGTTTTTAACACATGGAGCTTTGGGGCCATTCAAGGCTCAGCTGTGAGAGCAGAAAACAGGAACTTGAATTGGGCCAGATCCCTCCTTGAAATTGGCCTGCTTCTTGTAAGAACGGGTGGTACACAGTGTCCTCTAGGGGCTGAGGCTATCCCTGTGAACCAGGCCCAGCCCCTGATTTGATCACAAAGGCTCAGTGGCTGCCCAGCAAGGCGCCAGCAGCAATCACTCTTAAGGAAGAAGAAACTCCATCTTTCTCAATATTATTTGCTTTTGTGGTTAAAAACATTCTTATGGGATTCCTGAAGATCCCCTGGTGGATGTGTCAAAAACATGTGGATAATAGTTCAGAACACACATAGCCAGAATAGAGAGTGGACCCTCCCCCACCCACAATTATGCTGCTGTTTACTTATTAGAATCATCTACTAGGGAATAGTAGCTAAAAAGTTGGGGGATGACATAGTTGGTTGGACTTTAATATTTAATCCAGATGATGCCACCTGGATCTTCTATGGATTGTTCAGGTAGTGCAATATTTGCTGGGGGGGGGGAGTAGTTTATAATCCACTTTAATCATCTCATATATATTTATCCATCTATCTATCCCTCCTTCCATTCCTTCATCCTCAGTCAACATTTATCTCCTGTGTGATTATGTGATTAACCAAACAATATTCCTGGCTCTTGGGCTCTTGTTTTTTTTTTTTTTTTTTTTTTTTTTTTTTTTTTTTTTTTTTTTTTTTTTTTTTTAGACAGGGTTTCCTGTATAGCCATGGCTGTCCTGGAACTCACTCTGTAGACCTGGCTGGCCTCGAACTCAGAAATCCACCTGCCTCTGCCTCTGCCTTCCAAGTGCTGGGATTAAAGGCGTGCGCCACCACCGCCTGGCTCTAGCTCTTGTTTTAAAAGTGGTTTGTTTTTAATTTTTTTTTTTTTTGAGACAACGTTTTGTTTATGTAGCCAAGGCTGGCCTCAAACTCACAATTCTCATCTTGTCTTTACCTTCAAAGTGCTGAGATTATAACAATGACCCGCCATACCTGAATTGACAATTTTCTCTCTCTTCTCTTTCTCTCCCGTCCCTGACACCTAACAGGGTCTCAGGTAGCACAGCTGGGTCTTGAACTTTGGACATAGCTGAAGATGACCTTGAACTTCTGATCCTACAGTTGTTGCTTCCTGTGCTGCAATGATAAATGTGACTCACCACACCTGGCTCTATAGACTCTCTTAACTCCTCTCAACACACGTTTGTAGCCTGAGTAGGAATCCAGGTGCTTCTGTGTGACAGAGAGTTGGAGCATCTGTCACAGTCCTCTGATTTTCTACTGTAAATGTAGACTACACTTCCTGTCATGGCTGCTTAGTAGACCCCAGTAGTAAACCTCAGTAGATAGCACAAGCCTGCCACTTCTCACACTGACAGAATTCAGCTGATAGCAACAGGATTCTGTGAACGTCCCCAGGTAAGAATTTGTTGTTGAGCATAAAACAAAACCCAACCCAACCCAAACCCCTCTCCTTCCTACATCTGCCCTGCAGGAAGGGCTGACACAACAGAAATGGAAAACAGTTGGCACAGGCATAAAATTCTGTGTCAGATGGAAACTTGTAAAATAGAAAAATGGATTTCTTGGGGGTAAATGTAGCTTACTTTGACAATGCTGTTTTTTATGAAAAGCATTCTGCAGATATTATGGTCATTAAAAGTAGCAAGGACTTTTTCATCTTGAGGGGGGATGGGGGTTCTTGATGGCCTGTTTCCCCTGACCCCTGCAAACATTCCCCCTTCAGATCCATATTCAAGTTAACCATCAATGGGAAGTCAGAGCTGATATTGGAAAATCATTCTTTTACAAACGGAAACTATTATAATTTAAACGGGCACAAATGAAGCCGCACATTTTCAGAAGGGGATCAATGCAAACCACTTTATTAGAAAATATAAATCACTTTTTAATTTCAAATGCAACAAGAAAAGAACTCATTTTTTTCCCTGTTTCATTGAAATTGATTGGTACACCTGCAGAGAAAAGAGCTTCATCATCTTGTTATCAGCCAATTAATATGCAGGCCTAAATGTGAATACTATTCCAGTTAACTAGAGGCAGATGATTTTATTGAAGTCTTAATAGACTAGGAAAAACTGCCTTCCACCCTGCTTAATGAGGTCAGCAGAGAAAAAAAAATCACAAGTGCAGAACTTGGAATGGGTAGTGTCTAAAACTATTTCTCTAAGTATTTGGACCACAGAGAAACGGAGGCACAGTGCCCATCTGAAAGCAGAGCAACACAATGCAGGGAGGAGAAATCAGGATGCTGGGGTTTCTTTTCATTGGAAAAGAGAGCTATTTGGGTTTGATTTTGAAGTCGGACTCCCTTGCTGTTCAAACCCGACAGGCTTTCGTCCTTGGCCCTGTCTCTGTTCTGATCTCGGTTGAGCAGAACTGTAAAGTAAACGATGCCCACTTGCCTACTGACTGCTCTTCCCTTCTTTCTGTGCTCGTTTCTGCCCTGAAAAGCTCTCCCTGACACATAGGAAAGCGCAGGAATGCTCTTGAGTTCTCTATACTCTTGACCACTAAATCAGACAAATGTCCTTGTGGGCATGTGTGGACATGATCCAAAGGGTGCCCACTTTTTCCATGATACTTTAAAAGAACATACCCAAAAGCCAAGGTGCACGCATGTCTGTAGTTCCAGCTACTGGGAAGACTGAGGTACGAGGATGGCTTGAGCTCAGGGGTTCAGGCTATGCTATGCTCATCAGGTGTTTACACTAAGCAGCAGCCATTGAATCAAACCTGTGAGTAGCCACTGCATTGCAGCTTAGGCAGTGTCTCCTAGGTAAACAAAGGGTAGATGGCAGATGGGATAGGACAATATAGTGGCGTTGAGGTCCCCCTTTTCCTAGTGACATTAGGAGGTTATTTGCTGATGAAAGCTGGGATCAAAGTCACTAGTCCCTCCAAGTATGTGCACGCTCCAGATCCAGCTCAGCTGCACAGCTGCTTAATGTACCTGTTGACACTACTGCCACAGTGGGTATACACACAAGACTGTGTCAAGAGAGGTCTCGGTGACATCCTGGTCATGACCTGGACACAAGAATGACCCCCATAGGCTCCTGTATTTGAATGCTTAGTAACAAGGAAGTGGGAGGTGTGGCCATGTTGGAGGAGGTGTGTCACATCCTAACCTTCCCCTACCTGGTGCCTGTGGATCAGGATGTAAAGCTCTCAGCTACTGCTGTGGGTGGCACCATGCCTGCTTCCCACTATTGTGATCACGAACTAACCCTGTAAAACTGTAAGCAAATCCCCAATTAAATGATTTTCCTCATAAGAGTTGCCTTAGTCATAATGTCTCTTCACAGCAACAGAACTGTAACTAAGACACATCCCTTATGAGAACAAGGATTTAGGAGGATCCTAGAAGCCTTTGCTGCCAAAACTTCTCAACACTTCCGCTGTCACTGTGGACACTTGCAGCCTGTTGAGGACACCTGCAGCTTTTTTTTTTTTTTTTTTTTTTTTTTTTTTTTTTTTTTTTTGACACTGCCTTGAGTTGATAGAAGGTGTGGAGACTATGCAGTGGTGCCTTCTGCAGAGCTTGCATTTGCATACACCACTCAGCTGGAGCTCTTGACTCTCTCAACGTGTGACAGTCTTTACTCACTGAAGCTGGTCAGCAAGGTGTGGAAGAGGTGACTGCTCCATTCAATCCCTTGATAGCAATATAAGGCAACATTGTCATTCCAGGATATGGAACCGGCCCAAAGTAATCATGGACAAGAACCTTAACACTGCGCCAGATATCCTCATCCTCCTCTTCCTCCTCTTCCTCCTCTTCCTCCTCTTCTTCATCTTCCTCCTCCTCTTCCTCTTCTTCCTCCTCTTCCTTCTCTTCCTCCTCCTCCTCCCCCCTCCTCTTCTTCCTCCTCTTCTTCCTTCTCCTTCTGAGGCAGGATTTCTCTGTGTAGTCCTGGCTTTCCTGGAACTCATTCTGTTGAACAGGCTGGCTTCAAATTCAAAGATTCACCTGCCTCTTCCTCCCAAGTGCTGGGATTAAAGGTGTGCACCACCACATCTGGCTTTTAGACAGCATTCTTAAAAGTTAATTGTCATTGCTACTTTAAAAAAAATTGTTAAATGTATTTTTATTTTATAAGTGTTTTGTCTGCTTCTATGTTTGTATACCAGTTGCATGCCTGATGCCTGACAAGGCTAGAAGAGAGCGTAAGTCACCTGAAACTCAAGTCACAGTTGGCTGTGATCTGCCATGTGTGATCTCTGCAAGAGTAAGTGCTCTTGGCTACTTAGCTATCTTTCCATCCCCTATATCAGGCATTTTATTATACTAACAGAAAGCTAACTGATACATATACGCCAAAAGTTGAGTATCTATCAGCTTAGATTGGACCATTGTAACTTCTTTCTGATGTGTGTGTGTGCTAGGTTGCACCCAGGGCCTTGTTCATGCTAAGCACATACACTATCACTGAGCTACAATCCTAATCTATAAATTGTTTAATTTATATTAAACAATATTATTATATTGCTAAATGCATAGTAACTACATAGTTAATATGCACGCATGTGCACGCACACACATACACAAACACACAAAGAAATCAAAACATACTTCTCCAGAAAACCATCTGATCTCAAAGAAAGATGCTACCAGAGGAAGAAAGGAACACAGCATCAACAAAACATCCAGAAACAATGAACATGGGATAATACTAAGTGTTTACCTCTCCATGATCACCCCAAGTGAGATTGGGTTAGATTATTCAATTGAAAGACATTTAGTGTAGTTATGGGTTATAGCTCAGTGCTGACAGAGCACTTGCTTAGCACGTGTACAGTCCTGGGTTCAATCTTTAGTGTTACAAAAAAAGGAGGAAGAAGAGGAGGAGGAGGAAGAAGAGGAAGAGAAGGAAGAGGAAGAAAAGGAATAGAAGGAGGGGGAGAGGAGGAGGAGGAAGAGGAGGAAGAAGAGGAGGAGGAGGAAGAGGAAGAGAAGGAAGATGAGGAAAAGGAATAGAAGGAGGGGAGAGGAGAAGGAGGAAGAGGAGGAGGAGGAAGAGGAAGAGAAGGAAGAGGAGGAAAAGGAATAGAAGGAGGGGGAGAGGAGAAGGAGGAAGAGTAGGAGAAGGAAGAGGAAGAGAGAGAGCAGCAGCTGCAGCAGATGCTGAATGCATTAAAACTATCCCGCTATATTCTTCCTGCAATGGGATTCACTTAAGTTTAGGGACATGCATATATGGAAAGTGAAATGAAGGGTAAGTATATGCAAATGGAAACAAACAAACAAACAAAAAAAACCCAGCAGAGATACTTATGCTTATTTCACGTAAAACAGACTTTACTAAGTATAAAAAGAAACCAAGGAAGTCATTATATCCTGACAAAGGAGTCAATTCTCCAAGGAGATGTAACAACTGTGAATATATGTGCACCCAACATCACAGCACCTAAATTTCTAAGGCAAATGTTAGCCGATCTGAAGAGTGAGACGGGCACCAACACAGCAGCAGAGGACCCAACACTCCAGTTTCAACAATGGATGAATCATCTAGACAGAAAATCAATAAGGAAACACTCAACTTGAACTACACTTTAGACCAAGTGAAGCTAGCAGACATGTACAGAGTGCCAGCGTGCCAGCAGAGACTACATGTTTTCCTCAAGCACACACACAACATGCTGGGTTATGAGGCACCTGAGAGCCCAAGGGTCTGAGGACCAGTTGGTTCCTGGCCGCCTTGGCCTGGGGACCCCCAACTCAAGAGCTCCGGCCCTTGAGGGATCCCAGACTATGTTCTCCCCCCACACACAGAGTGGAGTCTAGCGGCTTCTCACAGCCCAATGTCCGCCTGGCCCCTGCATGGAGAGAACTCAGTCAAATTTCCACGCCTCTGCCTCTCTGAGCCTCAGCCTTAGCCCCTTAAAGGCGTCAGACACAGGACCCACAACTCAACACAACAGGACCCACACCCACACGCACACTACAGCCCAACAATACATAAGCATCTAATTCAGTAGAAATACACACACACACACACACACACACACACACATCATATACATACATATATATATACATATCACACACACACACGAATCTTCTTCACCTTGAGAAGGAAGGGGATCCTCCAATTGTGACAGCAGGGATTTGTAATTTTAAATTTTTTAATGTTTATTTTTAATGATGGTTTTTAAAGGCTTTTAGCCCAACACCTACCATAAATAGAGGAAAAGAAAGGATACAGGGGGAAGTGTACCTTTTGAGAAAAGTTCTTTGGAGCAACTCTCACCCGTGTTGTCTGGAAATTGGCAGTTCTGTTCACAGAGCAGCAGCGAGCGGCACTTCAGTCCACTGGCAAACATTTTATGGATACATTAGTCGATTGGTAGAGTCGGGATAGCAAACACGAATCAGTAGTGGTGGTACTACTTAGCAGAGACAGTCAGGCCTCAGCCTCGGTGACACAAGTCAACAGGAGGGGACCAGGGCCAACAAAGACACTAGGAAAAGTTCTCAGCTGTGCCTCTCTCAGCGAAGCGAAGATCAGAGAAAGTGTGAGACCAACCAGCATTGTACAGTCAGGTCTATCAGCAAGCCAGTTCTATTTATATCCCTTTAAACAATGTGTGTCTTCTATGGGTCTTGTCTCGGTATGTGTGTCTCTCTTAGCTGATATCACTCTGCCAATCAGCCAGAGTCCGTGGAAGTGTCAAGAAACTGCAGCACACCACCCGAAGTTTTTTGATGCATTTCTCTCTATGTTTTGTCCTGACAAATGTGTAAGGTGTGTGTTGTTAGTGAAGAATCCTTCATCATGTCGTTTTTCACACGCTTGCTTTAGCAGAACATCCTTTCACCTGTGTCTGCTTCAGCTAAATCTTCCTTCAGGAGTTTGCCTTAGTCTTTCACCTGTGTGCACTGAAAGAAAACACTCCTTCAAGTGTATGCCCCAGCAAAACGCCATCCAACTGACTTTCCAAAGAAGCCTAAAGTTTCCACTTCAGGAATTAATATAGAGGTTGTCGTGCTGAATGAAATAAGCCAGGACAAACACTACACAAACTCACCACAAAAAGTAGACTCTAAACAAGACAAACTCAAGCTGGTTAGTGGTGCCACACGCCTTTAATCCTAGCACTCAGGAGGCAGAGGCAGTCAGATCTCTGAGTTCAAGGCTAGCCTGGTCTAGAGTGCATTCCAGGAAAGCCACAGCTACCTGGAGAAACCCTGTCTTGAAAAATCAAAACTGAAACCAAATGAAACGGAACAAACAAAAAGAAGTCAATTTCAGCCAGGCTTGGGGTGCACTCCTGTAGTTCCAGCACTCGGGAGGCTGAGGCAGGAGGATTGTTAAGAGTTTCAGACCAATCTGGATTACACAGTGAGTACTAGAGGCCATCCAGGGCTACATAATGAAACCCTCTCTTAGAAAAACACAACAAAATGAAGCAAAAAGTAAAGGTCAAATCAACAGCAGAATTCAGACTCATAGAAACAGCAGGTAGGAAGCAGTTACCAAGGAAACGGTGAGATACTGGCCAAAGGGCACAGGCTTGAGATTATGAGACTGGTTCTGGGGGGCCTAACGCATGGTAGCCGTAATTAATAAGAACACATTCCAACCCTGGAAATGGCTAAGAGAAGATATTTTAAGCACTCTCAGTGTACGCATGATAACTATGTCAAGTGATAGATAATAATATTTAGCTTTGTCATGGTAATCATTTTGGTATCTGTAAATCAGAACATTACATTTAACACTGAATATGTTAAATTTTGGCATGTCAAATATGACTCAATAATACCCCTCCCCCAAAATAGTAAGAATAATAAAGTGGTTGTTGATCTTTCTGATTTTTTTGTTTTGTTTTTGTTTGTTTTTTGTTTTGAGAGAGGGTCTCTCTATGTAGCCATGGCTGTCCTGGAAACCACTATGTGGACCACTCTGGCCTCAAACTCACAGATACACTCCTGCTTCTGCCATAATGGTTATATATGTATTTATCATATGTGTGTTAAGAGTGCTGGGGTTCAATGCATACACCACCATGCCTGGCTGCTGCTCATTCCTTTATAAGAGCATTTATGAAGTCAGCATTTTCAGTCACAAATGAATTTGGCTTTTGTATCTGGGCTCTACACCTGCAGAGCCAACCAATCATGTCCAGAAAACATTCGAAAGAAAGCATTCTCTCTCTTTTTTTTCTTGTTACTATATTTAAACAACACAACGTAATTGACATAGGATGTACATTGTGTTTGGTCAGTGGTTCTCAACCTTGCTAAAGTGGTAGCCCTTTAGTACTGTTCCTCGTGTTGTAGCGACCCTCCCCTCCATAAAATCATTTTTATTGTTATTTCATAGCTGTAATTTTGCTACTGTTATGAATCTTAAACTATCAGTGTTTTCTAATGGTCTCAGGCAACTCCTGTGAAAGGGTCATTCGACCCTTAGGTTGAGAACTACTGCTTTAGTTAGCTCCAAACAGGCTCCTTGTGATGGTGGTGCTTTCTGTGGTGTTAGGAAGGGCGTGCTCAAGAATGAAAAACAGGTTTGGCTGCTGTAATGTGTACTCCAAACATCCTGTGTTTAAAACCACCAGGTCCATTTTCTACCCTCAAAGCAGTATTACAGGTCTTGGCAGGTGTCGTATGTTGTCTTCTGAAACAGTTACTGGAAGTTTTGATGCTCCACATTTATTGTTATTATTCTGAAACTTTTGTTGTTGAGAGACAGTCTCTGGTTCTTGCTCAGGCTGGACTCGAACATGTGGGCTTGAGTGATCCTCCTTTCTCAGGCTCCTGGTACCTGAAACTATAAGCATGTGCCACAATACCTGGATTACTGTGATTGAAAACAAGTCTGGAGCATAAAGCATGCTCTTTTAGAACCAGGTATGGGGGTTAATGCCTATAACTTCAGCACCAAGAAGGCTGAGGCAGAAGGATCACTTCAAGTTCAAAGCTAGCCTAGGTTATCTAGTGACTTCTAGGCTACCCTCGGTTTTATAGAGAGACCCTATTTCAAACCCAAACAAACATATAAACAGACAAAAAAGGTTGGGAAGTGGAGGCAGGGGGATCAAGAGTTTAGTGACATCATCAGCTGTATTCTTCCATGCTAGCCTGGGCTACATGATCCTGTGGTCAAAGACAAAAACCAAACAAATAAAAATAAAAGAATGTTCTCTTGAAGAGGTTTTAATTTGTGAGCATAATGTATTGTTATAGAACATCTAGAAAGAAAAAAATATTGATGATCGTAATATCTCAACGACATGTGCCAACAATTCAGTTTGCTTAATAGGTGCCCGAAAGCCATATTGAATAAAAAAAATGTACTTGTTTTGAAAACTCAAATATATATATATATATATATATATATATATATATATATATATATATATATGTATGTTTTGGAACTAACTAGTAGTTCTTTTAAGCCAGTTGGTTAGGGGCGCCTCAGTATGACCACAACCCTGTTTCTGAACATGAATGAAGATGGCTGATGAGACCCTGAAAAGAAGTGGGCTGGAGGAGAGGGGTTTAGATTTCAGTCTCAATTCCGGTGTTAACATGCTTTGTAAGCTTGGGAGATCTCACTCCATTCATCCTTTTTTTTTTTTTTTTTTTTTTTTTTTCCATCATGACAAGCATTAACGATGTGGCCTTCTTATTCCTGAGTTTATAATCCAGTGAGAGAACAGTTTTGGTCCTTCTGTGCGGGTGAAGCAAGGCAGCATCAAGAATATTTCTCTAAAGGCTGAAGGACTTCATTTCCTTATTTGTAAATCAAGAGCCAAGGGTTGTGTAGTTTTCAAAATCCTGCCCGATTCTGACATAGTGTGATTGAATTTTGTATTACGTTGTTTAATTAGATTTTTTAGACTTACTTATTTATGCATATGAGTGTTTCTCTGTATGTACATATGTTTACCACATGCGTGTCTGGTGACCTTGAAAGTCAGAAGAGGGTATCAGCACCCGTAGAACTAGAATGACAGATGCTTGTGAGCCACCAAGTGGGTTCCTTTGTAGTCTAACCTGGGAAATCTATAAGAGCAACAATTACTCTGAATTGCTGAGCCATCTCTCCAGCCTCTATTTTTAATTTTCGAGATAGTTTCATGTTGCTTGAGCTGTCCTGAAACGGTTTACTTAGTTTACTTCCTGATCCACTGGCCTCTGCTTTCCAAATGCTGAGATTTCAAATGCGGAACACTATGCTTTGAATATCATGAGTTTAAATCAGAAATCTAGTTTTATAATTAACTAGTTTCGCTGGTCGGTGGTGGCGCACGCCTTTAATCCCAGCACTTGGGAGGCAGAGGCAGGTGGATTTCTGATCTACAAGAGTGAGTTCCAGGACAGTCAGGGCTACACAGAGAAACCCTGTCATGAAAAACCAAAAGGAAAAAAAAAATTAACTAGTTTCCCCTTCTCTGTAGAACCATTACAGATGAGGGAGTCAGCATGCTGGGTCCTTTTTTTGGTCTGTTAGTTTTTGAGACAGGATTTCCTGGTGTCCAGGAGGGGCTTAAACTTCTTATGAAGTCCAGGCTGGCCTTGAACTCTTGGTTTTCCTGCCTCTACTTCCCAAGTGCTGGGATTACATGCCTATACCAGCATGCTCAACTGGAACCTTGTCTCTTTATATTGAGTTGGGCTTATTATTGTGTTTTTTTCTCCTCCTCCACTCCTTCCTTCCTTCCTTCCTTCCTTCCTTCCTTCCTTCCTTCCTTCCTTCCTTTCCTTTCCTTTCCTTTCCTTTTTTCCTTCTTCCCCTTCTAACAACCCTAGCTTTCATTACCTACAAAACTTTCTGTTTTGATTTTTGTCTTTGTGTTTGGATCTTGCTATGTTGCTCAGACTGGCCTCAAACTTGTGATGTCCTGTCTCTCCATCCCAAGTGCCAGGAATAAAGGTATAGGTCTTAAGAATTATTCATCCAACAAGGAACTGTCAAACAGTTTAACAGCACTGAGTATCATGTGGGTTGATCCCACCAGCTTGACTGAATTGGAAGATGCCTAGATTGTGTTTATTTTGATATTTATTTATTTATTTGTTTATTTTTGACAAACTGCTTGGGTGAAAGAATTATTTTGGAGTAATATGTCTTCAGTGTTGGCTTCACTCTTGCCTCCTGGAGCTATGAGAATTTGGGCATGTCACCTATTTTTTGGTGACTCAATTTCCAAGTGTGTATGTTAAAAATTAGTTTTTGCGATGCTGTGAATCGCAGGATCTAGGATCTTGCATACACCAGGCTAGTACACTACACTAAGCCATATGCTCCAATTAATGTTTCAGTTTTTTGTTTGTTTGTTTGTTATTTGAGACCGGAACACATATAACCTTGGCTGGGCTGGAACTGACTATGTTTACAAGGTGCTTAGTTAGGGTTTTACTGCTGTGAACAGACATCATGACCAAAGCAAGTCTTATAAATGACAACATATATTTGGGGCTGGTTTACAGGTTTAGAGGTTCAGTCCATTATCATCAATGTGGGAGCATGGCAGCATCCAGGCAGAGCTGAGAGTTCTACATCTTCATCTGAAGACTGCCAGTGGAAGACTGACTTCCAGGCAGCTAGAGTGAGGGTCTTATAGCCCATCTCCATAGTGACACACCTACTGTAACAGGGTCACACCTTCTAATAGTGCCACTCCCTGGGCCAAGCATATACAAACCATCACACAAGGCTAGCCTTGAATTCATAGAGATTTGCCTGCTTCAGAGTGCTGGGATTAACAGCATGCACCATCACACCCAATAATTTCCATATATAAAATTTTCTCGTTCTCTTCTTTCCTTCTTCCTTCCTTCCGTTTGTCTGTCTGTCTGTCCGTCTGTCCGTCCATTCATCTATTCATCCATCCATCTGCCTGTCTAAAAATGTTTTTTTTTTTTTTTTTTTTTTTTCGGTACTGTACCAGATTTGTCATGAAGCTTTCCCCAAATGTTGGTCTGACTACATCTCCAACTTAGAGATTTCTAAGTTCCTCCGTGCATTAGATATTTTGACCCAGTGACTCCTGTGACTTGTACTACCCCACCCCCACCCCTAAGCTGACAAAAAGGATCTTGAATAGGAAGTGAGGTTTAATTACAAGTGATGAGATTTCAGTTTATGGGGGATTTTTCTGTCCCACATTCCTACAGACCTGTGATGATGAGACGTTGTAATGCTCACCGAAACATGCAGGGAAGCAGGGGCGGGAACACGTGAGAGATGGGCAGATGTTAGTTTCTACTTGTATGCTTGAACAAACAACTGGGTCCTTCATGAAATGTGACACTAAAGACCCTTTACATGCTCCGACTCGGCGACCTGGCCATACCCCGTTTTTCCGTTTCAGAAACGTTTCAGATTTCCATTGCTCTGGGAAATGCATGAAAGCCCAGTCTGACCACAGAGACTAATGTGCTGTCCCCTCTATCACCAAAGAGAAGTCCTGATTGGTTCCAGGGAAAGTGATTTCCCCAAACTTGGCTGCCAGCTGTAATTGGGTTATCTGTGACCCATCCATTGCAATGTGCTCATTAGAGCTGGATGCTGGGATCTTTAGTTCGTGGCTGGCACCCTTTCCAGCTCCCACATGCTGTTCTTGTTCCTTGGCTCTCTTTCACACATTTGGATTTCTGATTCTCTGATCATATCTCTGCCGCTCTTGCCTTCTTTTCCCCATAGAAAGGTCTTTGCAATTACATGGGATGCACTTGGGTAATCTAGGCTCATTTCTCCAAGAACCTTGGCATAGCCCTGCATGATGGTCCAGTGCCTGTCATTCCAGCACTTCGGGAGTCTGTGTTGGGAGGGTCATAGGTTTGAGGCCCACATGGATCACATAATAATATAGAATTAAGGAGAAGATTCTTGATTTGATCATGTGTGCAATGACTCTTTTATTCTTTCTGTGCATTCCGTGTGGGGGTGCCTGCAGAGGCCAGAGGCGTGTGTTGGATTTCCTGGAGCTGGAGTTAGAGGTGGTTGTGAGCTGCCTGATGAGGCTTCCGTTGTGCCTCGATTTAGGATGGTTGGTGCTACACCTCCACAATCCCTAGCTGAAGCCTCTCGAGTTGCAGACTCCTAAGCAAGCAACAGAGTACTCTGTAAAGCATGTAGGTTGTTCCTGCTGCTGATCAGGTGGTGATGGGAGCTGCAGCCCATGACCCCTGCCCAGCATCACAACCGAAAATCCCACTGAACACAGCTAGCCCGGGAATAGATTAAAACCCCAGCAGGCAAAGTGTGCTTTCTTCTGACCATCTCTTGCTTTCGTAGCATTGTAAAGACAAAAGACATCATAATTAGAAGTGTCTGTATAGTAGCACGTTCATAAATGTGGGTGCACTCACGAGGGAGAGGGCATCATGCTGCCCATTATTTCCTCATTCTCTTCTTCTTTTTTTTTTTTTTAAAGATTTATTTAATTTATATGTGTACACTATCGCTTGTTGGGGGCCGACTTTTAGCAGAAAGCGGCTATCAGCTTTGCAGCCATCTTGAGCCATATACCCTGACATGAGACTTGGATTACAATAGCCTAGAACAGCTGAGCACACTCTGATAACATCTTGCTTTGGATAACCAGGACTTTCCTTGGGTGTGTGAGATTAAAGGTGTGTGAGATTAAAGGTGTGTGACTTAAGAATGTGACCTAGAGATCAGATTTAGAGACAAGACCTAAGGGCATGATTGAAGGTGTAATTTAGAGGCATGGCTTAGAAGTGAGACAAATAAAAGACAGAGGCAGATGGCAGAGAAATATACTCTTTAGGGAGACTCTTTAGAGAGTACAGCTAGACTTGGGACTTGAACTAGGAAGAGAGACTGAAGAATAATCGGGATTGAATCACACTCTGTCTGGTCTCCATTCTTCGAGTCCATCCTCACTCTCTTTCTTGCTGAACCCCGACCCGTAGACCGGATCGGCAGCTTGGGCCGGGATACAGTGGCCGCCAAACGCGGGGCAGCCCGGGCCTCAACATTTTGCTCGGGCCGCGACAATCACTGTTTTCAGACACACCAGGAGAGGGCATGAGATCCCATTACAGATGGTTGTGAGCCACCATGTGGTTGCTGGGTATTGAACTCAGGACCTCTGGAAGAGCAGTCAGTGTGCTTAACCATTGAGCCACCTCTCCAGCCCCCCACTCTCTTCCTTTTAAAAAATAATTAATTTAGAGATAGTATCCCGGTATGTTTCCTGACTGGCCTTGAACTTCTGGGCCCAAACAATTGTCCTGCCTTCAGCTTTCAAAGTAGCCAAGAGTAGACTTGTGGAATTCATGCTTGGCCTAGTAAATTCTTTCCTATTGTGGTTCTTGGGGCACAAACCAAGAGCCTGGCACATACGAAGCTTGCACTTCACCCTCACACACAAGCCCAGAGCCTCTTATACATCTAAGTATTAACAAATCTTCTGCCCTAAAGAATTCTCATGTTGTATTCTGCAGTGCTTCTGGGCTCATTAGAGCAGAGATCAAATAAGTCACAGTTTTAGACCCGCCTCCACTTCAACCAGGGCAGCTGTTCTGCTGTGAGTCTTATGTATTGGTTCTGTGGTTGAAACGTATTCGAGCTGGCCATGGTGGCCCACACCTCTAATCTCAGCACTTGGGAGGCGGAGGCGGCGGAGGAGGCAGAGGAGGCAGAGAGGGAGAGGGACAGAGAGGGAGAGGGGCAGAGAGGGAGAGGGGCAGAGGGGCAGAGGCAGAGGCAGAGGCAGAGGCAGAGGCAGAGGCAGAGGCAGAGGCAGAGGCAGGTGGATCTTTAAGGAAAGAAAACAAGGCAAACCAAGGTGTTTGAAAGCTCCGGAGTACTGATCTGTGAGATGCAGGGGAGTCTGAGGTGTAGAATTCGTTTACATTCCAGCAAAGTCAGCAGACTCAGGAAAAAGTCACTCCTCTGGTTTCTGGATTTTTAATTAGCCAACCCCCCCTCAGCTCTCCCTCCTGCCCAGTGATAAGGAGTGTACCCACGGCACAGTACCCTTTGTTTGTAGCACTGTCTCTGACCTCGGAAAGCACGAGGTTTGAGTGTATATCCTAGTCTTTAAAGATACTCGTTAGACCTAGAATTTGTTCATCGAAGGGATAAACATTCACACATAGCAGAACATGTCCCCACACATCCATTTACAAACACATGTCATCAGCATTCGCCCTCTATATCAGACAGTCCTACAGTTATGATTCAACCAACTGTGGATCAAAACTAGCTGAAAATAAAAAAAGAGATCACACTTATCATGTATGGATTTTTCTCCTTCTCATTACTCTCTAAGTGGTGTCAGATAACGCCACAAGCATTTGCCTAGTATTGGATATTATAAATAATCTAGAGATGATCTGAGGTAAGTAAAAGGTTGTTCATAGATTAGATGTAAATGCCAGAATTATTTAATGTAAGCACCCTCAAGTCGGTATGCTTCAGGGCTCTTGGGACCATGCCTCTGTAATACTAAGATAAGGTTATGTTTTAAATGATAAAATGAACAGTAATGGAAACAGTAATACTGGAAGAAAATGAAGATGATATATAATCCCTGATTGCTCATTATTCACATTTTAGGATTTCCCATCCATCCATCTATCCACCCATCCATCCACCCATCCATCCATCCATCCACCCATCCATCCATCCATCCACCCAACCATCCATCCATCCATCCATCCATCCATCCATCCATCCATCCATCCACCCATCCACCCACCCACCCATCCACCCACCCACCCATCCACCCACCCACCCATCCATCTATCCATCCATCCATCCATCCATCCACCCATCCATCCATCACCTAACCATCCATCCATCCATCCATCCATCCATCCATCCATCCATCCATCCAGTCTATCTATCTATCTATCTATCTATCTATCTATCTATCTATCCTTTATATCTTTATATATTTTTATTTATACAGAGTCTTACTATACAGCCCCAGGTGGCTTGGACCTTGCTACATTAAATAGGCTGGTTACAAACATAGAGATCTACCTCCCTCTGCCTCCCAAGTTCTAGGATTAAAGGCCCGTGCAACCACTGTTTGTTCTGCCCTGTATTTAAGTACTACTGCTGTATTTGTAGTGCATGCCTATAATCTCAGCACTTGGGGGACTACTGTAAGTTCACAGTCAGCTTTGCATACATAGTTTTAGGTCATCCAGAGCTACACAGCAAGACCCTGTTTTAAAATACAAAAAGAAAATGTTAAAACTGTCATTCAAACCATGTATGAAAAAGTCTTAGTTCAAGATAGGGAATGTGGTATATTTTGAATCTTACATGTTTAGTTTTTTTCATGTATTATTCCATAAACATTCTTTGTCTTTAATATGATTTTAAAAACATGATTTTAATGATTATGTAAGACCTTGTTTAGATATATTGTGATTTCCTCACCACTTTCCTATGTTGGATATCTTCAATGTTTCTAATTGGTCATAATTATCAATAAGGTGCTGAGGACCTGTTTGTAGAAAAACCTCTTTAGGTAAGTCAAAGGTGTCAGTTACTGAACCAGGAGATTGGAACATTCTGCAGAGCCTCTTGATGCATTTTCCAAAAGCATCTTCCAAAATTTTCTCTTACTTTACATTTTTGTCCTCTCTGCTGGAGTTGTTATTAATAGCATCATTACACTTTCGTTAACAGTTAAGTGAGATGTTTAGTGCCATCTGGAATTGACTTTCATTCCTTAAAGAGTGACAATATAGCTTTTAAAGTGATCAAATATGCTATCTTCCTGAAGAGAGATTTTTTTTTCCTGAAGGAAAACAAAAGGCGTAGACCTAAAAACAGGGTTAAAATAAGACAGAACGTTTACATAGAAACAGGAAGATGAGTTAAAAGAAGCCTTGAAGTTCAGATGTGACCTGATCTAAATGTGTCAACCCAAAGCCACATATTGAAACTTAACTGCCAATGTGTAGTGTTAAGAGATAGGGCCTTTGGGAACTGATTGTGTCATCATGGCAGAGCCCACAGGTGAGGGTCTGGTAGCAGGAAAAAGGTGGAGAAAAAGTTGGCTCTCTTCTAGCCTAGCCCATGTGAGGACACAGGGCTTCTCCCCTGCAGAGAATGCAACAGCAGGCACCATCTTGGATGCAGGGGCCTAGGCCCTTGCTGGCCTTTGTACCTCCTGATACTTTCCTCTGAGATGTCTCTGTCTCCAGAATCCAGGAAAAGCAAATACGTTTCTACTCCTTATCAGTTACCCAGTCTGTAGTATTTTGTTATAGTAGCACAAATGGCCCGAGACATTTACTTTCCAACAACCTATGTTCTGTAATTTAATATGCAACGTAGGGCCAGTGTTTGTGGCTAGGCTAGTGGAAATATCAGGAGATATATGGTCTGAGCAACAGTAACCAGCCATGTGGCAGAATTTAGATTAGAATAAACAGGATATTGACTTATGAGCTAGTGAGGGAACATGTCAAAGCTTATGGCCAAGGTATTTGTAAATATATTTGAGTCTCAGAGTCATTATTTTGGGAGCTTGGGGCCAGGAGGAAAAACTTGAATTTAAAAATCCCGGAGTACACAGTGAAGTGGTAAGAAACAACAAGGTTGAAGGTTGAAGGTAAGGTCAGACTTGTTCAAAAATCGTCCTCTGACCTTCACACACACACACACACACACACACACACACACACACACACACACACAACCATTAATGTGCACACACACAAACACTAGGATTGGGGACAAGTCAACATAAGCCACTTGGTAACCCAGTGACACAGGCACAGTCTAGGGGTGCACAGTTGCCATTCCATCACATGAACCCCAGACTTCAGTCAGAGGTGGTTACTGCAAACCTTTCAGCCATTCATTCTAGACTATTTGCAGAAGATTTGCTAACCAGCACACTTGTATCAAAAGTGGCATTTCTACTGGTGAATTTAGTGTCTGTAAATGAGTTTGGAGAATGTTCAAAGTGAGTTTCCGCCATGCGGACAAGACATCCTCCTTCATCTTTAACCCAGCAAGCCTTGTTCCTAGCATCTTTAGCTGTGGTGGTTGACCTAGAACTAGATCATCGGTCAATGCTGGGTCCAGGCATCAGTTTAGGTTTCTTTGTCAAATGATTCTAGCAGCAGGGGCAGAATCCAGCTCTAGGTTTTTGAACATGATATGGGCAAGCTGCAAAATGTCCAGTGCCTATTTGGCTAACTTTTATTTAATTGATGTTGGAAGCCTTGACTGTTGGCAGTGTAGCTCAACAGGCTAGAACTTTAGCTTTTCTTTGACTAAGTCAGGGGATGTAGAGGAGTCATTGTGGAGACGCATGTGATGAGGCTATGCTAATCTATTATTATTGGATATTTTATTTACCTTTCAGATGTTATCCCCTTTTCCCATTTTCCCCCACCCAGAAGCCCCCTATCTCATCCCCCTCTTCCTGCTTCTATGAGGATGTGCCCCCACTCACCCACCCACTCCCACCTCCCCGCCCTCAAATTCTCCCACACTGGGGCATCCAGCCTTCATGGGACCAAGGACTTCTTCTCCCACTTATGCCTGACAAGGCCATCTTCCCCTACATAGCCTCTCTTTTCCCAAGCATGAACCTGGGCCAGATTGTCCCTGGTTTTATTCAGGGAAACTCATTTGAGTTACAAGTAGTTCTGGCCCTTAAAACATTTAAACAAAAACAATAAGAAAGAAAAGGTAAGAGCTAAAAAGAAAAAAAAAAAGAGAGAGAAAGATAGCAGAGTTGATGATTGTGCTTTAGACATCCATGGGCAAGTTAATTCTGATGACTCCTTCAGTGTCAGACATCCGTGGTGGTATCCGTCCTAGGTCAGGACAAATGAAGAACTTGTTCTGGCCTACAGAGACACTTGTTCCCTAGTGTGACCTTGTCACAGTCCCAAACAGGACACATTGCCTCAAGCTCCTCATTTGAATTTACAGCTAGTCTGGTTCTGAACAGGCAAATGGTGTCCCCCACAGCTTTTTCCTGCCCC